>NW_006921923.1:2612044-2651510 GCF_000298275.1 Orycteropus afer afer
GCCCTGCCTACCTTCCTCCCCCTTCTTCCATTCCTTGGCAGAGAGGAGGGGGCAAGCTGGACAGCTTGGATGCTCCTTGCTGGCACCCACTGGTATCTTGGTGATCACTCCACTTACCCTTTGGGCCTGGGAGGCCTGGTAACCCTGTGCTCCCTGGCAAGCCTGAGCTCCCCAGGAAGCCTATCACGCCTGGAGATCCAGGAAGGCCTTTGATCCCAGGCAGACCTCTCATTCCAGTTGATCCTGGGTGACCTGCCTTGCCTCTTGAGCCCTTCTTCCCAGGGAATCCTGAATCAGCACCGGAGAGAACACAGAACAGTTGTCAAGTGAGGCTCTGGTTCAATCTGGGCCAATGCCCATTCCCATGGCTTCTGGTTGGCTGGCTTGTTGGGTTTTGTAAATGGACCTTTCACATTGGCATATGCAGGCTACTAACAGGCAGAGTTCTTAGTCAGCTGAAGCATTAGCACCTATCACCCAGAGCACCACGCCAATGGCTATTACGTCCAGCATGGCACAGTAGCTGGCAGGGAGAGCAAACCCCTTCTGATTACACCTTCTTCACCCCCTCTGTGAGTGTGGTTCACACTTTAGCCTTTGAATGGAGCTCTGGCAACTGAGCTTCAGTTTCCTGGTACTTCCTGTCTGAATCATCTCACAATGGCTGTTTCCTGAGCCAATCGGTGAAGGAGAGGTTAAAGCTAAGCTGTTGTTTCAGCCTCCCAGGGAGCCATGGATACAGGGCTGCCCTTTTAATCCCTCATGCAAGCAGTTAAATCAGCCAGTTCCTTGGCATTAAGGTTGAAAGACCCCCTAGTGCCAAATACTGTAGAAATCCCCAAGGCCCATTTGGTCTCCTAGGTATTCGGAGACTTTAACCATGCTTTAAATTGGTCAATGGGATTAACCTCCTGAGCTGCTGCCAAAGTGGAATGTTCAGGTACAAAGCAAGGAAATTAAAAAAAACCAAAGGATTAAATCAATGATGACAGAGGTATTTGGGCCCCCGAGGGCCTAAATGAATGGCTGACTTGGCTTTCTAAGGATTGAAAAGCATCAAGTAGCTGCAAGCCCCAGGATTCAAATGGAAGGCTGTGAAGGGGATCCCGCTACAAGGGAAGGAAATTCAATAGGAGGCAACCCCATGGCATGAATTCAGAGATCCCTGGCCTTGCAGGCCACTCCAGGTTATAGTGTATAGTCAGATAATTCCCTGAGCGGCAAAGCTGGTGGGAGTGTTACTTTTTGAGCTTGTGTGCTGTGTTTTCTCACCTGGACAGCCTATGTGAAGACCCCAGAAACATAGAAGGACAAAGGGGAGAAAAAGGATATTAGTGGTTCTGCAAATAACTCAACATCTGTCACTTGGCCAAGAGTGAGGGGAGGGGTGGTAATATAGTAACTGAAGCCGGGTGAGGAGGGTGGTACTAGAAAGAGGCAAGCTGCAAACCCTAGGCTGGAACCAGGGTTTGGCAGGTCCCGCTGGTGAAGGAAAGATGCTTTGGCCATGGATCTTCAGGGGCATGCTCATCTGAGAGGCAGGTGTCCAGGGCAGTCACATTCTGCTCAAGCTCCTCCTCTAATCCAAAGGAGGCTCCCCACGGCCCCAGTGAAGGCAACAGAGAGGGGCTAGATCTACCTCAATAACAAGGGTGAGTTCTCTGAGGAAGGCAGGGGAAGGGCTGAAGCGTGAAAAGGGGAAGTGAGGATGTGTGGGGGGGAAACAAAGCAAACTAGTTGCTGTCGTGTTGATTCAGACTCATGGCAACCCGACATGTTGCAGAGTAGAACCGTGCCCCATAGGGTTTTCATGGCTGTGATCTTTCAGAAGCAGGTTGCCAGGGCTTTCTTCCACGGCACCTTGAGTGGATTTGAACCAACAACCTTTCTGTTAGCAGCCAAGTGTTCGACTGTTTGTGCCACCCAGGGACAATTTATGGGAGAGGAAAGGGTTGTTATTTGTTGTAATATTAGAGGAGTTAAACTGGAGAAGTCCACTCTGCCTGGCACTGCAAGGGTGACTTTAAACATGAGAGATTAGGAAAGTCAAGTCTTATTTCAGTTCTGACCATGTTATGCAGCTGTGATTGCCCCCCAGGGTGCCTGGACCCAGAACTGAGCTAAAGTCTGTCAAGCTGGGCATCCTTCTCTAAAGGACCTACCTGACACACCTGGAAGCCCTGCTGCTCCTGGGAGACCAGGTTTTCCCTTGATGCCAAATGACCCACTAGGCCCTGGGGGTCCTGACTGCCCCATGTGTCCAGGTGCTCCAGGGCTGCCTCGCTCGCCTTTGGTGCCCATCAGGCCAGACTTTCCAAGCAAACCTAGTGAAAGGAAAGGGCAGATGATCACAGCCTAGACTGATAGCAGGGATCGGGTCACCAAACCACCTTCCAGAGGAAGAGCTTGGCTCAGGACTCATCCCAGGTGCTAGTATTTTCTCAGCTCCATCCTTATTGTTATTTCCAGCAGTGAACCTGAGGCTTTGCAAGAAATTATGGTCACTTCTGGAATTATGAAGGTAGGAAAATGGACTCAGGCTACTTAAGGAAATTGCCAAAAAAAAAAAAAACCCAGAAAATGGTATTTTATTTTAACCCCCAAAGGAATCCCTCATCCCAGAAGCCCACATCCATGCAAGTATAAATATACCAGTTACTTAAAGGATTTTCTGTAGATTTTTAGATAAAAGTCACCCTTGGGTCCTGGATGGCCAGACTCTCCAGGAAATCCTTTATCCCCTGGTAATCCCGGGAGGCCTTGCTCCCCCGGCGCACCATTTTCAGCACCAAAGATGTCACCAGGGGCTCCCTTGGGACCTGGTAAACCTGAACTGCCAACCTTCCCAGGCAAGCCATCTTTTCCAGGGAGCCCAGGAAACCCAGGCAAGCCTTTCTCCCCACGAGATCCAGGAAATCCTAAATGTAAAGAGGCAAAAAGAAAAGACCATGGATGTGTATAAGCAATTGGCCTAGGTAGAGATCTCTGAGACAGATGTTTTTTTAAAATATGAAGCTAACATATTGATAACATGTGCCACTTTTCTTGAAGATCAGGAATCTCTGGTTCTAGGAAGACTAGCTCTGAGGCAGGGTTTGAACACCATCTGCTCTGGAGGAAGTTCTATTTCAGTGAGGCTGCTGCTGGGCAGAGCTCAGCAACCTGCTCCTGGGGCTCCTATGATTGCCAAAGAGCACAGGTTATACCCTTGACCCCCTGGGAAGAGCCCCGACCTCTCCTGGGGTTGTCTAACTCCTGCTGGGATTCCTCCCCCTTCCTGGGTGAGGGGAGGGAAGTGAGGCACCAACAAACTCCAACAGCATGTGGCCCAAAATGAGCCCTTGCTGTGGGCACTGGTGGTTTGCCAACTTGAGCACCACTGGAATCACCTGGGGTGGGGGAGCACTTGTTAAATCAGTGCCCCACCTCCATTGTTTCTGACCAATAGGTCTCAGAGAGGGGCCAAAAATTTGCATTTCTAACAAGCTTCTGGGTGCTGCTGAAGTTGCTGGCCCACACTTTGAGAACCACTGGTATGGTGTCAAACGATGAAGCACAGGTTCCAACAGCATATGGGAAAAAGGATAGAAAGGGATTGGGCAACTTTCCTCCATCTGATCTGAATCTCCTTCTCTGGCCATAGAGGAGTTGATTTAGGAAACTGCCATAGAACTGGCTGTCAAATGGCCTGTCCTAGTCTCTGTGATCTCAGGCAAGTCATTTTTCCATTTAGGTCTGAGTTTGCTCATCTGAAAGTAAAGGAGTTGTCCTAGTTGATCTCCAATGGCCCTTACTGCTCTGATATTCTGTCATTCTATTGCAGACTCTAAGCTCTGTCTTGCCTGGGTATGAAATCAAACCTTCCCACCCACACCAGAGAGCAAACCTAGCTTCCTGTAATTGGTGGAGGGCTACCACAATACACACACACACACACAAAAGGAGAAGTAAGCAAGGAGAAGCTCTTTTCCTTACCTGGCAATTCAGGGAGATGAACTACTCCAGAACTTCCGTGTTCTCCTTTAGCTCCATGTAATCCAGGCTGGCCAACAGTCCCAGGGTAGCCACGGGCACCTTTAGGGCCTGAAAACCCAAACATCAGTAGTGAGGGGAAAGGAAAGTCACTATAGCTAGACATAGCTACCTAGTGACATTTGACATTCAGTCAAGACTCCTAGTCTCTTGGAGGGCCTCTCCTAGCCTCACCTTCCCACATTGCCCTCTCCAAAATTCTATTGCCTTAATCCCCCAAGGCTGCCCTCTCAGGAGGAATGTAGATCCCCAAATGCTACTGGGCTATGCTCTGCTTCCTTAGACTCATAGCCTTTACAGCTGTGTTCAGTGGCTTTCTCTAGCCCCATTACATACCTGGGACTCCGGGAGTTCCTGGGAGGCCTGATGGACCATATGACCCAGTAATAATACATGGCAACGTGATTCCTGTAAATGGTAACATGTAAGCACCTGGTGAGCCCACTGAGTCAAGGAAGACTTTGCCCTAACATGCTCTTTTTCTCTTATCCCATTCCACTTAATGGAATGGCCACATTCTTTTTCCCACCCAGTAGCTGGCAGGCCATGCACAAGAATCTTGGCATCAGAAACTCTTGGGTGTTACTCCTAGAGTGCAATTATTTACAGATGCGAATGTCCCTGGTGTCCAACTGCCAAGGTCTTACTTCCCAAAACATCGGTGCCTGGTAAAAACCAAAAACCAAACTCACTGCTGTTGAGTCGATTCCAACTTACAGCGACCCCCCATTGCATTTCTGAGGTGGTAAATCTTTATGGAAGTAGATTGGCCCATCTTCCTTCAGTGGAGCGGCTGGTGGGTTTAAACCACCAACCTTCTGGTTAGCAGTCAAATGCCTTGGCTAGTCACTTACACAGCAGCTATTACCTAACAATGTTTCCTAGAGGTAACTATGCAGGAACAACAGCAAGTGGCAATTGCTTCCTCACCCTGCCCTCAGACAGAGCTGCTTTCTAGGGTGAGTGCTTAGGGTTACTCCTACTCAAAAACTCATTGCTGTAGAGAGTCGGGGTTAGCCCTAATGGTCTATTCTACAGGCATACCTCGTTTCATTGTGCTTCACAGGTATTGCTTTTTTTTTTTTATAACAAATCAAAGGCACGTGTCAACCCTGCATCAAACAATTCTATTGGGGCCATTTTTCCAACAGCATGTGCTCACTTCATGTCTCTGTGTCACATTTTGGTAATTCTCACAATATTTGAAACTTTTTCATAATGCAATTGAACACTTAATAGACTGCAGTATAATGTAAACATAACTTTTATAGGCACTAGGGAACCAACAGATGCATATGGCTTACTTTATTGCGATATTTGCTTTATTGTGGTGATTTGGAACTTTGGTAGTTAAGTTTGTGTGTCAACTTGGCTAGGCCTGGTTGAGTGGCTGGGGCAGCTGGATGTAGTTATTCCCTATGGTGAGACAGGTAATTAACTCCATGGTGGACTCTATCAGAGCAGCTGAGTAGCTGCTTTTGGTAGGTGGTCTGCTTCCCGTATATAAGAAACAGCTTTGGGAATGGTCTCTAGTTTTATGGCATGCTTGAACCCTGCACGTAGCCGTGTCATTGTTCAGCAGCCTGCCATGCTCTGCCGACCTTGGGACTTTCAGTGGACTTGAATGAATGGCCTGCCGTGTGATTGGGTAACATTGTGTCATTTTATTTATCGACCTTGGGCTTGTTAACCTCAGCAGCCAGTAGCTGCCTGAGTGAAGAGATGTCTCTAGCTTCAGTGGGCAGGGAGCAAGAGACAGAGCTGAAGCCCAAGGTCGAAGGGCTTTCACCAAGTCCCTAGAGCCTGGCACTTTGAACTTCGATAAAAGCTTCCAAATTGTAAGAATAAACTGTTCGTTAAGGCTATCCCATTTGTGGTATATTCTTGTCAGAATGGCACTAGGTAACCAGAACAGGAACTGACCCACAATATCTCCAAGATATGCCTGTACCTATATGACTAAATGTGAGGGTTTGAAGACACGACTCCTCAGGTTCACATGTCTGTCCTTTTCTTGGAATGAGGCTTTCCTCAAACCATTGTTTTTTCTTCTTTTTTTTTTCCTGACACCTCATGTGGGATCTCCTGAGACCTATTTAATGTCTGTTGTTGGTCTGATGAACTGTACCAGGTGAACACTGAAGGCCACACTCTTGTCCATGATAGACAAAGCTAGACCCTTCCTTCAGCGCCTCATTTGGAACTCAACTCAGGGAGAAGGGACAGTCACTTTCACTATTAAATACTTTGAAACAGACAAGCATAGCCCTTCCCTTCACAAACTCTGTCTTGCTTATTCATAATGCAAATAAAAAGTCTATAAGATCACAGAGGGGAGTCTTAATAAAATACTGGGGAACAAATCATTTGTCAGCTCCCTCAAGTGCCATTTACAAACAATTGCTATGCTAATTAAAATTAAGTCTTGCCTATTCATTTAACAATCCCCCAAGGTCTGCTTTAAGTCACAGAGACAACAGTTCTAATAAAATGCAATAGCTTTTGCCTGTGCTTAAAATAAATCACAAATTGCATTTGTTAAAGCTATGTATACAGCCTTTGATTCAGACTACTTAACTGGCTGGCACTCACCCTCCAACACCACTTCTCTTTGCAAATATAAAGATTTGATGGCATTTTTAGCCCATTCTATTCTTAAATCAAGATTGGGAATTGAATAGTACAATGCATTTGTTATGAGGATGGGCACTGAGTTTGAATCCTAGTTCTGCTACTAAGTAGCTGTGTGGGCAAGATATTTAACCTCTCTGAACTTCATGTATAAAATGAGAAGTACCTACCTTATCTGGTGATGGATTACATGAAATAGTGCTAATGCTACTTAGCACAGTGCCTGGCAGCCTGGAAAGTGCTGAATGAATAATGTTCTTATTGTCTTACTTAAGGAAGAGTATTCAGGAAAGCAACTGCAAGACCATCTCTCAGCTTCTAAGTTAGTCACTTCGTAGTCTGAGCAGCAACTTTCTGCCTTCTATACTTTGGGTATCTACAGTCACATTTCCATAGGTGGAGATATTGCCCTAGGCTTGGATCCTCCTCAATAGATACTCACATCCAACTCCATCCTGCCAGATATGGAGCTGCTGGAGCTATTTCGGAGAGTTATTTCCTTACTATGTTTAAGGTCTATGGGTGAGTTCCTCATGGTAAGATGCTTCACTGGGAGGGGGCACCCAGCCCCATACACGACTCCAGCTGGGGTCCTTTGGACGATGCTGAAGAACTGCCTCCATAAATGGCACCATGAGAGGGCCCCTGTAGAACACTCTTCTGCCCTCAAGTGTCTCAACAAACCATTGGCTCCCGTGTGTCAGTCTCCACCGCTGCAGTTCCACTGCTTTATGCGTTAAACCAAGAACTGGGTTAAGTGCTTATGTCTCTGGGGTGGGTCCAAACACGAAGCTATCCATCCTCAACTTATATCAGTTTAATAGATTTTTTTTCATCTCTGACAACCAGATAAAAACAAAGCCTTTAGAGGATGAGGCTAATGACAGGCATTTGGAAAGGTTCCAGGACAAGAAAAAAAATGATAAATGGGAAGATGAGTAGAAACTAGAGGTAATAAAAGACAGGCTTCCCTTCATAATTTTGCTGCAGGCCAGTCCTGTACACCATGCCAAATCTATACATTGCAAGTAATGTCAAAATGGCAAATAGGTGAAAACTTCAAGCCATATTGCTAATCAGCTCTTTTACTTTATATTCCTGAATTCAGAGCTGTCTCAACAAAACAAAGATCAATTCTACTCATGTTTTGTTTGGGAAGTGCAATAAGTAACCTAATTAGTCAGAATTTCCTCCATTAATGCAAAAATTCATCTTCAGAATAAAAAAAGATCTTTGGTTATCAAGATTCTGACATCTCAATTTGCTCTGGATCCAACAACTAAAGATCAGACATGTGTGGATCTTTTCAGGTAACTCTGGAGGCAAGTTATGGGGCCAGTGAAGGTTAGAAAATGAAGTTGCTTAAGGTAGAGATCAGCCAAGCCAGTAATATGCATGGTGAAGGCAACCGGCCACTCTGAGAGGCTACATGCCCATTTACTCCCACACTCCCCCCAGAAGGTATGTGTCAAGGAGTCTCCAAAGCAGTAAGTGTTAGCCTTTGCACTGCAGGCTCAGGATCGCTCCTCCCCAGCCAGGGGCAACAGTGTGGTGCTGAAGCCATTGCAAGTGTCTGAGAAAAGGTGAACCAAAAGGGGAAAGGGTTGCCAACACTGGTGTCTGAGAGCTTCTAGACTTAGCTAGCTCTCACCTCCCTCTGTATCTACGACTCCTTCACCAACCTTCTCTCTGCAGCAGCAGTCACCTAGACCAAGCAAGTAAACAAGAATATTAAGCTCCTCAAGGCCCTTGGGCCCAGATATGCCCACCAATCAAATTCTCTGTGTTGAGTGGAGAGGGCTGGCATCCACACAGGATCAAGCACACAGTAGCTGTTTCAGTAATAGCCAGGATTCATTAGTACCAGCAGCTGGAACAGAACCTCTTTGGAAGCAATCAGTTGTCTGCTTGTCCAAGGTTTGTAATAATTCACAATACGAGGCTGAAAGGCTTCTGATGATTACATTCCTTTTCTTGGCAATGCAGCTGTCCTAGCCTGGACTACCAGTGGTTGGTGTGGGTACATTCAGGAACAGCATATTAATTTTCACAGCAACAGCAATGTTGTTGTTGTCGTTATGTGCCATCGAGTCGGACCTGACTCATAGCGACCCCTCCTTGGGTTTCCGAGGCTGTATCACTACGGAAGTAGATTGCCCCATCTTCCTCCGAGGAGTGGCTGGTGGGTTTGAACCACCAGCCTTCTGGTTAGCAGTCAAGTGCCTTAGGCACTATGCTACCAGAGCTCCTGGCAACAGCAATGACTACAATGCAAATATCTGGGGCCCACAGGTGATTTTCTTTTTAAAGTTGTGTGGAAAGCAAGCTATGTTTAGGGAGTTACATTTGGTTGCAATATAGAAAAATAGAAAGCTCATGCTTTCAATTAAAATATTTTTTTAAATTCTTGATACAGCAACAAGAATATTTCCGGCACAAGTTATCTCCCAGACTTTAGCTTATTATGTCACTATGCTCCTAAGAACTTTCTGTGCCCAAGGACTAGTGAAGTTTGAGGTAGAAATGGTCCTGTGATTTCCCTTGTGTGGACTCAGCCTGTTTTCAAGCAGTTGGACTGTTGATAACATCCAGAAGCTTTAGGGGTGTGTAAGTTTATAGATGCAATGTTATTATAATTCAGTTGAAAACTTAATTGCCTACAAAATGGGCTGATCTAGAGTGATGGCCCAACTGACAGAGGGGCAGTGGGCATGACCATGAAGTAATGTCTCTGGAGGAAAAGCTATAGCTGTCACCAGGATTTCCAAAGGGCAGAATAATTTTGTTTGATTAAATTCCTCATAGCCGTGACAGAAATTTGTGAAATGAAATACCAACTTGGTTTGAAGAATCTTGGATCATAAATTTTGACCTGCACTATCATCCTTATTGCACCAATTCACAATAAGTAGGTTTTAAAACAAATAAAATTTTATAAGACTAGTATCCTGTCTTCTTTTTTTTAATCTTTCAAGGTGACAAGGTGGAAAGAAGAAAAACGGATCTTAAAAATAGTCCCCTGGTTATTGGGAAAACCCTTTCTTCTGCAAATATATATGTCTCCCGTGGAACATTTCACTATGCTAGGCATGTTGAGAGACAATGAGAGATATTACACACTTTCCCTGTTATCTAGAGGTTTACAGTGTAGTTGGGAAAAGTCAAAGCATTAAAGGAAGGAAATAGATACTTAAGGGGCAATGACATATGTGGAGGTCGAAGGGAGGGTTAATGGAAGAAGTAGAACTTACATTGAACTCTGAAAGATGAGTAGGAAGTGACAAGATACAGAAAAAAGGAAAGACATTCCAGAAAAAGGTAACATGGGCAAAATCTTGGACTTGGAGATGTGTTTTTGTACAGTGAAGACTGATGTGATGTATTTTTTTTTAAATCATAAATTGCATATAATATGGTTGGAAAGTTTGGTTGTATCCATGTTTGAAGATATTTGAATTTCAGACTGCGAAATTTGGACTTTATCCTCTATAAAGTGGAGACCACTGGTGGCTTTGGATTAGGTAGTATGGAAATTGACACTTTACAAATATTAAATTTGCAGTAATATACACAGTGGAATTGAGTGGGAGAAAGTTTAGAGGTAGGAGATGAGAAACTTCTTAGGAAGTTGTCATTCACTCACTTATCCAACCATCTAACCATCCATTTATTCCAACAAGCTTATAGACATCTGATAAGCTAGGCATGAAATAATGAGAGCTTAAGAGCAAGAAGAACAGAGGGAAGAAAATGAGTCATTGCAATGGAAGAATAAGAGATAAATCTCAAATTTTCAAACTTTAGATGACTTGAAGTGTGGCACCACTAAACACCGAAGTTGAAATGAAGAGCTGTCTGGTTGTATTAAGGAAGATGAATCATTAGCATAGGCCCTTCACAATCTATAATTGGGACCACCACACATTATAAACCCTGATATTCAAGTAGAATAAGATGTTAAATAAAAGGGAGAATTAAAGGTATCAAATGGAGTTAGATTAGATACAACTAGCCATCTTTTCCCATTCTGATATTTCACGAATTGAGGAAAGGTTCCTCCCTGATGTAATGATATTACCATACAACTTAAAGGACACCTTGTTCACTTTCCCATTCATTAGTTTCATGTCATTGTTAGTAAATGGTCATCCAGCTTCTGCTTAAACTCTGCCAGTGATTATGAGCTTATAGCTCCCAAGGCATCTTGCAACATTTTCATACAGCTCTTTTAGGAAGTTCTTCACTAAGTAGAACTGAAATCTATATTGTTCTGCCCACAAAGATTACCCAAATACAATTCTGACCTTTTTATTTTTTTCCCCACAAGAAAACCCTGAAGAAAATTGAAAGCAGTGATTATAGCTAGCCAAATCTCTTCTTATGATATTTAATGTACTAAGGTCATAGCTAGGAACTCTGGTAGCATAGTGCCTAAGGCACTTGACTGCTAACCAGAAGACTGGCGGTTCAAACCTACCAGCCACTCCTCAGAAGGAAGGTTGGGCAATCTACTTCCGTAGTGATACTGCCTCGGAAACCCAAGGAGGGGTCGCTATGAGTCGGGTTCGACTGGACAGCAAACAACAACAACAGGGTCATAGCTACATGTTATAAGGGGTCAGTTTTCCACGTCCAATAACATCTGATTCTCTGACTCACCTGAAGGCCCAGGAAGACCTTGTTGTCCTGGTAATCCATCTACTCCTTTGTCTCCAGGAGGTCCACGAAGTCCAGGAGACCCTGGCAGCCCAATTCCTGGAAGGCCAGTTGGGCCATGGTGGCCTTTTTCACCAGGAAGTCCTGGAAACCCCTTTTCTCCACGAAAGCTCTGTCTACTATCACCCTAGACAATACACAAAAAAGAATGAAAACCCAATTCAGAGACTTATCTGGAGAGTCCTTTGAGTATAGGAAAGAAGTAAACAGTATGATCAATACTTTGTTTTTTCCTAAAAATCTCCTTAATCACTCTAAGGTATCAATCAACCTCCTCTGAGTTTAGTTAGTGCAAAATGAGTCTTGTCACCCCGGGTGATCTGACAATGCAAAAGGTTCTAGATCTGGAGGGAAGGAAACAGGAGCAGATTAACAGTAACTGTTGAGGTCGCAGAAAGCAGCTGGAATTATTTGAAGGGTAAAGCCACAGAGCAGTTGAAGCATTTTAAGTGATATGGCCAACTGTTACTAAAACCCGTTGCTGTCGAGTCAATTCTGACTCATAGCAACCCTACAGAACAGAGTAGAACTGTCCTGCAGAGTTCTCAAAGCTATAAACTTTACAGAAGCAGACTGCCCCATCTTTCTTCCATGGAGCTACTGGTGGATTTGAACCACTGACCTTTCGGTTAGCAGCTGAGTGCTTTACCCACTGAACCACCAGGGCTCCTTGGTAATTTTTACTATCATATCTGAAATGGGACAATGACCCAGTCTGAGAAAACAATGCCCATTTTACAGAAAGGAAAAGCACAGAGCATAAATTGTCCTGGTTGTCTCAATGAATCAGTGGCAGAGGCAGAAAGACTTCAGAGGCTTCAAGACTCTCTCTAGTCTGCCCTGTCTCATGATCAACTGGCCATCAGAACCCCTAAATCTTATCAATGAGGATTTATAGGAGTGATCAACTTACTGGAAGGCCTGGCAGACCTGGTAAACCTGGGACTCCGTCTTTGCCTGGGACTCCTGTCTCACCAGGGCGCCCCTGAGGGCCACGATCACCCTGCTCCCCTGGCATCCGTGATCCTGTACTGAAAGTCCGTTCCCCTTTCTCTCCTTTGGGGCCTGCAGGACCTGGAAGCCCAAATAAACCCTGACAGAGAGACAAAACAGAATAATAAGGGGAGAGAGATTTCATAGACTTCTAGCACCTAATATAAGGTCTGACCTAAGACAGGTCCTTGGGTACATTTTGACAGTGCTCTGGGTGCTTTGTTATGTTGCCATCTTGGATTATAATTGTCCAATTATTTACCATATCTTTTCTAAATTTTTAAGTCTTTGAAGACAGTAACCTAGTCTTAATCCTAATTTTATCTTCAGAGTCTAGCACAGTGTTAGGCAAATGTAAACAATATATATTTTATGGGAAGAAGAAAGGGAGAGAGGAAAAGAATGTGGGTAGACTAAAGTAGAAAGAGACTTTAGGAAACATTTAGATAGACCTCTTCTTATTACAGATCAAAAAGCTGAAGTTTTATTTTAGTCCCTTCTTTTTTTTCTTTCTTTTTAAATGTGCTTTAGAAAAGTGATCAGCGGGGAGTGAGAGGTACTTGAAAGCTCCCATTGCTTCCTCAGGGCCAAAGTTTGGCACAACTTACTGGAGCCCCGGCTGGGCCCTCTGCACCCTCAGAGCCTGGATCTCCTCGTGTTCCTGTGAGGCCTGGTAGACCTATGAAACCTGGTGGCCCAGGCAGGCCTGGTTCCCCAGGTGGTCCAGTATTAGGGACGCCGCCATCACAAGCACAAAAACCTGAGTCTCCTGGAGGTTAAAAACAAACAAAAAAGATATAAAACAAAGCAGGCCATCTTCCTGAGAAAAAGGAAGATCTGAGAGTAGTAATCCGTAGCTTGGACAACTAACTCCATAGAGAGAATCAAAAGACTGTCAGAGAACAAATGCAAATAAACTGGTTCGCTATCCATCCAAGCATGTCTATACCAGCGATTCTGATTTCATTGGTCTGGAGTGGGGCCCAGCCATCAGTGAGTCCAATGTGCAGCCAGAGTTGAGAACCACTGACCTACACTAACCAATTGAAGGTCTGGCATCCAAACCAAAATGTCTTTTCCCCCTAAATTTTGTACACAGGAGACAATAGCCAAATAAACTTATGAGGATTTCAGAAAGTACCTTTAAAGAGGTGTCAAGGAGTCGCTAGCACTACAGGCCCACCACATACACCTTCCACACCTGTGATTTTAGGTGTGGAAGGTGTAATGCGAACCAGTGCCCACACAGGTGCCTCTGGGATTCCCTCAGGCCACTTCTTATTTTTAGAAATCGATCATCTCTGCAACTCTGAGAGAGAACAGCCTGTTCTCAGGATTAACATTTCTCAAAGTGTGCTCCGTGGACCTCCTGCATCAGTCACCTGTGATGTTTGTTTACAAGGCAGATGGCTGGGTCCCATCCCAGTCTTTATCAGACTTTCAGGAAGCCAGACCCAAGACTCTGATTTTTAGTAATTTTCCTAGGCAATTCTCACATACAATGAAATATGAAAATCACTACTCTAGACTTTGGGGGAACTTTCTAGCCTAATGGAAATGAAGAAAGAGAGCTTTAGAGCTGCCCCTGTTTTAGAAGTGAGATGGTATTGAGAAATACACCAGCTCTGTAGCAAATCAGGGACTAGTCAAGATGAACATACTAAAGTCCAGACTACAATTTAATGCTCTTTTTCCTCAAACAGTCATCCTTGGATCCAAACTGCAGAGACCGAGTTTTCAGAAACTTCTAAACCAGCTCCTGAACTTAAGTAGTGAAATTTTATGACAAGATAATGAGAAGGGAGGGGAGTAAGGTAAGACTTTTCTGTTTGGGGTTGAGGAAAAGGTGTTAATTTCTTGAGGAAAGAGGAAAGATCTCAAATACCTGTAACCCCCAGGCCTTCCCCAAACCTCTCTTCAGCCAGTAGTTCCTCCTCTTCCTCCACCCTGGCCTGGGCTGCAGCCATAATGAATTGATTTTTCTGAGCTTTAGCATCTTTTCCTCAAAGTAAGGAATGGGGGAATGACCCAAAGGGATTAAGACGATGGAGAGAAGCAATGCAGTTGAGGGCTTGATCATTGATCATTATCACCCAGATCAATGACTCCTTCCACGTCAATGGGGACTGGAATTGTTTTCCTGCCGCCAGTTGGCTGTTTTGGAGGGGCAGGTCTTGACCTGTTCAGAGCCCTTTTCTTTAGGCTGAAGGTAATGATTAGTAACTTACAACCTTAGCCTTGTAATCTGGGAGGGGCTAGAGCTTTTCCTTGCTCAGGTTAACACGTTCAGCTGCCAGCACTGCCTTCTGCAGGTGGAGGGGATAGAAAGAGCAGCCTGCAAACCACTTTCCCTATGTGACTTCAATAGGCAGCCTTAGTCGTAGAGCCCTGAACACAGTACTTGCCCCAATGCTACATCAAATTCCCAATCAAAATCCAAGATTCCCTTTGCTCAGGTTCCCAAGGTTTTGGTTTGCTCATAAAGCCTTTTCAGAAGATTTTGGGAGACAAAGAATCCCAAGGGGACAAAATCACCTTTTAATCCTTTGAGGCCTCTGTTTCCTTTTGGACCTCTTTCTCCTCGGAGGCCAGGGAACCCTGGATTTGCATTCTTTAGGGTTCTAGTCTCAAAAGCTGGACCTACAGGAAGAAGAAACAAAAAAGACTGGCACCTTACCTGAGCCAGATGACTCACATAATTCAGAACAGCAGGTCAATCACCAAAGCCTGGGTCCTTGAGACCCAACAGCTAGATCAAAGACAAAAACCAATGAACCAAAAAACACAACAGGGATCCCAGTAGGATCCTCTGTTGGTTTGATTCATTCCATTAACACTTACATAATGCTTATTATGTTCCAGACACTGAGGATATAGAAATGAACAAGGTAACTTCAATAACTCAACAGTCCCAGCACCTACCCTGGAAAATTCCCTTAGGACAAAAGAGGAAATGGGTGCAAGCTGAAGTGGTCATGGGATTTGAGTTATAAAGAAACATGTTGCCGAATAGTTTCCAAGTTTATGATGGCTAGTCTTTCTCTCAGAATCTAGAAGGCCATACTTAGGTAGAAGATCTAAGGAGAATAACCCCTGTGCAGGCTCTTAGCAGCCACTTTCCACCTTGAGGATCCAGGCATAACTTTTCCTTTCTTAGTCCACCCCATTGGAGTCCTATCAACCAGAAGAAGCTTGAAAGCACTAATGCTGCTTGTATAGGAGCTAAAGGACCAGAGGTCTAGGGACTGAGAACACTGAAGAAAGGAATGGGAATAGGGACAAAAGGCAGAAGCATTAGGTAGTGTTTGGTCATCAAGATGGCCCTAGCCTGTTTGTTCCTTGATGAACAAGCAAACTCTGAATGCTATAGTCAATAATCTGTAGAGGGAGGGCTCTGACTGGGGATGGGGCCATTGTCACTGCTTCTCTGCAGTTATCATGTGTCTTAGATTAGCTGTCTCACCTGTGAGAGTTTCTGTCAAAAACATAACTATTTTGCAATCTGGATCACACCTAAGTCTCAAGAACAAAGAGAGAAATAACTTACCAGGTGGTCCTGGTGGTCCTGGTAGGCCTGCCAGGCCTGGCAGACCAACTTTGCCTGGGAGGCCAGTTGTCCCAACTGTGGTATGACCTGGTTCTCCTTTGTTCCCCTTCAGGCCTGAAACACCCTGAGACCCCAGGAGTCCTGGGGCACCTAGATGGATAAACCCACACAATAATGCTCATCACAGCATCCTACTCTTCAAAAGTGTTCCAAATCAGTAGCACATGTCGAAAACTATTCTCCAGAGAAGAATTTGGGAACGTATTAGCCCTTCTTTTGCATTAGCATTAGAAGGTTCTTTGGGATCATCTAGCCTAACCTCTTAGAAAACTGAGACTCAAAGAAATGAGGAAAAATGGTCAGGGGCAAAGAGTTTCTTAGTGGCAAACTTGGTTGCAAAACCTATGACTCCAGCCTTCTACTCCTCAATTTTGGTGCTAGGTCCAGCTATACCTCTGCCCAGTGGCTACTTTAAGAGCACAGGTATCCTTAAAGATGCTCATCTCCAAGGAGTTTAGAAACTGGTGCATTTAAAAGTAATATCTGAGGCTTTATCTCGGACATACCACTGCCTCCCTGATCTGGCATGCCCTTTCTCCATTTGTTACTGTAGAATTGCATTTGGGTATGCCCCTTTGATGACTAGCTCAAGTGTCACCCACAGGATCCTGGAGCCATTTAGTATCTGAGTTCAACATAGAGAGCCTGGGTACAAATTTTCCTCTGGGCTTTTTTAGCATCAACTGGGAATGGCACATACACTGTAGAGGGACAGGACTCCAGCAGCCCAACCCAGGCCTCCTCTGGTTGTTGAAAGCCTCCATGGCAGTCTGAGATTGCCTGACCAGCTATGGTATATTATTTAGTCTAAAGTAAAGCTACTCATCTGGGTCTCCTTCCCATATACATTAGCTTGGGGCTGGCAGTAGGGAATCTATTGTCTACCTTTCCTTTGACTTTGCTTATATGTGTGCCCAGACCCAGAGGTATAGAATGGGATTCTGGACACTTGAATGCATAGAGGAATGATATTTGCAGAGGGTGAGTTAGTTTATTTCACCTGGTGTGATTGGTGGGAGGCCAGGGATGCCAGATGGGCCAGGTGGGCCCTGGATGCCTTCATCTCCTTTAAGGCCTGGGAGGCCTGGTACCCCCGGGTCTCCAGGATAACCTAGCATTACAATGAAAAAAAGCAATAAGAAAATCCAGAGGAGGTCCACAAATGGCATAAAGTACCTAGGAAGAAATGCAGATGCAGAGAGTTGCCCTGGAGTTAGAAGGGCCTTTCCCTTGTCTCACAGATGCCTCACATGATAGTGGGTGGGACAGAGTCAGAGCTCTACTAGTATTCAGAACGGGTCTGTCCAGGGCTTGGCTTACTTGGTTAAGATCTAATAAGTACTAGGAGAATTCTTCTACTACTAATCTGCTGTAATGCCTCAAATGCCCATCATTTGGGTTAAGGTGTGGAAGTGAGCTATTCATGTTATACACGTAGGCTTCCTGGGAATGGAACATGGGAAATCTCTGTCAACCATTAATAACTCAGTTTGGATGGATTTACAAGACAGGGCATGGGCCTGAAAGGATGAAAGGAGAGGGATAAGTTACTGAGACCTAGGTGGAAGAGGCGTTACAGGAGATTTTGATCAAGGAAGAAGTAGCTGGAGACACTGGACATTTGGATATTTAAGGAAGGCAAAGGAAGACTTGGGCATACATAGTAACTAGGACAAGGAAAGGTGAAAACAAACTTTCTAAGTGTCATAGAGTTGTTGAGGTGTCAACCACTTGCCTCCTAGCAGTTTGCCCTGAAACTGTCAAGCTCAAGACCTCAAAGGATCATCTGCATGAGACTTTTAGTGTCCCACAGCATCAGGCTGAAGTCAGCCCATCTGTGGAGGAGAGGATATCAGTCCTTCCCAAAGTATCATTAGGAAACAATTTTACCCATAACTAGGCCAAAGCAGAGGCCAGAGGAAGAAGAAGCATCTTCATACAAAGCTTTTGAGGTCCAAAAGACTTGTTTTCATTTATTCAGAGTTCAGTGCAATTCAGTAGCTCTGGTGGCGTAGAGACATTTGACTGCTAACCCGAAAGCTGGTGGTTCAAATCCACCAGCCACTCCTTGGAAGGAAGATTGGGCAATCTATTTCTGTAGTGATACCACCTCAGAAACCCAAGGAGAGGTCGCTATGAGTCGGATCCGACTCAACGGCAGTGTGTGAGTGAGTGAGGCCAAGGAAGACCCAAAACCCTAGTCTTGTTGGTGAACCCAACCCCAAAATAGTATGTTGGGCTTAGCCTAAATTCCCAAGAGATGAGGGTTAGCTTTTCTCCCTAAGCTCAGGACCCATAAATCTTCCCTTGAAGACTTAGCATTTGGGTCCTGGGCAGTGTTGGGTTTAGCAGCAATCCCGGGGCTGACAAAATATCCTCTAACAATCACAGGGAATATAAATTTTAACTCCTTGCCTTTTCTTCTGCATTCAAATAAATGAAAAGTTGTACCTGGGATTATAGCACCATCTCTATCAAGGAAAACTTGAGGGCCTGGCAGACCAATGCCACCTTTATTACCCTGCAGAGATGAAATACATTAAACGCAAATATTTTCATGACTTCATCACTCAAGATTTATGTGCCCTCAAAGTCATCCTCAGGAAAATGAAAGTTTCCTTCTTTTGTAACTCCTGATTTCTAGGCTCAACTAGGCTATAAGTTAATTTCAAAGCCCAATAAATTTAATATGGAGGCAAGATAAAGCAGGCCAGAGGCCTGGCATTCAAGGACAAGGGATTCCAATTTTACTTTGCAGTGCTACTAGGGACAATCTCCTTCTGGACCTGGAAAATGTATCACAGGCATAGACAATATCAACCAACTCAAGAGGTACTAACATGGAGGGAGCAGGGTTTCAACTTTTCTTTACTCTCAGCAGCCCTGGAACTCTGCTACTGTTATTGGATGATGTCAGGCAGAGGAAATCAACAGTCCTAATTCTCCCAAAAGAATGACTCAGGTATCAGAAATCAGATACAGTGAGTGGCATATCAAGCATGGAGTGGTAGGAACCATCTGCCCCACATACTACAGAAATTTTAAAACAATAAAAATTCAGCAATTATAAATGATATCAGTAATAAAATATTCCTTGTCATAGGGATGGACTCACTCCCAACAGCCTTCAGCCCTTGGTCTTCACTGATCAAGTAACATCTATGGAATACTCATCAGTTTTGTGTTTTCAAAGTTGCTTGCATGTGCGTTTTTTGAGAAAAGACCAACATCTAAAACCTCAAAATATTAAAAATACTTCATCTCATATGGTAATTCTTCACCTCCCCAACCCTGGATTTTTACTTCCCAGTAACATTACCTTAATTCCTGGGAGTCCATTAATCCCAGGGAAACCTGAGGACCCCTTCTTGCCCTGTGACAAAAACACAGTTACCACTAAGTTGAATGTCTAAGATCATAGGAGGGAGCTGGTCTTTGGATTAGGTCAGGGCAAACAGCACAGGGTATCTTGCCTACCATTCCAGAGTCTGGCTTCTACCTGACTCTAGAAGCTGTAAAGTCTTCCAGAAGGAAGCAGCCAACCTGCATGTAGGAGGAACAAGTGCCGCAAGGCTAGAGATGGATACATGCAGGCTGGCCTTGCTAGGCCTTGATAACATATTAAAGTAGTATGACCACATCATGACACGCCATGGGACCAGATTCAACACTGGCTATCAATTTTCTTGGATGAAAACAAAAGAAGAGAGTGACGAGGATTATATCCATCAAAGGGAGTTAGACAATTTGCATTATAAGCTATGTCTCCCTTTGGATTTATGGCTATGTTAAGTAAAGCCAGAGGATCTCTTGATTAGGGTCAATTAGGGTTTTGTACACCAAGCCTTTAACGATCTTAACCAAAATACCCGTCTTCCTGGAGGGCCTTGGACTCCTTCTGAACCCATGGGACCCTGTAAAGAGAATAGACATACCTAAGAAAGATAAATAGCCCACACTAGAAAAAACTACTAGACTTACATAACAAAGTTACCCAACTGTATTGAGAATTTAGCAGCTCCTAAAATCTCTGGTAGCACAGTGCCTAAGGCACTTGACTGCTAACCAGAAGGCTGGCGGTTCAAACCCACCAGCCACTCCTCGGAAGGAAGATGGGGCAATCTACTTCCGTAGTGATACTGCCTCAAAAACCCAAGGAGGGGTCGCTATGAATTGGGTTCGACTCGACGGCACATAACAACAACAACAAAATCAGGTAACTGTGAATTGGAATCAACTCCACTGGTGGTGGTTTTTTTTTTTTTTTTTTTTTAAATCAGGTGAGAAAATGTTCCTAGACCTGGCTTAATGACTTCTTTCTAAGCATTAATCCATCAGTCTGAATAACCACATGGAGAATTTTTAAGAGCTAAATAAATGGAAACATTTTAAGAACTAGGTGGAATCTGGTAGAAATGCCGAGTAGTATTCTATTTAGTCTATATTAGTTCCAAGTCATAAGATTTTTAAATAGATTATGGGAGGGCCCCTTTTTGCCCACCTCTAATGCATTCTTTGTTGGTGATTATATATTTTCAAGACAAGGGAAAATTAGAGAAAGAAATGATAGGCTAATTAGTAAATACAGCTAAATACTAGATGCTTAACAAGCTTCATGACTAAGCCAAAAACACAATTCTCCAAAATGTTACTTATTTAAGGCTAAGATTGGCCAATTGCTTATAGCACAAGACCAAAGTGCCTGAATCTAGGAATCAAAGAGGCTAATAGATATCTCTCTGTTTGAAGTGAGATTATTATTGAAAACTGTTGACTCCAAACACTACTCACTGTGTTCTAGAACTTCCCAGGCTTGTTTCTATCCTATAAAGACTGCACTTAGCCCTCTTTCTTCCATTCCTGCAACAGCTCTCCTCACTCCCTGCATTCTCTTAGGGCAGAATGGAATCGAAGCAAGACAACACTAATGTCATTCTTAAGCCCAGAAGAAGGCAAGGAGCGTAAATAGGCTGAGGAGGTATCTAGGGTACAGATGCATAATTTCTTATTCAAGGGAGTCATTTAGCCAAGGAAATGAAGCTAAGTGGCAAGGGGGAGGTTTTAGGGACCTGCCAGAAGGTTGAGAAACAAGAGAAGCTTAGATTGCCATCAAGTTATATAAGAGAAAGAAGCAAACAGGGAAGAAGAGGGACAAGGTGACTTGACAGAACTAGGCAAGCAACATTCTAGGTTCATACCCTAGATCCTGGCAAACCAGGGATTCCCTTTTCCCCCTTTTCACTGGTAGTTCCAAATCCCTAAAGGAAAAAAAGACAACATAAGTTATAACATTCATTTCCTCATAGGTCTCTTGGCTCCATCAGCAACAAGGGGGTAATTTCAAAAGGCAATAAACCAGCTCCACTGAGCCACTGGGGAGGCTCGCTTTGCTGAGGATCCTGTCACTGTATGAGAAGCACATAGGGCCTGAATGTAACTTAGACCATTCATTCAAGATTCCCCTTTAGTTCTAGAAGAGATGTCTTCCTCCCAAAACACTATTACATGTATTTGCCCCATCACGTACTAAAGGCATAGGAATTATTACATATCTAACGTTCTTGTTGTAGACGGGGAATCTAACACTCAGAAGGGTTAAGCATCTTGCATAGGTTACAGAGGAGTCCCTGGGTAGTGCAAGCAGTTAACGTGCTTGCTAATCAAAACACTGGAGGTTTGAGTCTACCCAGAGGTGTTTCAGAAGAAAGGCCTGGTGATCTACTTTAACAAAATCAAGCCACTGAAAATATTATGGAGCACAGTTCTACTGTGACACACACGAGGTTGCCATGAGTCAGAATGGACTCCACAACAACCAGTTACAGGTTACAGAGTCAATGAGAATGCCAGGTCTTCTGATTTCCATTCAGAGTCCTTTCCATGTGAACAAACTACCTTGCACATTGGAGGAACTTAATTCTTTGACTCCCAAGTAGAGGACTGTGTAAAAACCTTTGGGGATTGACACTGGAGGGAAGATCTTTTTTCCTTTGGAGGCATAGTGACTGCAACATCCTCTTCAGTGGAAAGGAATCTTTCTATCTAGGCCTTGGCCTGGAGCCTCGTAGCTTCTTTACTGACATAAAAGAACTTAGATGGCCCTAGGAGCACTCCAAAGAGGACTGTGAGATGGTTTCCAATCCCTCATGCCATGTTCACAAGAGGGGAGTGATTACAGCCATGGATAAGACTTAAAGATTCTCTCGAGACATGGAAGGAATCCATGAAGCAGGTGTATTCCGGTCACCCATAATACAGAGAATTTCATTACCATAGTGGATAAAGTTTTTCATGGCAAACAACTCAGGCCATTTTGTTGGTGTTATTTAAAACTCTACTTTCTGGTGCAAGGATTTTGGCAAATGACACTTAGAACTATTATGAGAGGAAAAGGAGCAGTGAAGCTTTCTCAAATAGAAGCTTGTGAAAGATTCTCAATGTGGCTGTGGCACAGCTCCCATTGTCCTCTTGTGACCTGGCTCAGCTGGTATGAGGGCACTGGTTCAGTCCCATTTGTAGTTTTTTTTTCTTACATACTCAGTCTCTTCCCATGAGTCCTGAAAGCTAAGAATGGCCCCTAGTTTTCTAGGCCCAAGGCTGTTTATTTGTTTGTTTTAATGCAGGTTTATTGTTGTCTTTTTATTGAGAGGGGGCAGAGAGAGAGAGAGAGAGAGAGTGTGTGTGTGTGTGTGTGTGTGCACATGCAAAGGGTCCAATTCAAAGCAGGCTGTGGTTCCTTCCGGACTTTTCTCTTTTCTCCATCTATACTTGTTGAGCAGCAAATAGCGCAGACCTCATACTAAATAGGATTTCTATTTGAAAGGCCTGTGGGCTAAAATGAATGCAAACTTACTTAAATTTCTGTTTTTGCATCTTAAATTGGAAACCAAGGCATACTGCCACCTGGTGGCATGTGCCTATTGGCTTCTGAAATCAAATACTTTTAAGTGGCCTTCCTTAACCTATCCATTAAACTACAGCAGATCATGTGACCTCTCCTTTCTCCAAACCCTTCAAGTATGACCGGTTGTATATGGAAGTTTCTAAGCAGAAGGTCTACATCACATCCCCTTCAGTCTCCCTGCAGGCTGAACACATCCAAAGAGGTCCAGTAAACACTTGTTGAATTGATTAGACTAAGACGCAGAGAACAAAACTGTTTCAAATAGTGAGGGAGTGTATGTCCCGAAACTGTGTCATGCCCCACCCCCAGCTATGTTGTAAATACAAGGGGGCTTTGTACTCCTTCTTCAGAAAGTAGAAAGAATCTCCAGACTCCTTGCTTTCATAGAGAGAGTGCCTGAGAGCTTGTTTTGTGTGAACAAAACTAACTAACTAACTAACTAAATTTTAAAAAAGGAAAAAGAAGTTGTGTGTGTATGTGAGGGGGGGTTAGGGGTAAAGAGCAGTATGTGTCAAAGCCAAAAACCCCTGGATGACTTGGCAAGACACTGCGCTGTAGGCTCAGCTTGTCTTCCAGTGCAGAGAGGCACTGTATAGGGACCTGCTCAACAAGCTGTTCTAACAAGATTCCCTAGATCCAGTCCTGTCATGGTCAGTCCTTGCCATGGGCATCCCTTCTCATCTATAGCCAGGAAAGCCCACATGCTAGCTTAGCTATTTCCCAGTCCTGCTCTTCTGGACTTTGGGTTTCTGGTATTATCTGGTTCTGGGGAGGTTCAATTGAAGGAAAATCCCACCTACCCGGTTGTTACATCAGATCTACCCAGTTTCTTCTCTCCTACTTCCCCTCATCTCTTCCATTTTGCCTTACCCTGTGTTTGCTGGTCCCTTTAACAGAGGCACACAGATACATGACTCTCTCTTACCATCTCCATGTGAGGATCTGGGACCTACAAGTGTAAGTATGCTAATGGGATGAAACATGTGAAATTGGTCTGAATCAGATAATCAGAGATGTTTGATCATTGTAGAGGGGGCAAGAGAAAGAAGGGGAGGCATATCTGTCTGGTTGGCTACTTGTTGGCAACTCCTGCCAAGATTTGGGCACCTTATGTGCTCTCTGACAGGAAAATTGTGAGAAGAAATATGGTAATGTATTTGAGGTACTCTGGGCTTTGAATTTGAGAAATGTTTTCTCTGAAAAGCTTAGAGTACCTCAAATACATTACAAGCTTTCTTCTCACAACTTTGCTGTCAGAGGGCACAGAAGGTGCCTATGAATGCACCCATTAAACAGAGATATTAGGACTGAAAGAGTTAATGATTTGGCCATGGCCACACACTGAATCTATGACAAAGTGGGCTGAGAACTCTGTTTTCTTGATTCCAACCCTATCAAAATAGTCTATTCTTATATAAAGGGAGATATTTTCCAGCTTTGATGTCTTTACAATCAACTGGGTTTTCTGTTTTTCAGCCCACACTATGAAACACTAGAAATGCTGCACTTGAAACCGTATTGCAATTTATCACTATGTATTGTTGTCAGTCAGTCTCTCTCTCTTTTATAGGACAAAAGGGAACGGGCTGAAATTGCAGCAACAGAAATCCTCCGAGGAAGAAAATGGAAAGGAAGCAGAGTTAGGTGGGGAGTATGAGCCAATGAGTGCAATAACACCACAGATCATAAAGTCTTTTCTTAGACATTTTAGAGATGAAACCATCACTGTCACCATGACAAGAATGAACCGCTCTGTAGGGGGCAGTATGGTATAGGGAAAAAGCCCTGACTTGGCTAGCACTCAAGAAAGCTCAATTGCAGTCTCAGCTCTGCTTATAACTAGCTGTGTGGCTCTCAGCAGCCTCTCCATCCATTTAAGCTGTGGTTTCCTCATCAGTGCAAAAGGGGTAACCAGGCCTATCTTACGTAACTCTCAGGGATGATGTGTGGTAACCAGAATCTATGTAAAAGTGCTCTGCAAAGAAGGGTGCCAACCTTATTCCCAATCCAATTTGCAAAGTATATCAGTGCTGTCCAACAGCAACATAATATGAGCTACTATGTTATTCTAAATTTTCTAGTAGCCACATTAAAAAAGATAAAAATAAATAGGTGTGATTAATTTTAATCATATATTTTATTTAACCCAATATATCATATTATCATTTCAACACAGAATCAGGTAACAATTGTTCATGAGGTACTTTACATTCTTTTTTATGTTAAGTTTTAGAAATCCAGCATGCATTTGACACTTACAACTTGTCTTCATTCAGATGAGTAACATTTCTAGGACCTGGTAACCACATGTGCTAGGTGGTTATCATTCTGGACAGCACAGCTTTAGACTTTGTAAAGAGATGAAAACAGTACCACCCCCACAAGAACAAATTGGACTGTAGGAGGCAGTTTTCGCATTCATTGACAGTTGGGTCTCCAAACAGTAGCTATGACTAGTACCATATTACAGATATGCAGATATCCAGCAACTTGCCCAATGTTCTAGAGCTAGAGCTGGGCCTAAAGTCCAGGTCTCTTGTCTCCAACACCATGGTTCTCTTTTTTCCTGATCCATTGGATACATAGCTAATTAAAATTGAGGACATTAAACAGATGAGTCTCTATGCCTCTTTCTATGGAATAATAGGGATCACCATGGAACAACCTAAGCCACTGACACCACTGACCCCACTGGCTGGGTCTTTCGGCCACCTGGTCAAGTCTAAGTGTTTCAAAGAACTGTAGAGAAGCACTGGAGTCATCTATCCCCATGGTGCCAGCAAGCAGGAGCAGGCCTAGTTCCCACTCGACCCCTATACTCAATCCATGAAAATCTTGTCAACTCTTCCTTCAAAACACATATTGTGATTTAAGAAACCTATCAGTCAAATTCAATGTATGGGCCTTGTTTGGATTCTGATCCAAACCAACCAACTACAAAAACATATTTATGAGACAATCAGCTAAGTTTAAATACTGATTTATTAACTCATATTAAGTAATTGTTGATAATTAGTTACTGAGATGATATTATCACTATGTTTTATAAAGTCCTTATCTTGTAAAAATACTGCTGTGTTTTTGATGAGATGATGTTTGTTATTTGCTTCAGACTGGCCTTGAGTTGATCATTGTTGAAGCTGGGTGATGGGCACACAGAGGAATCATTATGCTATCCTCCTCACTTTTGTCTACATTTGAAATGTTCCATAATAAAGAGTTTAAAAACCTTACATTTGGAATGCATCCACTGCTCTCCATTCTACTGCTGCCATCCTAGCCCAAGCCATCACCACCACCCCATCCATCCTCATCTCCACAGCCAGAGTGATCATTTTAAAAATACAAGTCAGAGCATTTGAATGCCTTCCTATCACATTTAGAATAAAAAACATATTTGACCTGCAGAGGTCACCATGATCAGGCCCCGGTCTCTCTGTCTGGGTCTTGTCTTTGCTCACTCTGCTCAACCCACACTTACCTTCTTTTTCTTCTTCCAAAATGCTGAGCTTTTTCCATCCTCAGGATCTTAGCAGTTACAGTTCCTTCTGCCTGAAACACTCTTCTCGATCTCCACATGATGGGCTCCCTTATAATACTCATGTCTCTGTTTATATATCTCCTTCTCAGAAAGACCCTTTAGACCACTCTGTCCAAAGTAGTCTACCCTACTCCCCATCTACACTCCCTCACTTTGCCATTTTTTCCATCTTCTGTATATCATTTGGAGTCTCTGGGGTGGCACAAATGGTTAAGCACTCAACTATAAGCCAAAAGGTTGTTGGTTTGAACCCACCCAGAGGTACCTTGGAAGACAGGCCTGGAAATGTGCTTATGAAAGGCCTTGAAAATGCTGTGGAGTGTAGTTCTACACTGCATACATGGGATCACCAGGAGTTGGAACAGACTCAACAACAACAAATAACAACATATCATTTACCATTACATGAAATCATTATTAACTCATTTGTTTACTTCTTTCTTGTCCGTCAATACCCTTCTACCCACATTAGAATAAAAGCTCCTTGAGGACAAGAACTTTGACTTATTTACTGTCATAGCTTGAGCATTCAGCAGAATGCCTAACATATGTTGTTGTTGTTGTTAGTTGCCCTCCAGTTGATCCTAACTCATGGCAACCCTATCTGCATATAGGAGCCTTGACAAGCTATCTGCTGAATGAAAGAATCTAAGATACAAAGCTAGATATGAAAGTGAAGACAGGATTACACCTACTCCTCACTTATTGACATGGTTAGGTTCCAAAGACTAAGTCGTTATGCAAAAATTGGCATTATGCAAAAATGGAGGATGACCACATCAGATCACAAAATGGAGGATTACTATATCATTACATAACTATCAGATCACCACATTATATAACTACCAAACCATTAAGATCATGGCCTAGTTAAGTTGACATATAATCTTAATAATCACAGCCAGTGTTACTCTTGCCTTACACCCTGGCGTTCGTTACTGAAAGATGTACATCGTTAATGCACACAATAGTCAGATACTAAATTTTTTACTATTGTTGTAAATGTGAAACATTGGATAATGAGATAGTTGATAAGTGAGGAGTAGGTATACAAAGATTGGATACCATTTACTGAATGGTAAGTGCTAGCATATACTAAGGCCTTTTCATGCATATTATCTCATTTAATCATAACCACTCCATTATTATCTTTTTCTCTCTTTTAATAATTGAAGAAACTGAAGCTCAAGAAAGTTAATAAATTTGTTCAAAGTCACAAAGCTAGAAATTGGTGAAACCAGAAGTCAAAGTCTAGATCTGTTTTAAGTCTAGAGCCTGGGCTAATATTTCTAAGATATATAGCCCCGTGGAACCAAGCTAATAATCTCATGGGTTTGAGAAATATTTCTTTAAATGCCTTCTAATAATGAAGGTGGTGGAATTATCTACAGTGACCATAGGAAGAGGTGTATTCTTTTTTGTCATTGTTGTTTGTCAAAGTGTTTGTCCAGTTGGACTCTTGAACATATATTGACCAAATAGGGATACTTACCGGGATGCCTGAGGGACCACCTATGCCCGGGAAACCCTTAGGCCCTAGTTCACCCTGGAAAAGTCAAACAAAAATCAGTGAGTAGCAGCAGGAAGCAGTGAACAGGAAGTGGGACGGCTCCCTCAAGCTACTTGGGCTAGGGAGTGGGGAACAGTGGGGAGTCAGGACTGGAGTGGTGTAGATTCACCAGGCTCTTTGATTAGTAACTGTACCAGGATGTCTTAGCTTAGAGAGTCCATTGTGATGTAGGGGAGCCCTGATGGTGCAGTGAGTGCTTTAACCACTAAGGTTGGCAGTTTGAACCCACAGCTGCTCTGTGGGAGAAAGATGTGGGAATCTGCTTCTTTAAAAATTACAGCCTTGGAAACCATATGGGGCAGTTCTACTCTGTCCTATAGCATCTCTATGAGTTGGAATTGACTCAATAGCAACTTTTTTTTTGGGGGGGGCATTATGATACAGGAAGTATAAAGGCCCATGCAGGGAAAGAAAACTTTCTAAAACAGAATCTGAAATGCCAGGGCAAATTGAGAAACAGGAAAAAAAGATCATTATTTGTTTCATTTTTAGTGGAAGAAGCTATTGAGTGAGATTTCCCATAGCAAATTACAGGTTGTAAAGAAATCAATGGTTTTGCAAAAAGAATAACAATTACAATTTGGATAGGGATACACAACATTCTAATTTGTTTTTCTGTGATATGGTATTTTATCTACACATGCAATGGAAGAGCTCCCAGACTGTTCCTAAACCAATTATTACTTCCTGTAAACCTGGAGGGGGCCTGGAGCTGTTCCTTCCAAAGACAAAAGTAAAGGAATGGGGGTAAACACATTCCCCTGCATGGCTTCCTTGGACATAAGAACAGAAACACAGAATTTAAGGGATACCAGGAAAGAAGGTAATGGAGGGCAACCTTTCTCACAACCATGCATATAATATACATTTACTTACATAAAAATACAGATTATCAAATATCTCAGTTAAATAGGTCTATAGCTTAAACCTTGGTAATTCTGATCTGGTGAATTAGGGCATCTACTGACACTTGGTGACAGTATACTTGATTTGCAAGGTTAAGTTTTGAGAACAAATAACTTCTTTAAGAAGCCAATTCAAAAGCAACCATTTATACCCTATATGTTGTGTCACAGTTCTTTGAGGGCACCACACATAAGAAAAGGATTGGGAATTAGGAGGACAAGAACAACTAATTTTTTAAAGTTATTCAGCATCTCGAAAATTGAATCTATAAAATGAAAACATAGAAAGCAACATTTAAATTAATTATCAGAAACCCAAGTACTCACAATCATGCCCACATGCCAGGAAACATACTCAAGGCGTTTTAGCAAGCTTTTCATGAGCGATAAAATGTACAAGGCTTTTTTTTTTAAAAAAAATAAGTGGCTTTTAATGTCACTTATTTTATTTCCAAATAAAAGTCCATTATTATTCACAACTCTTTTTTCTTCCAATGTGGTCTCATTATTTGAATTGAGTATTACTACGATAAGGCTTACTAATATTTCCTATTCTTAAGTGTTTACCTACCTTAGATCCTTTTTTCCCTTTCGGATATCCCATAAACTCTAGTTCCCCTGTAGATGGTGGTGGTCCTGCGGGTCCAGGGGGGCCCACATCACCCTGTAAGGCAAAAGGAAGTATTGAGCAAAGTGCAAAGCATAAGCCTCACAGACCATTTCTCCAGACGGTGTGCTTATCCTCTGAATGTAATTGATAAGTAAACTGTCCATCACTTTGACCTCTTCACACTCATCTTTACATCAAGGAAACACAGCTATCATTGGCAAGGGGTGAGAACAACTTTAAGCCTGACCAAATGCACTTTGTATTGCCAGTGCAGAAGCAGGAAGCAAGATAGATGAAAGGAAACCACAGATTCATGGTTGCCATAGTCATGCATGAAAGGATGTTTAGAAGAGAGTAAAAAAAGGGGGGGTGAGAAAAGTGAATAGACACCTTTTGGCAATAGAGATCAGACTCTAATAAGTCCAATCCCTGCCATAAGAATATGCAGAGGCAGTAAAGTCTACGTTAGAACACTGGAGGCTAGATGTGCTCCTTCAGAGAACAGTGCCATCCACAAAAGACAGCAATGAAAGGTGGGGAGGACAAGCTCCCAGCCTCCTTTGAGGCTGCCCCAAATCACCATACATTTTGTACAGAGGGAAACAAAAATGAATGATGAAAGAGAGGTGAAGGAAGAGGGATGAGAGATAAGAATGAGGAAGAAGTAGAAAAGGAGGAGGAGAAGGAATGGATGGAAGGAAAAAAAACAGAGAAAAGGAAAGAGAAGATGACACAACATAAAAAAAAACACCCAACAAATATCCAGGTGGAAGGAAGAGAACAAAGATATTTTTAGAGAATATGTTTGTAAGATACACACACTTCACAGGTGGGAAGCAGGGAGACTATAAGGTTTTGAATGAAAAAGAACAGTAGCCGATGTGTAGCATGTGCACAAGCAGCCCTCAAGGGATCCTACAAGAGGACCCATGTGGGCTGGGAAATGCTCATTTCCCAAAGCAAAGATCTAAATCCCCTTATAAAAGCAAGCACATGCATGTAACCAGAGACATTTTTTTGAGAGCACATGGAATGCAGACTGTATTTCCCAAAATCTATTTACCTTGACTCCTTTTTCTCCTTGGAAACCTAACCCCATATTTCCCTGGGGCATAGGGATGCAGGGAGGAAAAACAAAATCAATTACTAGACAAGCTGCAGGAACTTTAGTCGCTGAAATGAAGGATGTTTTTGTTTTTGTACCATAAAGAAGGTTTAACCAAACCAGTATCTCTTTAGGGGGAGCCCATAACACTTAGGGGAAAGAGGCAAAATGCCCTGAAATAAAGCATACTTACTTCAGGACCAGGGAAACCAGGGGAACCTGGAGGACCCTAGATTTAAAAAGAAAGAAGAGTTAGTACTTGTTAGTTTCAGGCAAAAAGAACATGTCCATGTTGGTAGACCTCCCCACCACTTGAGGTAGCCCAGCTTTGGTACAGCAGATTCTAGTTCCTCTTCTTATGGTTCCTTTTTCTATCCTTTAAAATCTCCCAAACTGACATGATAACTCGATTCATGGTAAGGTAGTAGAACTCTCATGTGTCATTCCTCCCAAGTGGCCAGAAATGTTAATATGATGATATTTGGTAGCATAGTGGCTAAAGCACTTGACTGCTAACCAGAAGGCTGGCGGTTCAAACCCACCAGCCACTCCTCGGAAGGAAGGTTGGGCAATCCTACTTCCGTAGTGATACTGCCTCGGAAACCCAAGGAGGGGTCGCTATGAGTCGGGGCTGACTCGACGGCACATAACAACAACAACAACAACAAACCAAAGTAACAAGAGGTGGAATTTCACACACCGGAGAGAGGAAAACCAGAACCACACAGGTGAGTGACTATGCTCTTTCTACACCAGTGATGGCACATAGGCTTGGTCTCAGAAAGGGAGGTTGGTAGGAACTGTCCAAGCACAGTGTTGAGAAGGATTTTGAAGCTTTTTCTGGGTTCAGAATAGGTGGTAGTGGTATGATTAGTTAGCAATGCTTGTTGTGGGTGAAGGAGTTGAAGGTGGTATCTGGCATCCTTAGGCTATATTTTAGGCTGTGCTAAACTGGGAGGCTTTGGAGGTATAGACTGGATGGTCAGAGAGATTCTGATAAAGACAACAAATAGCTTCCAACAAGAGCAAGTTTTACTTTGATCCTCCAAGAAATGGAGGCTTCCCTTCTCCACTAGGTGGGTCTACATTTATATAGGTTTACATGTACTCCGTGGTGAGGAAAGCAATCATGTGAATACAATGAACACATATTAGACTTAAGCAAGTCTTACTTGAAAGCCTGGGGATCCTGGGGGTCCTACAGCTCCTGGAGATCCAGGTGTTCCTTTTGGACCCTAGAAAAGCAAGTTTTTACTGAGTTCAAACAGCAAGACCCAAGGGAATTGTAAACACCTATGTCCACAAGATGTGCAGAAGAAGAATGTTCATAGCAACTTTATTCGGCTAGTGAAAAACTGAAAATGCCCCAAGTGTCTGTTGATATAAGGATGAATACATACAACGTGATACAGCCATATAGTAGAATAACTACTCAACAATAAAAAGAAACAACTGCTGATACATTACAGTGTGGCTGAACCTCAAAAATACTATGCTAAATGAAAGAAGTCAGACCCGAAAGGCTAGGATTGTCCTATTCCCTTTATATAAAGCTCTAGAACAGGCAAAACTGCTTTTTGGTGGAAAAGAAATCAGGACAGTGGTTGCTTTTGGGGTGAAGTGGTGGCAGAGAAGGTGCAGGAAGAAACTTTCTATGATGGAGGGAAAGTTCTATACCTTAATAGGGGTTTGGGTTACACAAGAGTATGCATTTGTCAAAACTCAGCTAATGCACGTTTAAGATCTGTACATTTCATTGTATATTACTCATTTCTGTTTTTGTGTGTGTTTGTATAATCCTATTTATGCCTACCTTTATACACTGTTGTTGTTGTTGTTATGTGCCGTCGACTACTTTCTCTATTTACAAAGCCTCTTCCCACTTCCAGCCAATCTAAACACCGTCCACACTTCTCAGAAGCTACCTTCTCTATCTTCAATATATTCACTGCCATCAAGTCAGATATGACTCATAGCAACCCCTCCTTGGGTTTCTGAGGCGGTATCACTATGGAAGTAGATTGCTTAATCTTCCTTCAAAGGAGTGGCTGATAGGTTTGAACCACCAGCCCTCTGGTTAGCAGTCAAATGCCTTAGGCACTACATCACCAGAGTTCCCCTATCTTCAATATACTCTCCCATATAAAAAGGAAAACAGTAAACAAATATTGATAGGCATACTGTGCTATTTAGGGAAAGGGGACTGTTGTCTAAATTTACTGTGAGATGCATAAAAAAATAAGATGGATTGATGGATGGATAGAGGGGTGGAAATGGGATAGAGCAAATATAGTCTATTAATGGTATGGGTGTTCACTGAAAAATTCACTCAACTTTACATTTGAAATTCCTATATAAATTGTTGGAAAGATAAAAACTTAGAAAGCAAAATAGTTATATTAATATCAGATAAAGTAGACTCAAGACAGAATATTACCAGAGATAAAGAGGGGTATTTCATAATGATACAATAGGTCAGTTCATCAAGAAGACATAGCTATCTTAATTGTGTATGCACCTAATGATATAGCTTTAAAACACATGAAGTAAAAATTTACAGAATTGCAAGGAGCAATAGAGAAATCCACAATTATAGTTAGAGATTTTAATGTTCTTCCTTCAGTAACTAATAGAAGAAGTAGACAAAAAATCAGTAAGGGCATAGATTATCCAAAAACATTATCAGACACTTTGGCCTAATAGGCATATTTTATATCAACATACCCAACAACAGCAGAACACACGTTCTCTTCAAGTGCACATGGAACATTCGACAAGATAGACCATATGGTGGGCCCTGAAACAATCTTCAAAAATTTCAAAGAACTGAAATCATATAGAGTGTGTACTCCAACCACAATGAAATCAAAACGGGAGCTCTGGTAGCATAATGCCTAAGGCATTTGACTGCTAAACAGAAGGCTGGAGGTTCAAACCAGCCAGCCACTCCTTGGAAGGAAGGTTGAGCAATCTACTTCCATAGTGATACTGCCTTGGAAACCTAAGAAGGGGTTGCTATGAGTCAGATCACATGAAATCAAACTAGAAATCAATTAACAGGACGATAGCTGTAAATCTGCCAAGTTTTTGGAACTTAATCAGTATACTTCTAAATATTCCATGTGTCAAAAAGGAAATCAGAAAATCATTTTAACTGAATGATAACAACAATAATAATAAAAGCAAGATGGTGAAATCTGAAGAGGAAGATGATATGGAGAGATGTATGGCCTAGATGAAATAGGGGAGGAGCTCTGGTAGCATAGTGGCTAAGACACTTGCCTGCTAACCAGACGGCTGGCGGTTCAAACCCACCAGCCACTCCTCGGAAGGAAGGTTGGGCAATCCTACTTCCGTAGTGATACTGCCTCGGAAACCTAAGGAGGGGTTGCTATGAGTCGGGGCCGACTCGACGGCACATAACAACAACAACAACAACAACAAGATGATATGTACCTGGGTAAGGGGTGGAGGAGCTAAGAGAGGTCCAGATTCAGCAAGGTGCAGGAAGTAAGGGTTCAAAGGTTCCCCAGGAATGTATGATCAGATGAACATTGCTTCAGAAAACAACTAATAACCTTTGGTCTCCTTACTGATCACAAATTTCTTATTCACCAAATACACTCTCCCCAAATCTAAGTGGTTTGTGTATCATGCCTGTATATGTAGATGAACACTATACCTTTGTGGGCAGGGGAATGAATCCCTACGACAAACTACACAGCATTTATACTAAATGTTATTCCACAAATCTAATGAACACACCCTCTAAGCCAATTTTGTTTAGCTCTAGGGAATCTGTATGGGCTTGGCACTTACTCATCTCTGTTTTTGTGTGTGCTTGTACACATCCTATTTATGCCTACCTTTTTTTTTCACACTACTTTCTCTATTTAAAAAGCCTCCTCTCACTTCCAGCCAGTCTAAACACCATCCACACTTCTCAGAAGCTACCTTTTCTATCTTCAATATAGTCTCCCATAATCTATCCTTAGGTGGACAGTATCTCTTTCCCTAAGCTGCTATGGAATTCTTATGCCACATTCTTAGTAATTTTTCACATCCTTGGAGGCAGAGACCATGTCTACATTGTTTCAGGGATCACTCGTGACATTTTGCTGATAATAGGCTCAATACCTGTTAAGAAATGGAGGAAGGAAGGGAGGGAGAAAAGGAGGGAGGGACAGATGGATGGAAGGTAGGATAAAGGAAGGCAGGCAGGTAGATGGGGTTTTTCTTAAGCTACTTCAAAGGAAAATGATGACAATGTAGAATCTCAAAGGGGGAAAAAAGAGCTTTCATTAATACAACTCTCAGCCTTTCATGGACAATTATCAAAAAAGTCCCTAAAATGAATTTCTGAATGGAATACTTTTTAAAGAAACACACTCTACTTCTTTTGTTTTACCCACAGCACTCTGAATTCACAGAAAACTTGATAAATTCTTCCTGAATGAAAGGCAAAATTCTTTCCTAATACATCCTAGGGAATACATTTAGTCCCTTGACTAAAAGGTCTGAAAGCCTGTCTATCATGTGACTTGAGATGGACAGTCCATCCTCTCAGTTCTTTCTCATCTGGAAAATGTCAATAGCAGGACTCATCTACCTCAAATCTCTAGATTTTCCTTTAGAAGGTCTAGAAAGACTTTTGAACACCATGGACCAAAACCCATTGCCAGCAAGTAGATTCAGACTCATAGAGACCCTGAAGGACAGAGTCGAACTGCCCCCATAAGGCTTCCTAAGGCTGTCCATCTTTATGGAAGCAAACTGCCACATCTTTCTCCCATGGAGTGGCTGGGGGTTCAAACCACTGGCCTCTCAGTTTACAGCCACGTGCTTAACCACTGCACTACAAGGGCTCCTCTTCAACACCATGGAGAGAATGAAAAGGCTCCATCAGTGACTGCTGACTAACCATTGAGAGCTCCACAACATAAATAACAACTTACAGCACTTCCATCAAGTCCCGGCAGGCCAGGGTCCCCCTAAGAAATAAAGAAAGGGCAGGACACTAAAGAGATGAATAAATAGGCCTATTTTATAAACAACTGACCTAAGATTCACGGGGATAGAAGTGCATTGCTGAAGCTTGGACTCCTCTGTCAAGGTCTTGTGTTTTAAATAATGCATAAATTGCACATACTCAACCATTTACTTTTATTTCCTATGAAAAATCTGGACTCTAAAAGACGCATATGATAGCCTTGGTTGAACAGGATTTCATATTTTACTTGGATTAATTCATTTTCACCTTTGCTAGGGATTTATCAATCAGAAACTGCTTCTGCAGGCTGATGATTTTTCTGCTCTTTCTGGAAGAAAGCAAAGCTACCTTCCCGTGTTCCTTCATCCCCAGAGAATCTGTGCCCATATGTATACAATGCAAATCAGACATTTCAAGAGAGAATCAACAGAGCATACAGTCTCTGATTACGTTTTAATTACTTTGCAGCATCTCAAGTCACTGTATGAATCTGTATATAACCATCTTGTGGAAATTGCTGTGTTCCATTGGATCCAGTGTCTCGTTGATTTCTGGCAAGACCGTTTAATCAATGCTTGTTAAGACAATGGCCATACTTTGATACTTGCTACTCTATCCTACTTGGCTTACAGTCAAAAAACAGCTCTCTGCAACATGGAAAAAGCACTACCTAGGTTTCAGCTCTTTGGTGAACTCTGAGAAAGTCACGCAATCTCAGTATATCTCAGTTTGTCTATCTGTAAAACGACTGATAAGAATCTGACAATCATGAGATCCTTTCCAACTCTAACACTGTATCTTCTGCTATGGAACCTACAGCCACGAATCCAACCCCTGTACCTTCTCCAATTCTTCAGCCACCCAACCCCATCATCACCTTCCAAAGTGATTTGCAATGTCCCTGTCTCTGGGCAAGGATGCAAGACAGAATGGTGCCATCAATTAACTAAGTGAGCTTGCCATATTTTCTCCCTCAGATGGTGGGCAGATAGGTTCCCATCTGCCACCAGGGTAATAATGGGCTCCCTTCCCACTCTGTAAGTGAGTAGGGTCATTTGGAGCCAGAGTTTACTGAGGCCTCACAGGATACCAGACAACATATACTATGAATACAGTCACAAATAATACAGAAGGTTCTTGTCAACTCTGGGAAAAAATGAAAGTTTTCAGTCAGCTGCAGAGCTTATGGGCACTTTCTGCAGACAGCCAGGGGCCCATCTATAGGATGACAGGCTAGTGTGTAGGGACTGAAGAGAGTGGGGTCTGAATCCTGGGCTGGTGGCCATGCTAAGGTGGGCAGAGACATATATGGCTTCCAACCAAGGTAAGCAGACAACAAGGATTCTAAAGTAGACAAAAGGTATTTGACTCCAGGAAATGTCTTAGCGTGTCAAGAAAATGATACCCATGCAAAGTGTTTGTTTGCTGATCTGTCTCCTATTTTTGCTATAGATCCTACACACAAATATCTTTGACAGTACAGTTGCAAACACTTCTGTCAATGTTTCCACCACAAAAAGCTCCAGATCCTTTTAAATCCAGCTTGGTCTGATCCTTAAGTAGAGACACAGATGCTAGTTCTGGAAATGTTTTCTTTGGAGTGGGGCCCAATCCCAGAAAACTCAGCATACAGCCTACTCAGCTGTCTGCCTGAGAGACTCTTACCTTCATTCCTTTAATAATACCTTGAGCGAAAGCAAGATCACCTTTAGCACCTTTCTGCCCAGGGGCACCCTGAGTAAAATAATAAGAAAAATTTGTGAAAAAAATCATACACATATAGTTTTGTTAATAATATGTGGTCAAATAGAGGATGGAATAGCAAGAGCCTAAAAATTATTTAGCAGAATTGGCTGTGCTAAGGCGCAAGGCACATCTACTACAAAGGTGTCCCGTCTTGAAGCTATATGTCCACGCCCCTGCCTCCAAACTCAGGGGTCTGTAAGGAGATGGGGTTTAGAAAATAGGAGACTGCATCTTTCAGAGTACCATTCTAAACACCCACATATAACACACATGCCATTCATATGTCTATAGTCCATCTGTTCCACCCATCAGAGGCATGTCACTAACAGGCCCTTTATCTAGCACAAGTCTGAAAGCTATTTCTGTAAAGAATCAGAAAGTAAATAATTTAGGCTTTGTGGGTCACAGCCAGTCTCTGTCTCATCTTCTTTTTTCTTCACAACATCTTAAAAATATGAAAACAGGCCACAGGCTTACAAGTATGGGTTATAGTTTGTAGATCCCTGGTCTCGGAGATATCTACAAAACCAGCTCTACCCTGTACTTCCAGGCAACTTCAACTTCAACCCCATCTAAGAGGCCAGTGTGACTCATTGTTAATATGGGGGGAAAAAATCAAAGTATTTCCAATCTCAGTCTTTAACCAGATTTTTTGTTGTCCCAGTGGCAAATGTCTGCTAGATGTTGTCTTCTTGGGGTAAATCTAAGTCCTTACGCCTAAGAGGATGTCAGTGTTAGTACTGAGGGTAAGGTTAAGCTTTGGGGACTGAAGTGTTTACTGAATGACTGATTCCTTTGGCTCTGGAAAAGTGGGTGTAATAAAAGAACAATGTGGCCCCAGAAACAAACCCATTTCTTTCCCAACACTGTTTCCCCTTATTCTCATGGCCATTTGCTCTCACCAGAGAAGATTTAAAGAAGCCAAGTGAATGAAGGTCAGCATAGGATTCATCAGGAAGTAAGGTTCAGTTTGGTAAAATAACATCCAAATTCCTATTCAGGCTTGAGGTGAGACAGGATTAGCTTCCTATCTTTGTTCTTTGTCTATCAGGGGATGTTGATTACCTTAAGATTTCTTTTTTCTCTCTAGAGGGCAGTATCTCATGGCTTCGGTGGATTCCCATTCTCTTAACACAGATGTGTTTTCTTCTCCCTTGTTGCCATGGCAGTGGTTGGAAGCCTTTGTGACTCACATAGTTCATTCCATTAGGAACACATCTTTCTTCCCACTCTCACCCCTGCAGCATATTGATTCAGTCCTTAGGTGCCAAGGTCCTTTATATCAATCTGGGGTTTGTGTTTTCTGTTTCACTTTCTCACATATACACCCACATCCACACTCACAACCTGGTCCCAGAAGGGAACATTGTGGCTTTTTCAATAAAGTGCCAATTAATTCATGCAGCTATGGAATCTGTCTAATGGATAGTGTGACTTCTAGCTAAATTGTCTCACATCATATCCTCATTAGATTATTTCAATTGAAATTAAGAATGGGCTTAGAATACCTTATTTTTCTCTTTCCAGCCACTTGTAAAAGCAGCCTTGAAAGGATATGGTATTTACTAGAGATTGTTTACATTCAATTATCAAAGCCCTATCTAGATGAATGAGATTAAAAGTGGTGACACCGGGGTCTAATGAATGTCTCATTAAACCAAGAACCAAGGACTATGATGGAGTTGGAGGCAATCTCCATCAGTGTAGACTTTCTCAACCTTGTTACTATTGACATTTTGGGGCAGATAATTCTTCTTGCGGGGAGGGGTGTCCTGTAGATTTGGGTTGTAGGATGTTTAGTTGCATCCCTGGCCTTTACCCACTAGAAATTAGTACTATACATCCAGTTTTGACTACCAAAAATGTCAATAAAAATCACCAAATATCCCCTGAGGGGTGAAATTGCCCTTGGATAAGAACCACTGGTTCAGACCAGGCTGGCCAAGCCTTTTGGGTTCTTGTTAGTGCTTCCATAATCCAATGTAATGCTTCCAATTACTGCATTTCCCAATATCTTCTGATGTAGGAACACATTAAATAACCCAAGTATGTACTTTGCTCTGAAATTTACTACAGCCTTTTAGCAATATTGCCAATGCCAAAAGTATTATATATA
>NW_006921923.1:2654795-2655824 GCF_000298275.1 Orycteropus afer afer
TAAGGAAGACCGAAGAAGAGTTGATGCTTTTGAGTTGTGGTGTTGGTGAAGAATACTGAAAGTACCATGGACTGCCAAAAGAACTAACAAATCTGCCTGGAAGAAGTGCAGCCAGAATGCTCCTTGGAAGCAAGAATGGCCAGACTTCGTCTGGTCATGTTGTCAGAAGGGACCATTCCTTGGAGAAGGCTATCATGCTTGGTAAAATGGAGGGTCAATGAAAAAGGGGAAGGCCCTCAATCAGATGGACTAATACAGTGGCTGCAATGATGGGCTCAGATATGGCAAGGATTATGAGGCTGGCACAGGATCAGGCAGTGTTTCATTCTGTCATACACTGGGTTTCTATGAGTTGGAGCTGACTCAATGGCACCTAACAACAACAACATATATATATATAAACCTAAATAGTACACTTGCACACCCCACTGAAGTGGTATTTCTTCTTTAGACTTTTCATTTCAGAGTGCTACAAGTATAGACTCCTCCATTGAACAAGTGGCTATAGTAGCTGTCCCACAGATGCTCAAAGAAGTCTCCAAGTAAGTGACAAAAGGGCACACTTGGATGCAAGCAAAACCATTTGGAACAATGTGCAAAGATTTGGCAGCATACAGGTGGTCCAAGAAGCCCAGGGTAGCCATCAGGGCCTGGAAATCCAACAGCTCCTTGAGTTCCATTACAGCCATCAAGACCAGGTGGGCCTCTCGGCCCTGGCTGTCCAGGGTGGCCCTGTTCAAAGAGAAAAGAAGGGAATAAGTAAGCACAGGACTGTCAGCTCCACAATGAGAGAAGCCAAGTATGCTGTCAAATTCCAGCTCCTTTTTCACTCCTTTAGCCCCAAAACATATGCTCTTATATCTTTCCTTTACACTCTGGTATGTATGGCTGATGGCAGCTCAGTATTACCCCTCCCAAAAGGATCAATGCTTTAATAGGATACAAGCTGAAACCCAAGGGATAGAGCATGAACAGTTGGGACATACAGATTGGTGCAATTTCATTTTTCCTGGGTATAAAGATGTACTA
>NW_006921923.1:2656439-2663037 GCF_000298275.1 Orycteropus afer afer
GAGGCAGAGCTGGACCCCAAGGTTGAGGGGCTTTCACCCAGTCCCTACAGCCTGGCACTTTGAACTCAGACTTAAAGCCTCCAAACTGTAAGAGAATCCTGTTTGTTAAGGCTATCCCATTTGTGGTATATTCTTGTCAGAGTGGCACTAGGTGACCAGAACAGGAGTCACGCCAGGCCTTGGGATTCCTTGGACCAAACTGGAAACTGGGCAGCCTAGCATGACCTTCTGTATCAGAAGCTGTGCATAGGAATGATGCTGGATTTTGGTCAGCAGAACAGAAGCAGTTCCCACAGTACCTCCTCTCCTGGGATTCCAGTTCTAGGAATGCTGCTCAAAAAAAAAAAAATAAGCAAGTCTTGGAATAACTACATTTTCAATCTCATTTTATCATGATCACATGTCAGGTTATTGCTTTGGTTAGGGAACTCTATCTTCTCCCCTTCTCTGTACTCACAACTAAGGCACTTGTTTTGCTGGAGAATTAGTAATCATTCTTTACAGTTGGTGTGAGTTCAATCATTGTCCAGGGTCAGGCTTCTTGGTGCCGAGAGTCTGCCTTTTTGTATGGTAATACGTATGTTTTGATCTTTAGGTGTTGGTTCTGGAGCAAAGCGATGGCCTAAAAGGATAGAATCTAGACTGGTGAAGAGAAGGTAGATATGCATAAATAAGGAGCTCTGGTGGTGTGGTGGGTAAGGCATTTGGCTGCTAACCAGAAGGTCAGCGATTCAAACCCAGTAGCAGCTCCACAGGAAGAAGATGAGGCAATCTACTTCCATAAAGATTTACGGCCTTGGAAACCCAATGGGTGTCGCTATGAGTCAGAATCGACTCAATGGCAGTGAGTTTGGTTTTTTCTGGTTTTATATGTATAATGATTTGAGGGAAACATGCCATGTGTTTAAAAATTAACTTTGCAAATCACCAAAGCAAACAACCTTTTGTCAGATACTTACTAAGAAAATGCTCCATAGAATTCTATTTCATTTCAGTGTTATAGTTGTAGGAGGTAAATAGACTGTTAACACAACAATGTGAGTCTAGGCTGCTTGCTAGGGGTTATGTGTCAGCAGGGTAAAAGGGATAAGTTAAGGCAAGACAACAGGCTGGCTTAGTATCAGAGATCTTCCTTACTCCTGGGGTCTTTGTTCTGTTTTATTCTAAAAACTTTGCCTGGATTCTTACCCGTTTGTGTCCACAGTTTTACTTGAATCTGATATTTCTCTTGTATTCTTGCCTGCACAATTGTAGAGGTACATTTCCTACCTTACCTGAATTCTCTGGAATTAACTCTTGACTTCTACCTTATACCCTGTCCCACAAACACTAGGGAATGGTGGATAAAGCATGTTTTGAGCCAGAAAGACTTGTGTTTCAATCCTAGCTATGCACTTCCCAGCTTAAGCCTCAGTTTCCTTATCTATAAACTTGAGATTAACAATACCTACCTTATGAGGTTGTTGTTAACGTTAAAAATGAATAACGCCTTACCTCATTAGGTTATTGTTAAATGAGATTAGATTTACTAAATAGTAAGACTTCTTTTTCCAGCAAAGTAAGGAGAAGCCACAGGGTTTAGTTCTCCTCCTCTCAACTCCTACTATCACAGCAATTCTGGCCCATTGCCTTTTCTGGTCATAGTTAATGATTTCACATATGTATGTGCCAGCTCTCCAAGAGAATGTAACCCTTTGCGGGAGGAAACCATAGTTCTATGTACTCACAAGGGACTGAGCACACAGAATATAGGAAGATCTGCTATATTCCAGAAAAGCAATGCTCCTCAGAACTCAGATTTTAAAGGGAATTTTTCCATGTGGTATGTGGTACATGTTCACTATGAGACTATAAGCCTGGTGTGTTCATTTATAAGTCTCCGGGGAGGAAAATGTTTGGGATGACTCCATGGGAAAAGGTAAGCATAAAATGTAAAGGACAACTTGAAAACCTTTGCTCCCAATTTATTTGAACTGCAAACAGTTGGCAAACAGTTGGTCAACTTGATGGCAGCTAACAACTATATATGCCAAGTTCAATTTCTTGAGGATACCAACAGCCCCAACTCACAGCTGTGATATTGTTGAAAGACCATCCCTGGTCTACGTTGTTCTAATATTGAATATCTTGATAAATGCTTGTTTGCTCATTCTCTCCAATGGCTGGTGCACCCCGTAGTGTAAAGATTATCATAAGATGACTACTTGCCCATTCATGTTGAGATTGTCTATACGACAGCAAAAATGGAGTTTGGGCAGAACAAGTGACATATGTGTTAATGATCAGTTATAATGATCAATATGAAGAGGGGAACCATATCTGTGCACTGGTTCAGTTTAGTAAGATGTGCTGGGAAAACTGTTGGATTCAGTGGATTCAGCCAAATTGCTTAACAAGTGCTGTGGAAAGCTGAACAAAATAATTAGCCTAGGGTGTCTGTTTTCCTCTGTCTGAGGGAGTCTTGCCAGTCTGAAAACTGTTGCTTTATAGGCACTAGAGGTTGAAATCAGACCCCCCAATATTTTTAGAGTTCCTACTAGATGCTGGAGGGCAGGGGTGGTTCAGTGGTGGAATTCTTACCTTCCACGTGGGAAACCTGGGTTTGATTCCTGGCCAATGCACCTCAGGCACAACCACCACTGACCTGTTAGTGGAGGCTTGTGTGTTTCTGTGATGAATAAGCCTCAACAGAGCTTCGAGATTGAGAAAGAGTAGGAAGAAAGGGCTGGCAATCTACTCCCCCAAAGCAGCCAATGAAAACCCCATGGATCACAACGGTCAGATCCTGTTGTGCATGAGGTCATCATGAGTCGAGGGTCAACTTGATGGCAGCTAGCAACTATAAATATGCCAAGTTCAATTCTAGGGGTCCTGGAGCCTCTGAAAGGAAAAGAAGATATAATCTGTGCTTTCCAGGAGCTAGTATTCTAGTTGGGGAGGTAAGACTATCACACAAGACAATCAATAAATACCATATGTGATATGGAGCTATACAGTGTGATACAGACAGCAAAGGTTCCTGGGAGATTATAGAGATAGAAGCTTGAACAAAAGGTGCTTAAAAAGTACATCTTGAATAGTTGGAGGAGAGGGAAGGAAGGAGGGAGACAGATTTCATGGAGGAAGTCAAGCTTGGGGCCTAAAGCTATAGCAGTCAAAAATCAAAAGAAAACACATACAACCTTTGGTCAAAGGATGGATCAAGGGGGTGGGGACTTTTCTACAGGGAGAAGCAAGCTCATTTGGAGGAGTCTGGGCAGCTGCAATTCATTCTCCCAGGCAATGAAGGCCCAAAGAGAAATGATCAATTCTACAAGCTCTAGGACTTTCTTGGCCACAAGTTGGAGGACGAAGTGTCCAGCTGGATTCTGGGGCAGGTTCCAGTTAAGAACTGGACATAGCCTCTGCCTGACAGGATTCACTTCCCTCCAGCACCCATTAAAAAGACACTGCAGGAGGAAGGCCTCCCATTGCAAGCTCCAAGTCTCCTACTCATCTCCAGCAAAGTTAGATCCACAGGATGAATGGAAGAGGCTGCCTCCATTTTGATAATGTCCCTCACCTGCTGGCTCCCAGAAGATACTTACTCTGAGTGGAAACTCTGGCTAAAGTGGACAAAGGAACACAGCCAGGACAAAATGCCAGGGATGTCATAAAAGGACAGCCAACCCTATCCATTTATTTCTCCACTGGCTCATTTCTGGACATTTCAAAGTCTCTGCAGTTGAATAAATCTGACAGCTGACTTGTTGAATAAATCTGACAGTGGATTTGTTGATACATATAACAAATACAAGGTAAGTGAGCTTTCTATTCTGTAAATTCATAAATGTCTACTAGATCTGGGAAGAAAATGGTTCAAATGATAATATCTTTGAAGGCAGAGCTGTATGCTTCCTCTGTATCCCCCATAGTAGAGTGCTAGCACACATCAGGTGTGCAAGAACTACCTATGAGTTGGCACAGAGACTTGAACCTTGTCCCTGGTACTAGATGAGAAGTCTAGGGCTTAATAAATGGTGCTTTGATGAGGTTCGGAAGAGCCTCTCACAGGTCTGGGAAGGATAAAAGCAAGCTCTGGGACCTCCCCTGAAATAGAGGAGCCCTACTTTTTTTTTTTTTTTTTTAATGTTTTCTATTATGAGCTTCCATACAAGATTCTGTTCTTTTAAACAAGTTTTGAAAACCACTGTCACAGACAAACACAGTCCAAGTTAAGGATTAAATATATAGAGAAGTGGAAAAGGGCATAACTAAAAAGTGATGGCCAGAAAGTTCCTAATATTCTATTTCAAAGGCTGGCAAAATGTTACCATGGAATCTCTGGGGTGGGATAAGTTGAGAAATAGGACGGAAATGGAGAAACCAAGGGACTGGGCTGGATAGAATTGGAAAAGGAGATACTGGGTACCATATTTGGAGTAGTCACTTTGCAAAACTAAAGGGAAATTCACTCTGAAATGAGATGGAGCTGAAGAGAAAATATTGCTGGAAGGAAATGTACCAATGTTGCTAATGATCATCTGGATGGTATAATTATAAGTATTTTTCCTTCCTTGGAACTTCATGTACCTTCTTAATTTTCCTGTAATGGACATGTAATAGTTTTTGAGTAGAATAAAACATCACTATTTTATTTTATTTTTTAGAAAAGAAAGAAAAACATTAGGGCAAGAGAGCAGGAAATGGGATGGAAGAAGCAGACCATGTTTGGCTTTGGACAGAGTGTGTAGTCTACTGCTTTATCTTTACCTAACATGGATCCACTGGGAGTCAATATGTGTTCAGCCCTGTATACCAACTAGCAGACCAAGAAGAATGTGTTTCCTATCTTCAAAGGCCTCACCATCTAATTTGGAAGCCTGTGAAATGACCACATATGTTTTGCCTCCATTGTATCATCAGTGTCTGACATAGTGTGGGGCACAGAGTAGGACAGTAGGTGCCCAATAAATGTTTTTTGAAAGAATAGACGAATGAAACACTTAAGAAACTGCCCAGAATGTAAGATAGAATAGGTATTAAGTTCTACATTGTATGGCACAGAATGCTGTATGTATAAGAATGTGTCTATGTGTGTATATGAAACAGGGCTTGACTGGAACATAACAGGAGAAAGCAAAGTCTTAAAATGCTTTCATCACCTTTCCATCTTCCTTCTCTCAGCCTTCCCCTTTCTTGCAATGCCCTCACGGGTCCCTTGGAGATCGAGGCTGTAACGTGGCATTATCTCTACACTTCAGAACCAGTCCCTCAATCCCAACCAAAGCTCACCTCAACCCACAAGACCTAACGTATTTTGGCTAAGATATTAATGGTTTCTTATGGCGGCACATGTCTCCTCAGCCCTCAACCATCTGATTTAGGGATGCCTGTACATTATTCCCAGGAGCTCTGATGGCATAGTGGATTAAAGCATTTGGCTGTTAATCAAAACGTCACCAGTCCAAACCCACCAGCCACTCCACAGGAGAAAGATTAGGCAGTCTGCTTCCATAAATATTTACAGCCTCAGAAACCCTAGGGGGCAGTTTTACTCTGTCCTAAAGGGTTACTGTCACTCAGAAACAGCTTAATGGCAGTGAATTTGGTTTTGGTACCTTAATCCAAGGGAAACTGTTAGTGACCACTGCCCTTCAAATGTCATCATGTATATCACTTGCATGATTACCCCAAGCATGTTTGCATTAGACAGACTATTGCTAAGGCCAATATCCTTGAACTAGGAGGCAGAGCCTAGAAGATAGTAAAAATGCCTCTGTGGACACACTCACCGGAATCCCATTGATGCCAAGAAAGCCAGGAACTCCCATGGGACCCTAAAGAAAGGGATAGGGAGACAACCCAATTGATCTCCATTAGATTCAGTGTATTTGTTTCTGTGATTCAATGACCTAAGTTGTTAAGAAGTACTGTGTACCCGCCTTCCCACATGGTAGTGTGTTGTTGCCTATTCCAGTTCCAAGTGATCACTTGTCTCTATCTATGGTCTTAGATAAGGAGCTCTGGTGGCATGGTGGATAAGGCATTTGGCTGCTAACCAGAAGATCAGCGGTTCAAACCCACCAGCTGCTCTGCTGAAGGAAGATGGGGCAATCTACTCCCATAAACATTTACTGCCTCAGAAACCCAATGGAGGACACTATGAGTCAGAATCAACTCAATGGCAGTGATGGTCTTGGATATGTCTGTCTTCTGAGACCAGTTCTTAACCTTAGGCAGGGAACATAAAGACCTGCTAAATTCAGCCAGCCGGACATCACAGTATTATCTATCTCCTTTCTTAAAGATCTCGCCCAATATTCGTGGCCCAGATTGCTTCTAAGCATTCTGGCTCCTTGCTTCTCAGTCTCTTTGCTTGGATTCTGTTTTTTTTTTTTTTTTTTTTTGTGATTTGGGTGAAAAAAAATTTTTTTTATTGTGATTTGGGTGAAGATTTACAGAGCAAATTCACTTTCCATACAGCAGTTTACATATAGTTTTTCTCATGACATTGACCACAGTTCACCACAATGCAACAACTCCCCTCCCACTTCCTCCCTATAGTTACCTCTTCCCAGTGTCCATCCCTCCATGCACTCCTGCCCCCTGAGCTGTC
>NW_006921923.1:2665742-2680732 GCF_000298275.1 Orycteropus afer afer
CATGAATCTTTGTTTTTCTTCATTCTTCTTTGCTCTGGATGAGGAGAAACCCATCATTGCATCTAGATGGCTGCTCTCACGCTTTTAAGATCCCAGTAGCTACTTGCCAAAGTAGGAGGTGGAACAATGTTTTGTGTAGTGTGTTATGCCAACTGTACTTGCTTGGATTCTTGATCTGTACTGCCTATCTGAGACTTATGACCAGGCCTGGTTTAAACCCACATGACTTCCCACCACAGTAAGCCCACTTGTTTCACAAGTAGCTAACACATTCACTTTATGACTTGCCTACCATGGGAGTTGATCCCAAAATGGGCAAAAATAAGCAGCCTATCACCCAGCCCATCTCTTATTAAAATATGTAGCCTTGTCCCCATATATTCAAGAATAGTATTATTTCCATAAATGAACAGAACTGAGATTTCGTATCTTTCACCTTCATGCCTGTGTTCTATGCATCAAAGGAAAACTAAGCTTTGGTGTTCTTACCTTATCTCCTTTTGGTCCATATGGTCCCAGGGAGCCTGGGGAGCCCCTTTCTCCTTTCAACCCTGATAAACCAATAGGGCCAGCCATTCCTTGAGGACCTGTTGGGCCTTGAATTCCGATTGGTCCAGGTCGCCCCTGAAATGGACAGAAGGAGTGCAGTTAGTCAATAGTGAACGTCAAGTCAACATTTCCCATTTTCCCATGCACAAAGAACACTGTCATCACCTCACTAAATAATTTTGGCTTAGAGATCTCTGAGGCATGCCAAAGTTCCAGACATGGATCAGAAAAGGCTATTTTAGGGTCTGCTAAGCTTATTTGGAGAGAATACATTTTATAAGCACATTTAATAAGATTCATGTGCACCAAGATCCTTCAACTTTGTACTTCTTAGGAGATTAGTTATTCAGACTGGATGATGTTGTCCTCTTCCTAGTTAATGCCAGGCCATCCATCAGATTGTCAAAATACTGAATGAACAGAATGCTGGAGAGCATCATGACATTTTATAACTTGTGTCCAAATGGCCAACCATATGCTTGCAGCGAAGCTCAGAAAAGGCTGTTCTGAAAGAACATTGCCCCAGGGACCCAGAGAGGGGAGAACCCAGAAACCCATGAGCTGACTCTTTGGTGGACCATCACAGCACCTGGAAACAGACATTCATAGGCCACACACACACACACACATACACACACAGAGTTTATTTGCACTCCTCTATCCTTCTCTCTTTCCCCTTCCCCCACCTTTCCCACATCTGCACATTTTGAATGTGTAAAATACAAAGAGCCTGAGAATATCCCTTAAGTATCAATTATGATAGCAAGAGGGAGCAGCCTAAAATTTTGAATGCCCTGGTTGTAACGTGTCAGGTAACAATTAAGTCTGAGAGTTCAGGCTGACATTTTAAAGCCGACTGAGACAATGAATTAACGTGCAACAGAGGCAGACTAGTCTATCATTTAGAACAAATCCCTGTAGGGACTGAATTTTTCTTGGCAGAAAAATGAAAACCATTAGTAATGTGCATTACCTCTCAGAGGCCACAGCACTATCTCAGGTAGAAAGCCTGTTTTCATAAATGCTTCCCATCTCCATGTCTTGGCCCCTTTCCTGATTGTCCCTAATCTCCTACAGATCTGTGAAAAACTGAAGAAAGTCCATTAAACATGCCTTTAATATTCATTCACCTTCAAAGTTTACTTTTTGAAGGCTGAAAGCAAGACAGACACTTTATGTGGTGTAGCTAGTCACATACTGCAGATGCAAGTGTCTACCAGCTGTCCCAGTCTTTTGGAGTCAAATGTCAGTCAGGCCCACGAAGACCTAAAATTCTTGCAAAGACATTAAGAGAGGCTCTGCCCAAGGAGATGTAATTCTCTGGGGCAGCACCCACAGCTCAACCTTCCCCAACACCTGACCTGTAGTCTACAGACTGCAGGGCAAACAGTTTAACAGGGCTTACTTCTGGGAAGTAGGAATGATGGGAGAAGGGAGTGAGTTTCACTTTGACGCTATTTCTGCCCATTTTTTTTTTAAATGCTTCTATTATTATTCTTGTACTTTTGACAAAATCAATCTATAGAAAGAAATGAATGAAAAAGAGAAAGAATAAGACTTTTAAATAATTCTAGGGTGCTCCGTACAGGGTTAGTGAAGACATCTAAACTTTGGGCCTAGCTTTCAAAATGAATGTACACAAAATGACAGCAAACATTACAACCCTGGAACAGATGGCTAAGTGCTGCAGAACCACAAAGGAAGGGTTGGCCATGGAGGGCTTGTGGAATGCTTACTTTTTGTCCATGGCTGGGGGTAGTGGTAGGGGATACAGGAGTCATGGGCTCAACTAGAGAGGCTGAGTGGGCCCCAAGTGAAGTGGGCCTGTAAAGCAACACAGAAAAATTGAAGACTTGATGTGGTAGGAAATAGGGAACTGGGAGAGGGTTGGGAACATGGGAGCAACGTGGGAAAAGCACAGTTTCAGGGCTGAAACTCATCAACAAGCATATGAGAGAACATGTGCTTGTTAGCACCAGGCCAAGGCAGCCTGCCTCAGGCTGCAACAAGGGAGACAGATAAGAACCAGCTGTTGGGGAGGAGGGGACTGCTTGGTGGGAGGACAGAGGGGCAGGGAAAGGTTGTCGAGGCCATGTTACTACTGGAAGAGAGGATCCAGTCAGGGCACTGAATGTTTGACCCAAATCTGAGCCCCACCAAAAGCTTTCCCCCATTAAGGAAGAGGGATGGAGAGAGAACATAAACCATTTCACAGCTACTGAGAGAATGAATTGTGGGGTGGCCCAATTTCCATCCTGTTCACAACATGAGAGAAGTCTGAGCAGTGCCCAGGGTGGGAACAGGGCCTGGAATATGCCAGCTCTGGTCCCTTGCTTTTGAGATTGCATACTAAGAAAGGGTAAGCAAGGATACTTAGGACTGAGACAATTCTAGGGCTGGACTTAACAGGAAGCCTGATTACACCCAGAAAAGGCAGCTTCCACCAACTGCTTCCATTCTCTTGGCTGGTGTGGGTGGGTGGGGTGGCCATGATGAATTTGCCACAGTCACACAGCAGACTCTTCTGTTCTGGCCACAGAGCTGGAAGTGAGTCTCTTGAGAACTTATGGATTTTTTTTTAATTCCACCTTTTTTTCCCCCAAAAGGGGCACTAGAGAACGTGATTGCTCCTTGGAGGAACATGTTCTTCTTGCCTGGTCCCAGGTGTTTGGGTTGGTGGGCATGTCAGTAGTCTGGCTAGAAACCTTTGGGACAGACCTAATGGGCAGAAGCAGGGCCTGTGGGATATCTCGAGACCTCTGAGGCACTGCTGGCCCGGAACTGCCTCATCAGCATGGTTCCAGGCCCTTCTGGATCCCACAGTCAAAGGATATGAGAGAAGGATATGAAGTCTTTTCATATAGCAGCACAAAGCACCACAAACCTATGAAGATAGCACAGGAAAAAAATGAGACCCATTTTTTGTTCTGTGTGGGTTGTTTTGTCAGCCATCTCTAGATCTGCTTCCTCTGTGCTTATACGTGTGTGATCTTTTTTCCCTTGTGTCCATGCATAGGGTTTCTGTCTCAGTGCCCAACATACTACTGAAGCGTAATATTAAATCAATGATGACCTGCTTTTTTTTTCCTTCAAAGACACTATTGGCAACACTTCTCATAATGGCCAGCAGAGGTCAGTGCGACAACATAGAGGCTACAGATAAGCAGGTGGATGGGTGGACCTCTCCCACCACAGAGAAAAAGAAATCACATCAGTGTCACAGAAGTCACAGAATATGTGAGCAGGAAGGGCTCCTAGAGATCATCCCATCCAGGCTTTATTTTATGCCTGGGAGGCAAAAAGAGGGGAAAAGAATTGGTTAGGTCACACTGCTAGTGGAGAATGGTGTGGGACTCAAACCAGGCAGCTGCTTCCAGCACCTTGTTTCCCTGTTTGCCAGTGGCAGATGTCCTAGGGGGTCCTCAAGGCAGCCCCCCTTTCCAGGTCTGCCCCTGGGACTACCCCTATCAGCAGGCTGCAGTAGCCAGATGCTCACACATCATTTCTCTCTTCCTAACCCTGATCATTTCAAAGAACCAATCTGAAACACTATCACTGTTTGGACTGCTAGCAGAATTTCAATGGGCTTGGACCAATGCCTGCCCTGATATATGTCATTTATTTTGGCAAACAGACCCAGACAAGGCAGAAGGGACTCCTCCAAGTCTTTCCAACAAGCTATCCTGCCTCCATCTGCTCTGGATTTTAAACACGCACATCAGGGTCTGATTCTCAAGAGAATGAGCTGGGACTTGTGCCTAAGGCCAAGAACGGCAGGTTCGCAATTGTGGCACAGACTGGCTACCTCCTGTTGACCAGAGTGGGTTGTGGTCAGTGTGTAGTTTAAGGTCATCTTTGATCGGTCCACACCCACAACCCCAGCCCCAGATGAATGAGGTAGGAATGGTCTGTATATAAAGTACTATCCGTAGGTATCAATGGCATCTGAGAATCTTAAAAGCATAGACATCAGACTAGGTTGTTGTTGTTGTTGTTGTTATGTGCCGTCGAGTCGGCCCCGACTCATAGCGACCCCTCCTTGGGTTTTCGAGGCAGTATCACTACGGAAGTAGGATTGCCCAACCTTCCTTCCGAGGAGTGGCTGGTGGGTTTGAACCGCCAGCCTTCTGGTTATCAGTCAAGTGCCTTAGCCACTATGCTACCAGAGGTCCTTCAGACTAGGTTGTTGTTGTTGTTGTTGTTATGTGCCATTGAGTCAGACCCGACTCATAACGACCCCTCCTTGGGTTTCCGAGGCAGTATCACTACGGAAGTAGATTGCCCCATCTTCCTTCCGAGGAGTGGCTGGTGGGTTTGAACCGCCAGCCTTCTGGTTATCAGTCAAGTGCCTTAGCCACTATGCTACCAGAGGTAGGAATGTGAAATCGGTGGAATGGCTGACTTTTCATTACTGGGCCCCTTTCTGCCTTAAAAAAAAACCCTCCTCAAGGTTCCAGTGTCCTTCTTCCATATAATTCAAATTAATTTGTTCCTAAGGAAGAATCTGAAACTCATTCTCACTGAGGCATAAATGACTAACAACAGCTTAGAGTGTTACTTCTCTCAAGGGCAACTGTATTTTAACGGAGAGCAAAGCTGTAAGCTAAGGGATGACATGATATTTATGAAGCAAGGAAAGGAGAGGGTATGCACAGGGCCTTCCTAAGGATCCAGCTATATTCCAGGAGTTGGGTGCAGTGCTCTTAGGTGGTATCATGGTGAAGACTCTGGAGTCAGACCAAGCTGGAGCCAAATGCTGTCACTGCCTTTTAACAGCTATGAGACATTGGGCAAGTGTCTTAATCACCAGGGGTTCAGTGGGGATAAGAGTGGTTCTTGTATAGGATTACTGTGAACATTTAAGTGAGTTAATGAATGTAAAACACCTGGCAGATAACACTAAAGCCAGAAACTAAGGAGTCCTCCATGCCCCCCCCCCTTTATCTACCACATATAATCCCTCAGCAAGGACTGTCAATTCTGCCTCCAAATATATCTCCAACCTCTCTTCTTTTCTCTATACTGTTATTAGAGCTTAAATTCTAAAGCACTTGGGATTGTGGAAGGCTGTGGTCCACAGTGGTAGCCCTGACTCCATTTTGAGGCTCGATATAAGTTTCAGATGCTCTTTGGATTCTTTCTGGCCATAAACCAACACTGTGGCTGTGCCCAGACAAGTTCCAGGACAAACCTAGGGAGGGGCAGTTTACCTTCAAGAAGAGTGTGGTTGAAAGTATGGTCACACAAAGAACTAGGGAACTTGCCTGAGTGTCTTTTTCTTATTTAAATTAAAGTTGGGGTCTTGGTACTGTTTGATAGCCACCTTGTGGCTGCATGGTCTTGCGTCACAGCCTATCTGACCACCACCTAGCCAGGTGGTCAATGCCCGAAAGCAAACCTGTAACCCTTTCTATCTTCAATTATGTATGTATGTTTCCCAATCATGGTCTTTTCCCCACTTCTGTAGTCCCACCTGCAGTAGTGATGAATCTATTTACCACCAATCATGATTTTGTGATGATTCCCTTTTTTCAAAACACAAACAAAAACATATATAATTAGCCACATGGCCATGACTCAGCAGACTGCATTCAGCTTTCTCATGCTGATAGTTTCCCTCATCCAGGATGACTGTCTTTGTTTTGTCTTTGTTCTGTCCAAGGCTTAATAAAAGTATCTCTATTGAACCTATTTGAATCTGGGGTCTCTTTTCCCCTAATATAATACCCATGGCCTTAGTTCAGGTCTTCCTCACTTCTCCCCTAGAATGTAACCACAGCTTCCTAATTGCTCTGCCATCCTCAGATCTGGCTTTTCACTCTCGGGTCCCACTCAATGGCACATAACAACAACAGCAGCATCCTATCCCAGGGCCTTTGAACATACTATTCCCACTTTACTCCCCTAATCCCTGTTCATCCTCTAGTCCCCAATCAAGATATCAGCTTCTCCAGGGAGACTTCTGTGATTACCATTACTCCACAGTGTGGGCTAGGGTGCCTGTTAACCTACCCATATCCTACAGCAGACTGAGATCCTTGAGGACAGAACCTGTGCTTTACTCCCCACTGATCATCTGTGCTAAGTATAGTGCCTGGTATACAGTGGGAACTCAGTAATTGTTTGATGAGTGAATGGAGCAATGGAAGAATGAATGAATGTGCACACCAACAGTCAGGGGCACAGGTACAGTGATACCTTCTTTGGAAGTAGAGAATGTTGCACCAGAGTGCAATCAAGAACCATCTGATCACAGGACCACAGACGAGAGTTGCACAAGACATTGGAAATCATCCACTTCACAGTGGGGAAACTGAAGCCCAGAAAGGGAAAGAGCCATATCCAAGTTCATACAATATCAACTGCAGACGTTTTAAAACATGATACCCTGATGCTTTTCAGAGCACTTAAATACAGAAATGGCCATTTGATATAGTTCCTTGGCATTTTCTGTTCCCTGAGATCTGAATGAAAGTGCTTTTGTTGCTATTCCTGAAGGAATTTTTTTTAAAATTTTTATTGTGATTTGAGTGAAAGTTTACAGAGCAAATTCATTTTCCAAACAGCAGTTCATACACATTTTGTCTCATGACATTGACTGCAATTTCCCACAATGGAACAGCTCTCTTCCCACTTCTTCCCCATAGTTATCTCTTCTCTGTGTCTTGCACTTCCTGAAGGAATCTTACCCCACACCTCACCTAACCAAGAATGCCTGGATGCAGCCCTGTGAAGAAGACCAGCTGACAATGCTCTTCCCGACCTCACCTCTGCCTACTCTCAGCCCCCCATGCCAGGCCCTGACTTGCTTCCCTTTGGACTTTGCCAGGCATGAAAGGTGAGTTTGGCATCATGGGGATTCCAGGCAAACTTGGGCCACCTAGAGACCCAGGACTTCCTGGAATGAAGGGGAAGGCAGGGCCAAGAAGTGAGTTGACAGCATATACTGTTTAACAGCTATTTACTGGGCACTTACTCTGTGCCAGGCCTGGGGTATAAGACAGTGAATAAGACAGACAATCCTCATATTCATGGAGCTTATAGTCTTCTTGTCCCTTAAAAAGGAATGATACACAGCTCATCACCAACCTAATGTGACATTTTTTATCTTACGCTTGGTTTTGGTCTAGGCAAGTATGCAGATATGTGTGTATAGGAGGAGGGTAATACAGCAAAAAAACATTCTGCATGACTCATGCCCTCAAGGAATATCTAAGTTGTTGTGGAAGATAAAACCACATCATAAGAAGCAAATTGAGTTAAGGTCATATGCAATGATTTTTTAAATCTGTACTGTATACACCATAAACCAAAACCAAACCTGTTGCTGTCAAGTCAATTTACAACTCATAACAACCCTATAGGACGGAGGAGAATTGTCCCAGAGGGTTTCCAGGGCTATAAATCTTCACAGAGACAGACTACCACATCTTTCTCCCATGGAGCAGCTGGTGGGTTAGAATCACTGACCTTCTGGTTCACAGATGAGTGCTTTACCACTGTGTCACTAGGGCTCCTTTTATCCACCATAAAGTTAAGAGGAATTCAGGGATGTGTGAGCTCATGAGGGGGCAGTGGAGTAAGAAAAGAGCCCATGAAGTGGGCATTAGGGAATGCATTCCAAATATGAAGAACAACTTGTTGGTGCAAATGAGCAAATTATGTAAGCAAGGGCCAGTCAGAAGCCAGGCCTGGCTGAAGAGAGGCGAGAGCTCAGGGAACAGGTGACAAAGGGCAGGTGAGGCTAGCAGGGGAATGTTTATGGATGCTAAGATGACTACTCTAGCTCACTAGCTATGTTTGTTTTAAACTTTAGTTTGACTTCCAGTGTAGTTCAAAATTTAGTCAGAAAGCCTCCCATAGCAGCTAAGTGTGCAGGATTCAGAGTCAAACAGTCAAACAGTCCTGGATTCAAAATGTAACTCCAGGACTGGAGGGCTTTGGAACAAATGACAGCCTCGGTTTCCTTATCTAGCAAATGAGGATAATGTACCAACCTCATAGGGTAATTATGACGATTGAATGTGATAGTTCATGAGTGATTCAGTAGGTCTGGATAGGGTCTGGATAGGGTCCAAGAATATGTAGTTCTAACAAGTTCCTAGGTGATGCTGATGCTACGGGTTCTAGGCCCACACTTAGAGAATTGCTGCTGTAAATCATCTGGCACAGTGCCTGTTGTTGTTGTTGTCATGTGCCGTCGAGTCGGACCCGACTCATAGCGACCCCTCCTTGGGTTTCTGAGGCAGTATCACTATGGAAGTAGATTGCCCATCTTCCTTCTGAGGAGTGGCTGGTGGGTTTGAACTGCCAGCCTTCTGGTTAGCAGTCAAGTGCCTTAGGCACTATGCCACCAGATCTCCTGGCAGTGCCTAGTACATAGTAAATGTGCAAGAGAAGTTGCTTATTGTTATTGGCATTATTATTTAGCAAATGACTGGGGTTTGTGCAGGTTTCTGTTTCACACTTTGAGAAAGACCCTCAGTACTCTTTTTCCCACTGTAGCTATGTTGATATCCTGAAAATCCCCCTGAGGCCTTTGGGGAAGAGAGAGCAAATGTCTCTAACCTCCAGCTCAGGGACGAGGAGGCTTGAATTCTGTAATTCCTCATTGCTTTACAACTGGAATTCCCATCTCAGCTATGGAAGGAGGATGCAAGAACTTAACATTCACTGGCCTAAGAAGCTGGGGTCTCTACCCTAGCTATGAAATAAGTGGTAAGAAATTTTTCTTACCACTACTGATAACACCCCCAAGGGCAGAATAGTTAAGAAACTTCAGAATCCTTTTTCCCTTGCTGTTCCTTTGGATCATCACAATACATCTGTGAGGTAGACCTGGTAGCAGTGACTACCCCAATTTCACAGCTGAGGGCACCAAGAGGCAAAGAGGTTAGCCAATGGGGACTGTCTAATGTCACACAGCTGGTCAGGGGCATCACGGTATCAGGGCCTCACAATCACCTCTGTGCTCTTTCCGTTGGAACAAATGGGGACAGCCATCTACAGAGCCCTACGCTCCTGTCTCCTAGTAACAGCACTAATGGACTAGCATTTTCTGCAGAAGTAAATAAGGGAGAGAGAATACTGGTAGCTGAAGAATATGTCTAGAGTATGGGAGATAAAGATTCATAACATGCAGATATACAGATCCATTTTGTGGCTTGATTCAGTTTAATAATGTTGGCATCATCTACAATTTGCCAGCAAGGGTAGTGACCCTTTCCACCTATTAAAAAAAAAAATCAGTGTCTAGCACAGAATGAATTCCCCCAAATTCTCAGTACCTGCCACAGCTAGGAGCTCTGGTGGCATAGTGCCTAAGGCATCTGACAGCTAACCAGAAGGCTGGTGGTTCAAACCCACCAGCACTCCTCAAAGGAAGCTTGGGCAATCTACTTCTGTAGTGATACCACCTTGGAAACCCAAGGAGGGGTTGCGATGAGTTGGGTCCGACTCAACAGCAGTGAGTTTTTTTTTTTTTTTTTTTTTTGGTTTTGCCACAGCTAAGAGGCAGTGTCAGAGCCCCCAGCCTTAACACACAAATGAAAACACCTTCCTTTTCTAGTTCTTAAGCTATAATCAGTGTTTGAAGCAGCCACCTCAGGCATGAAGACATGCATCTACATGTTTTGTTTTCTAAGATACACACACCCATCCCATTGGCTATTGTCAGCATGTTGAAACTTTTGGAAAGACATCTCCCAGAGTGCTAAAGTTAACTCTTGCTAGACAACACTTTTCATTCCTCCTACTACCTGTTTATTCATATTTATCTTCTAAAACATAATAATGACTTCCTTTGACCAAGTGCTTACTAAATGCCAGACACTATACATAAATTAATCAATACCCATGGATGCAGCAGTCAAGGAATCATATGTCATATTTCACTGGGCAAATCTGCTGCAAAAGAGCTCTTTAAATTGTTGAGAAACATTTAAATTGTTTAAATTGTTGAGATGATGTCACTTTGAAGACTAAGGTGTGCCTAACCCAAACCATGATATTTTCAATTGCCTCATATGCATGTAAAAGCTGGACAATAAATAAGGAAAACTGAAAAAGAATTGATGCTTTTGAGTTGTGGTGTTGGCGAAGAAAACGGAAAGTACCATGGACTGCCAGAAGAACCAACAAATCTGTCTTAGAAGAAGTACAGACAGAATGTTCCTTGGAAGCAAGAATGGCCAGACTTCACCTTACCTACTTTCATGTTTGTCCAAGGTCAAGAAGGGACCATTCTCCGGAGAAGGATGTCATGCTTGGCAAAGTGGAGTTGACCCTCCACTACGAAAAAAGGGAGGACCCTCAACAAGATGGATTAACACAATGGCTGCAACAATGGGCTCAGGTATAGCAAGGATAGTGAGGCTGGTGCAGGACTGGGCAGTGTTTCGTTCTGTTGCACACAGGGTCGCATTGAGTCAGAGCCAACTCGATGGCACCTTCAACAATAACAACATACATAAGTCATCATCCTCTTATGGTTCCAACAGGTCTTACAGATGAGGAAATTGAAATAGAGCGGGATGGGGATAGTGGTTGTTCAGTGGTAAAATTCTCACCTGTGAAGGAGACTTGGGTTTGATTCATAGCCAATGCATCTCAACCATAGCCACCATCTGTCTGTCCGGAGGGACGAGTCCCTGGAGAAGGACATCATACTTGTAAGGGTCAGTGAAAAAGGGGAAGCCTCTCAACAAGATGGACTGACACAATGGCTGCTCCAATGGCCTCAAGCATAGCAACAATTGCGAGGATGGCACAGGACTGGGCAGGGTTTTGTTCTCTTGTACATAGGATTACTATGAGTCAGAACTGACTCAATGGCACATATCAACAGCAGCAACATGATGCTGAACTGTCTTCAGTGGAGCTTCCAGACTAAGACAGACTAGGAAGAAAGGAAGGCTTGCCGATTGTTCTGGTTACCTAGTGCCGCTCTGACAAGACTATACCACAAATGGGATGGCTTTGAACAAATAGGCGTTTATTCCCTTACAGTTCTGGAGGCTAGAAGTCCGAGTTCAAAGTGCCAGGCTCTAGGGGCTGGCTGAAAGCCCCTTGACCTTGGGCTTCAGCTCTACCTCCTGCTCCTGGCCCACTGAAGCTAGAGGCTTTTCTTCAGATAGCTGCTGGCTGCTGAGGCTGACAAGCCCAAGGTTGACAAATAAAAAGGCACAGTCCCAATGTTACTAAACCACACGGAAGGCCATTCATTCAAGTCCACTGAAAGTCCCAAGGTCAGCAGAGCATGGCAGGCTGCTGAACAACAACACGGCTACATGCAGGGTTCAAGTGTGCCATAAGCTGGAGACTATCCCCAAGGATTCTCCTTATGTATCTGGGAAGCAGACCATATCCCTAAGGCAGCTACTCAGCTGCTCACAGTAGATTCCATCATGGAGTTGATTACCAGTCTCATCATGGGGAGTACTACATCCAGCTGCCCAGCCACTCAACCAGGCCTAGCCAAGTTGACACACAAACTTAACTGCCACACAGATCTACTTCCAAATTCAGCCAATGGAAACCTTATGCATCACAACAGTCCCATACTATTGCGCATGTGGCAGCCACCAGTTGGGCCAACTCCATGGCAGCTAGCAACAAGAAGTAACTTACCTGAAGTCACACAGCAAGTAATTTGTGAAGCCAGAGGCCAAACCCAAGAACTTAAAAAGATGAGGAATTTCTTACTTTTTGTCCTCCAATTAAAGTGACCTCCTTAATCAATCATTGTGCTGAACAGAAATTGGAAAATTCAGACTTTAAATGTGTTATATTTTTCCTCACCCTCAGGAAATGGCAATCATTTGTTAAAATTGGTTGAAGAAGAGCTGTTGCTGTTTTGACAAAGTAGAACTGTCCCATAGTTTTCTTCTCTTGGTTGTAATCTTTATGGGAGCAGATCACTGGGTCATTCTCCAATGGAACAGCCAGGTGGGATGAAATGCCAATGTTTTGGCTAGCAGCTGAGTGCTTAACCATTGCGTCACCAGGCCTCCTAGAGTTATTTAGTTAGAGGCATATAAGTTGATAAAGAATGTTCAGGTTTTCCTTTTCTCCATAACATGTTAATAAAACTACATTAGAAATGAGGATAAACTTTCCTTTCATGATAGTCTTATAATTGGGAGCTGTTTTACTAACCAAAAGAGCTCTGGTGGTGTAGTGCTTAAGGCATTTGGCTGTTAACCAAAAAAAAGATCAGTAATTTGAACCCACCAGCTGCTCCATGGAAGAAAGATGAGTCAGTCTGCTTCTGTAAAGATATACAGCCTTGAAAACCCAATGGGCGTCGCTATGAGTTGGAATCGACGCAATGGTAGTGAGTTTGGTTTTTCTGGTTTTACCAACCAAGCACCAAAAATCAAATAAAACTGTAAGTGTGACTAATGGTTGTTGTTGTTGTTAGGCGCCGTCAAGTCTGTTCTGACCTGTGGTGACCCCATGTGCAACAGAACAAAACACTGCCCAGTCCTGTACCAGCTTCACAGTCCTTGCTATGCCTGAGCCCATCGTTGCAGCCACTGTGTCAATCCATCTCGTAGAAGGCCTTCCCCTTTTTCGACGACCCTCCACTTTACCAAGCATGATATCCTTCTCCAGGGAATGGTCCCTTCTGACAATATGATCAAAGTAGGTGAGACAATGTCTGGCCATTCTCACTTCCAAGGAGCATTCCGGCTGCACTTCTTGCAGAATAGAGTTGTTCATTCTTCTGGCAGTTCATGGTACCTTTCAGTACTCTTTGCCAACACAACTCAAAAGCATCAACTCTTCTTCTGTCTTCCTTATTCATTTTCCAGTTTTCACATGCATATGAGGCAACTGAAAATACTATGGCTTAGGTTAGGCTTACCTTAGTCTTCAGTCTTCAAAGAGACATCTTTGTTCTTCAGCACTTTAAAGAGCTTTTTTTTTTTTTTTTTCAGCAGATTTGCCCAGTGCAATACAATGTCTGATCTCTTGACTGCTGCTTTTATTGCCAACTATATGACTAATGGTTGGCCTCCCAAAATTAAATAAATAATAAATAGAACAACCAAACACCTCTGGTGTTTGAATGGTTGAATGAAGCTCCCTGATCCATCTAAATGGACATATAGTCTATACAGTTATACAAAAAGCCTCAAAGTACTATAAAGTGCATACTGAGTTTTTAGACTGAATGAGAAAATATATAGCTCTAAAACACACACACACACACACTCACTCACTGCTGTCAACTCGATTCAATTCATAGTGACCCTTCTTTGGGTTTCTGACACAGTATCTCTACGGAAGTAGACTGCCCAACCTTCCTTCCGAGGAGTGGCTGGTAGGTTTGAACCACCAGCCTTCTGGTTAGCAGTCATATGCTTTAGGCACTACGCCACCAGAGCTCCCAATATATAGTTCTACATAAGATGAATTTAACCTAAAACTAATAAACATGATGTATAAGATTGGGCAATCTACTTCCGTAGTGATACTGCTTCAGAAACCTAAGGAGGGGTCGCTATGAGTCGGATCCGACTCAAGGGCAGTGAGTTTGGTTTTGGTTTGGTTATAAGCACTGAATACTTAATTTACCATAATTTTGTTTTCCTTCTTAGAATTTAGAAGGGCAACTTGAGAATGATTTAATACCATTAAACCAAAACCAAACCCACTGCCATTGAGTCGATTTTGACTCATAGTGACCCCCAAAGGGTTTCCAAGGCTGTAAATCTTTACAGAAGCAGACTGCCTCATCTTTCTCCTGTGGAGTGGGCTCGTGGGTTTGAACCCCCAACCTGTTAGTTAGCAGGCCAATGCCTTAACCACAGCACCACCAGAGCTCCTATTTGATATCACAGACCTCTTTAAAAAGCTTCCTAGCAAACTTAGATTGATGTTGCTGTTGCCTCTTAGATTCTTCTGTTTCAAGAAGAATCCTAGGATTTAGGATCTATTCCTACTTTCTAGCTGTGTAATCTTGAGAAAGCCAATTCATCCCTAGGTCTCAGTTTTCTTAACAGATAAATGGGGATATCACATGCCCTATCTATTTCTTGGGTTGCTTTGAGCATCAGCTGAGAAAATGTACTGCAGATTCATTCCATGAAAAGAGGCTGCAGATTCATTCCATTGACAAAGCTTTGGTTTTGGGAACAAAGTCCAATTTTCAAAAACCCTCATTTGCTGGGCTCATAAGTCCTTAAATGATTGCTCATGAGGACAAGATTTCAGTAGGGAAAAAAAAATGACTGAAATGAGCAGAATTTAAAACTGTGAAGGGTGAAGGCAAATTGACTGCTGAGCACAGGATTTTCATTACAGTTTAAAAATGTTTAGGCTTACACTATTATCCCATTATTATATGCAATGCAAAAAAAATACATTGTCCATTTTTCAAATATGTGGTTTAATTACAACTTGTAGCCAATATTTTTCTTTCAGTTTTTCTAGCA
>NW_006921923.1:2680973-2685924 GCF_000298275.1 Orycteropus afer afer
CCTCCCTGTCACTACCCCCTCCCTGTGCCTTTCTTAACTATGCACTCCTGTCTGTCTGGCTTTCCCTCTATGTGAATGCTATGTGAGTGCCCCATGGCTGATTGCTCTAAGGGGTGTATCTCCTTAGAGTAGGTGAGTACATCACCCTGGGGTAGGCATTCTGCCTGTAGGTCTTTCTACTGTTGGGCTGAGAGCCAATCCATGAGAGTGAGTCCAATTCTAGGCCCAAGTCTCTGGAGTTCCACCACACTCTATCCAACCAGTAATTCTGGTCATTTTAGTGTTTTTGAATTTTGTTCCACATTTTTCCTCCCATTCTATCCAGAATCTCCAGTTTTGATCCCTTTCTGAGTGGTTGGCACTGGTAGCTGGGCACCATCTAATTTAATTCTTCTGGTCTTGGGGTCATGAAGGCTGAGGTCTTCATGGTCCATCTTATCCTTGGACTAATTGTTTCCAGATGCCTTTGACTTTCTTCACTCTTCTTTGATTCAGGTGAGAGGAGGTCAATAGTTGCATCTTAGATGGTTGCTCTAAAGCTTTTAAGAACCCAGTCACTACTCACCAAAGTAGGTTGTGGAATAAGATTTTTATGTACTATGTTGTGCCAATTGAGGATGATGTCCCCTGAGACTATGGCCCCGAGTCAGCAGGCCTGGTGATTCTCTCTCTCAAGATATTTGATTGTCTCTGAGAGGTTATTCCAACTTTGTCTTCTGTTGCTTCTGTAATATGTGTGGCTAATTTTGTAGCACAAGTGCATATGCAAGATTATCTTCAGCCAAATCTATCCTTAGTCTAGAGTATATTCTTGTTTTCTGACTTCCACCTGATCTTCTCACCTGTCTATGCATTTATCTGTAGCCTGCTATTTGGTGTTAGTGGTAATGCAGTACTGTGCATATACTAGTATTTGTTTACAGCATTTTTTTTTTTTTGGCTGGAGTGTATCTTTTCCATTGGCAAGGGATAAAACTAAACTCACTCACTGCCTGGAGTCAAATCTGACTCATAGCGACCCCTCCTTATTCCAAGACAATATCACTATGCAAGTAGATTGCCCAACCTTCCATCCGAGGAGTGGCTGGTGGGTTTGAACCGCCAGCCTTCTGGTTAGCAGTCAAATGCCTTAGGCACTATGCCACTAGAGCTCCCTTGACAAGGGGTACTTGCAGTGTTTTTCTCTGACATAATAAATTATCCATCATTGATATATTGCACAACCGTTGGTCTAATACTGAGCTGATATAAGCAGATTTGTTCTGGATCAATGTTAAACTCACTGCCATTGAGTTGTTTCCGACTCATAGTTATCCCTATTGGGTTTCCAAGGCTATAAATCTTTATCCAGGTAGATTGCCCCATCTTCCCTCTGAGGAGCAACTGGTGAGTTTAAATTGCTGACCTTCTGGTTAGCAGCCAAATCTATCAATGTTAGCTTCCCTCATTCTTTGGTGAGAAGCCATCAAATTTTGGAAGTGGTAGGTAATAGGGAGTAACTGACTACTACTCCTTAAACAGAAAGAGAAACAGAAGGAAGGGTAAGACCAAAGAGATTCATTGTCATGATCTCCTTGCCAGAGAATTCAGGGAAGCTCTGAGAAGGGAGGGAAAGATAGATAGTGAGGGGAAAGGAACAATTACATCCTTGCAGTGCTGTTCCTATGCAAACCCACACTCCTGTGTTCATTTAGAACCAGAGGAGTATTCATACCCACACCTATGCAGATAAACAGATACACATTCCAACCTAAATATACATACCCACAGGCACAGGATTCTGCTAAAATGGTAGGGTGCGCTAGTACCCTGGCACAACCCACCATATACTTTCCAGCCAGCCATGGATTTGAATTCAAGATGGAGCAACTCACAGCCTACCCCCATCTCCAACTGTACACAGTAGTTCCTACAAATGAGTCAAGCCATCCACACAGAGACACGCACTTCAAAGAGGAGATAGGAAAGGGTCTGTCATCCTTTTCCTTTATATGATGGACAGTTGGGAGCCGAGATGAAATCAAGTTCTGTGTGCAACAGGAGAGATGGGTTGTGGTGGTGGCAGCAGCTGTGGTGTAGATGAAAAGTAGAAGTCCCTGAGCTATTAGAGACACCAGGAATAAGAGTCACAAGCTTCCACTGAAGAAGTACTTCAGATTTCAAAGTGCTTTCACATCCATGACTCCATTTAATGTTCCCAATAACCCTATCCTCAATGAACTAGATGAAATAATTGAGGCCAAAAGGTTAATTAACTTGTTCATGTCCTCATGGCTTATGAGTGACAGAGCCAGATCTTCTTATTCCCAGTCTAGTGCTTTTTCCGCTACTCCCTTTATAAAGTGATAGGTCAATTTCAGGTCAAAAATTTCTACTGAAGTGTCATGTAACCTCACCAAAAATCCTGGGTATACAGTTCATTGAATCCTCCTGATTCTTCCCTTCACCCTTCTTGCTGCCCAGTGGCACCCTAATTTACCAATTAAGCAGATAGACAAAGGACAAAGAAATCAAATCAATTTTCTTGGCCTCCTCATAACTCATAAATTCAGCAAAAATTAATTATGTTAAATAAAAAAATACATTAATTGTGTGCTGTCTCTGTGTGCAAACCATGGTGCTACATGTTAAAAATACAGAAATGAATACAATATGGGCCTTTCCCTTGAGGACCTGTTGGTCTAAGTAGGAAAGATACTGTATGTATACACATGAATATACCATAAGGCAGAAGAAGGCAGGAACAGTATATGATTCTGAACTCAAACACTGTACCTGGATTTGCCTCAGAGATAGAGATGGTTGTTGCTGGGTGCCATTGAGTCAATTCTGACTGAGCAACCCTATGTGACAGAGGAGAACTTGCCCATAGGGTTTTCAAGGCCGTAATCCTTATCCATAAGCAGATCTCTAAGCCTTTCTGGCACAGTGGTGCTAGGTTGGTTCAAACTGCCAACCTTTTGGTTAGCAGCCCAGTGCTTAACTGTCGTGCCAACAGGGCTCCTTCAGAGACAGAGGAGTGCCTTTTATTTATTTTATAGGTTGTGTAAAGGAAAAGACCCAGGACAAGTTTGGTAAATAAAATGAACATGGAGAAAATCCATTTCACATTTACCTCAATTTTCTGAGTAAGTAAAGGAAGTGAGGTCACAGAAAAAGAGTGAAAGTAGTTGGAGTTGAGGAACACTGGAAAGGCCAGGAAGAGATGCTGTGGAGGACATGGCAGGAAGTCAATTGTTAGAAAAGTGTGAAGGGTTGCCAAAGAATACTGAGAGCTCAGGTTAGACTGGAGAACATGTTTTTTTTTTTTTTTTTTTTGGTGGACTCTTCCTCAAACAATACTTGGCAGCCCCGGAGCTGGGGCAGGCAAACAGGTGGTGGGGTTTTCCCAGGGTTGGGCACTGGCAGATATATCAGAAGTTCTATGGGTGATGTAGAGACAATGGCGCTAACTCCTAGGTCAGTCAGCAGCTTGTGTAGGGAAGGAAGCACGTAGCTGACATGTTCCAACCTCTCTGAAAACTCATGCTTTGTCAGAGTTCTTGGCCCCCTGTACCTTCCCCACTCCCATATTGTCATTTACATTTGTGCTATATTTCACTCTATCTGTTCCCTTAAAGTTAATAGCAATGAAAGCACTTTAAACACCTTAAAAGTCACTTATCTGGTTCTCAGAGAAAGCAGAAAACCAAAACCAAACCCACTGCCATCAAGTCGATTCCAACTCATAGCAACCCTATAGAGAAAATGGAGACTATATAGAGACTACGGAGACTATATATACAGATTATATAGAGAAAGCAGAACTGGGCATAAACCAGCAAACTCTCCTGAGAGGAATCCAGGTGCATATTGGGAAGAAGGTGGTGGCAGCTGGAAAAGGAAGCACAGCAGGCCAAGCACTAGGACTTGGGGGAGAAAAAGAGATGAAAAGGGAGATGACCAGTCCAGGGGCCTGGCCTGGGGTGGTTAACTTGGCAGGAGGCTCCAGGTCCCCCATACTCCTTTATCCATCAGCACTTTTTTCCTTCTCTGGTTTTATGGGGATTTTATAAGCTTCTAGATCTGGTGCCAGCAATCTTTCAGAAAAAAGTTAACACAGAATTCTGTAGCAATAAAGGCCCCCAATGAAGTCTGCCACAGCAGAGAGGAGCAACGATTGTCCCCTAAGGCTGACTGGTAAACAAATATTCAAGTATGCTCCCCTTCAAGGTTTTGAGTGCTTTGGCCTGAGAACCACATAGCTAATTGCTGCTCTTGACTTGGTGACTGACAGAGAGGCTTCTTTGTTAGTCTAGTTTCAACCAGTCTCTGGAACCAATGAGAAGGAAAAAAAAAAAAAAGTGAGGGGCTGTGATGGGAAAAAGAAAAGCTCTCCCAAAGGCAAAGTGAAGGAGCTCTATTAGGGGGAAGCGTGTAAGTAAACCAAGGTATAACAAGGGTAGCTTTCAACACACGTCACCAAATATACTGCTCCAGGCAGGGCTCAGAGGAACCCTTGGGACCCTAATCCAGTTAATCTTCCCTCTCCCTTATATCTTCTGGACTAGTTGCTTTCCTTTGGTCTTCAAAATATGTTCTTGTCTGCCTGATATGAAAAAATAAAACAAAAATCCTTCCTCTGATCCCTGTCATTCCCCACAAACTACTGTCTCTCCACCACTCTTCTAGAATAAACTTGATAGACAAGCCAGGTCTCACTGCTTCCACTTCCCCTCCTTCCACTTTCCTCAGCCCCTGTGTCAAGGTGCGACTACCAATACTGCTCCCTTGAAAGTACTTTCTGGAGAGTAACAAATGACTCCTGCTAAATTCTAGTCCCATAAACTTCTGCAGCATTTGTCATAACTGAGCACTCTGTTGAAATGTTCTCTTTGGCTTTCATTGCACTACACTATGGGCAGGAGGCTGTCGTTTGAACAGAACAAGGGGACACTACATGGTTTAAAAT
>NW_006921923.1:2686954-2687517 GCF_000298275.1 Orycteropus afer afer
CTGCTAACCAGAAGGCTGGCAGTTCAAACCCACCAGCCACTCTTCGGAAGGAAGGTTGGGCAATCTACTTCCATAGTGATACTGCCTGAGAAACCCAAGGAAGGGTCACTATGAGTCGGGTTTGACTCAACAGCAGTGAGTTTTATGGGCTCTTTAGTCTTTTTTTAAATTGTGATTTAGGTGAAAGTTTACAGAGCAAATTCATTTTTCATACAGCAATTCATACATATTTTGTTTTATGACATTGAATGCAATCTCCATAAAGTAACAGCTCTCTTCTCACTTCCTTCCTGTGGTTACCTTTTCCCTGTGTCCTTTCCTATGCACTCCTGTCCACTGAGATACCTCCCTGTCCAAATACTGCCCTTCTGATCTCCCATGGTTGATTGCTCTAAGGAGTGTACCTTCCTGGAATAAATGTTCACCTTATTCGCCTATTGATGGGCTGGAAGCAATGGGAGTAAGTTCAATTCCAGGCTCAAAGGATGACTGGGGGCCATAGTCTCAGAGGTTTCACCAGTCCCTATCACATCAGTAAGCCTGGTCTTTTTAAAATTATTATT
>NW_006921923.1:2687700-2691566 GCF_000298275.1 Orycteropus afer afer
CAGTTCTTCTGGTCACAGGGTCATGTAGGCTGAGGTTTGCATGGTCCACTAGTCCCTTGGACTGTTTCCATGCTTCTTTGGTTTTCTTCATTCTCCTTCGCTCCAGGCAAGGAGAGACCAATTGTTGCATCTTAGATGGCCTCTTGCAAACTTTTAAGACCCCAGTCACTACTCACCAAAGTAGGATGTAGAACAATGTTTTTGTGTAGTATGTTATGCTAATTGAGCTTGATGTCCCCCTCGACCATGGTCCCGAGCCCATGGGACCAACTGCTCACTCCCTTAGGGTGGTTGGCTGTGGCTAAGAAGTTATAACTTTTGGGCTCTTCAGTCTTTGTACTCTCACAGTCATTTTCACTAGCCCGTTCCCTTCAGCTTAAAGGTTCTTGCCTCTCTCTTGGTAACTTCAGCCATCCCTTACAGCTTCTACCACCTCCTCTATAAAGATGTTACATCAGTCGAATTTATTTCTCAGGCCCTATAAATTTCCCTAGCCCAGTCCCTTATTAGCTCTCACCTGGATGGTGACACCAGCCTCTGGAGTTCTCTCTGTGATCAAACATTGTTATACGTTATCTTACAGTCTGTGGACAGTAATCTTAGATTTGATCCTGTTACTGCACTGCTCAAAACTGTAAAATCATTCCCTATTACCTTCAAAAGAAAACCCACACTCCTTAACCAGGCATTGAAAGACCTTCACCATTCAGCTCCCACATATCTTTGCAGGATTACTTCCTACTAAGCACTGCTACCTGCCTTAAACTCCAAGCATGATAGTCTGTTTGTGTACTCTTCCACCACATCACTTTCAATCAAGTTGTTTCCTTGCAAAAATATCTTTCTCTTCTAGAACTATCTTGAAGGAGCCCCAGTGGCGCAGTGGTTAAAGCACTTGGCTGCCAAGCAAAAGGTCAGTGGTTCGAACCCACCAGATGCTCCATGGGAGAAAGATGTGGCATCTGCTTCCATAAAGATTACAGCCCTGGAAAACCTCTGGGGCAGTTCTACTCTGTCCTATGAGGTAGCTATGAGTCAGCATCAACTGGATGGCAATGGGTTTGGTTTGGGTTATGGGAAGGGAGACATTAACTTCAATCAGGGAATTCTGGAAAGTTCTTTTTGGAAGTGGTCAGATATGAGCTGAGCCTTGAAGGATGGTTAGAGCCTTAGTGGAGAGTTTGAGCTGACCTTTCAGTTAGCAGCTGAGCATTTAACCGCTGTGCCACCAGGGCTCCTTTCCCTTACCATAGCACTTAATTTTTTTTTTTTTTTGGAGGGGGCGGAGGAACTCAGCTGTAGAGAACTGAATTAATCACACTCCTCACTTCAGGGCAAAATATCATCATTAGTCCATGCAAGGTCCCTCCTTTTTTTTACCCCCCCCCAATTCATTTATTTTGTATTTCCCACTTCCTTTTATTTTATTTTCCTTCATCACTCGTCCAAGTCTCCACTCCCATTCCTGTTCCCTCACAAGTCCCTCTCAAATACATTTGATACAGGTCTAGGATGCATATATGTATTCATATATATAGGATTGTTGTATTTAAATTGACAAATGTTTTTGGGCTATAGATTTCTTACTTTTTCATGAAAAAGATACATTTCTATCTGTGCAAGTAATTTATGGCTTCTAATCCTTGCATAATATTCCATAGTATGCATTCACCCACTTTACACATACATTTCCCCAGTGATGGAGACCTTGACACCTAGTTTGTTTCTAATACCTTACTTCCCCAAACTATTCTGTGATAAATATCCTTGTAATTATCTCACTTTAGAACCACCAAGAAGTTCTCCACTATATACATCCAACAGTGATGTTGATGGGTTATAAGAATATATACATAGTTACTATCACCAAGTGCTGTCACATTGCTCTACATACTACAGTTTACACTCCCACCAGCAATGCATAGGTAATTCCTATTTTTACATATGGTCACCAACATTTAGTGTTATCTGACTTTCTAATTTTTTACAATTTGATTGGTATAACTTTGTATCTCACTGTTATTTTAATTTGCATTTCTCTGAACACTAGCTAGCTCAATCATCTCTTCATATACCTATTAGCCAGTCTGGTTCCTCCTTCTATGAGATGTCCATATGCTTTGCCCATTTTCTAAATTGTGTTCCCTGCCTTTTCCTTGTTACTTTACCAGAGTTCCTTGAGCATTCTATGTATCAATACCTTATCAGTTTTAGAAATTGACTAGAAACAGAAACAAAAGGACTTAATTGTGGTGGGTAATAATTTGTTGTTGTTAGTTGCCATGGAGTCTGGGAGGGAGCATATAGGAAACTTTTAGGGTAATGATAATGTTCTATATCTTTAACTATTATTATTATTTATTGGGCTTTGGATGCAAAGTTACAAAGCAGATTTGTTTTACATTCAACAGTTCATGCACATTTGGTTTCACAGCTCCGATTACAATTCCCAACCATAAAGAACTCTCCTCCCTTCTCTTCCCTGTGACTACCCCCTCCCTGTGCCCTTCTAATCTGTGCATTCCTGTCTGTCCAGCTTTCCCTCTATGTGAATGCTGCCCCTCTGATATCTCATGGCTGATTGATCGAAGGGGTGCATCTCCCTAGAGTAAGTGGGTGTATCACCCTGGGGTAGATGTTTTGCACATAGGTCTTTCTGCTGTTGGCCTGAGAGCCATTCCACAGAAGTGAGTCCATTCCTAGGCCTGAAGAATAACCAGGGGCCATAGTCTCGGGGGGTTCCACCAATCTCTATCTGACCAGTAATTCTGGTCATTTTTGTGTTTGATAATGTTCTATATCTTGATCAAGCTGGTAATTACACAAGTGTGCTAACTTTGTAAAACTTATTTGTGCTGCACACTTACGATTTCAGCACATTGTGAATATAATTGAAGTTTATTTTTTAAAATGAAGCTTATTACAGGGGATTCACAATATAGTGCCTGGAACATAATAATAACACCTAGCACTTTGTGTATGTCAAGCCTGTGCTAAGCACCTCATAAAGATACCACTGCCATCAAGTTGATTCCAACTCAGTGACCCTATGGGATCCCAAGGCTATACATCTATATGGAAGCAGACTGCTTCCTCCTTCTCCCACTGAACAACTGGTGTGTTTGAACTGCTAACTTTCTGGTTAACAGCTAAATGCTTTAACCACTGTGCTACCAGGGCTCCTTTGCCTCATAACAAAAACCAAACCAAACTCACTGCTGTCGAGTTGGATCTGACTCATAGCAACCCCTCCTGAGGTTTCCAAGGCAGTATCACTACAGAAGTAGATTGCCCAACCTTCCTTCTGAGGAGTGGCTGATGAGTTTGAAACTCCAGACTTCTGGTTAGCAGTCAAATGCCTTAAGCCCTATGCCACCAGAGCTCCCATGCCTCATAAAAATAGCCTCATTTAGTACTCAGAATAGCCTTATGAAGGACTACTATCATGTCCACTTTACATATGGGGAAAATGAGGCAAAGAGAGGTTAAATACCCATGGTCATACAGGTGAAAAAGCACCATTCAAATTCAGACAGTCTGACTGCAGATTATGCAGCCCTAACCACTATGCCACTCGCTTTCCAGGGCACCGGGTGCCCATTCGGGCCAGCCCGTGCTCCACTACTGCAAGGAACACTGCGGGCCCCCCGACGGTACTGTCCACGACATCCCCCTTCTTCAGTAGCAGCACACCAAGCTCCCGCCCCCCGATACCAGGAACCCCCAGTACCCAAGCAATGCTCTCCTGGCCCACTGCGGCATATGCTACCTCCTCCTACCTTCACGACTCTACTCCCTCCTGGACCCTGTCTCCCTTCCAGGATGCTGCCTCCTCCTCCTCCTCCTCCTCTACCACCACTACGCCA
>NW_006921923.1:2692281-2693433 GCF_000298275.1 Orycteropus afer afer
TGTATCTACCTCAGGTAAATGTTCAGCTTATATGCCTGTCTTTTGTTTGGCTGGAAGCCACAGGAGTGGGTTCAATTCCAGACCTGAAGGGCAGCTAGGGACCATAGTCTCAGTGGTTCCACCAGGCTCTATCAGACCAGCAAACCTGGTCCCCTATAGGAGTATTCTTGGCAGTAATCATTACCAAAGCAGATCACCAGGTCTTTCTCCTGTGGAGCCTCTGGATGGGTTTGAACTTCTGACTTCTCTGTTAGCAGCCCAGTGTTTAACCATTGTGCCGCCAGGCCTCCTTAACACAGCTACACAACATAGCTATTGTTCAAGTATTTAACTACATAAGGAAGGAGGGAGAATCTCTAGAGTAGAAACATGTTGGATCCCCTCAATCAGCTCTTCTCAAACTGTAATGTGTGTACCAATCACCTGGGTATTCTATTAAAATTCAGGTTCCCATTTAGTAGGTCAAGGATGGGACATGAGAGTCTGCATTTCTAATGAGCTTCCAGGTGATGTGGATGCTGCTGATCTGTGGACTGCACTTTGAGAAGTGAAGCTCTAAATTGGCCATCCTCAACTTGGCTGCATTATTGGGATCACCTGGGATCTGTGAAAACAGAGGGGTGGGGGAAGCAACAACAACACTGATGCCTGGGTCCCATTCCCAGAGAGTCTGATTTAATTGATTTACAATGTAGCCTGGGCATTGGGAGTTTTTAAAATTCCCTAGGTGATTCTAATGTGCAGCCAAGGTTGAGAACCTCTTCTCTAAAGAGTGAACCAAAAACAAAACAAAACAAACAAACAAACAAAAAAAACTCACTGCCATTGTTCTCTAAAGAGTAAGTAAAACCAACAACCAAACTCACTGCCACTGAGTCAAATCTGACTCATAGCAACCTCTCCTTGGTTTTCCAAGGCAGTATCTCTATGGAAGTAGATTACCCAGTCTTCCTTCAGAGGAGTGGCTGGTGGCTTTGAACCATCAGCTTTCTGGTTAGCAGTTAAATGCCTTAGGCACTACGCCACCAGAGCTAGTGATTCAGTCCTACTACTCTTTAGACAGTTGTTGTTGTTGTTATGTGCCGTCGAGTCGGCCCCGACTCATAGCGACCCCTCCTTGGGTTTCCGAGGCAGTATCACTACGGAAGTAGG
>NW_006921923.1:2693959-2697143 GCF_000298275.1 Orycteropus afer afer
CTTCCTTCACAGGAAAGCTATCAAACTCTAGTTGCTTTCCTGATGGCACCAAGCCAGGCTGCACTGTCATAATGTGTTATTTACTGCTCATTTTAAGCAACATTTTCAGGTTTGGGGTGCTCACAATCAATATTGAGTTTAGTCAGAAAAAAATTGGATTTAGTTGGAAAGATTTCTAAAGCAAACTCAAAGTATCAAAGTCTTTTGTTGGTTAACTACTGTGCACTGGTGGCCACCAATAATTAAGAACATGCAACTTCAAGCTCAGTTTGATTAGGCTCTGCTTCTCTTTGGACTGAGCAACTTCTCAAGCGCCTAGAAACACACAATCAATCCACCTGCCAAATGGCACAGTTGATGACTATAAGGCAGCCCCTAATTGCTGAACTTCCACTGGGTTGTTTTAAGCAGGGCTTCAAACTGGTTCTTCCTGGTTTAATCATGGCCTACAAAGTGAAACCAGAATGGACCCGAATTTGTAAAATGTGAGTGTACTGAAAGTATAGCAGGAACATGAGAAATTACAGGCTGAGCCTTACTAGAAACTTAATCTCCCTCTTAGAAAACAAATGCAGCATGTGCATTGCATAGCAACCAAATCTCTTGACCAGCAGGAGTGGAAACAATGGGGCCAGCTCCAAGGTGGCAGTGACCATAGAGGTTTGAATGTGTGTCTTTCTCCACAGTCCCAACAATAATCCAATCTCCTGTGCCAGGCTCCTGAAGGGGCTCACTATGCCTCTTGCAAATCTTCCGCCCCAGGACTTCAACCATAATTTTTCCCATTCTGGTTATTTCTCTGCTACATTCATATTTTACAAATCTGGGTCTGTTCCAATTTCACTGTGTCATCCATGACAGAATGGGTTTGAGCCAGTTAGAAGCCCTGATTTTAAGGGTTACATGAGACTCTAAGATGAGAAAGTGCCTTGGAAAAGATTAAGTACCAGGGGAACATGAGAACATGATCACAGCCTGGTGATTAGGTAGTGAGAATGTTTGAAGGTGCTGAAATGGTTGGGATGAGTAAACTGTAGGCTGCTTCAGTGGTCCTTACCACCACTCCTTCTCTACATGTAGATAATCAAGAAATAGGAATGAAAATTCCTAATGGCTTCCCTGCGTTCACTCTTTTTGCTAGTTAGCTCCAGGCATTCATCCAAAACGAGCCAACTCAGATGGCTACAGAGCTGGGTTTGACCCAGAGCAAAAAGATGTCTGTTTTCAGACACCATTCAGATGCTCCCTGAGCACATTAGCAGAGAGTAAAAAGAAGACATCCCTTGGGGACAAGTCATATGCTACAAAATACAGGACCTTTATAAAGTCTCTCCAATCAACAATTTGGCAGAAGTAGGGTTTTCTTCTTTAATTAGCAGAGAGAGAGAGAAAAATTTGCTGGGAGTAAAATCACAGAGGAAAACACTTGATCAGTACAAGTGACAAGACAATAAAGAAACTCACAAACTTTCCCAGCTCAGAAGTGGGCTGTTTTAACCGAAGGGCTTGTGCATGCAAATACACACGTGTGTGTGAGCATGCACAGATGCACACACACACACATACACACATACACACACAAGTCAGACCGGTAACACTCTAAATGCCTTTGTCCAGGAAGCCCCTTCCCAAGTTTGCATTTTGATCCTCCCTCCCTTCAGACACTTGCAACAGAAGACTCACCGTTGTGAGATATTTATTTGGTATTAATTAGCTCCATTAAACCCACCAGCCACTCCTCGGAAGGAAGATGGGGCAATCTACTTCTGTAGTGATACTGCCTCGGAAACCCAAGGAGGGGTCCCTATGAGTCGGGTCCGACTCGAGGGCACATAACAACAACAGCTCCATTAAATAAATAGTACACTGAGCAAAGCGGACCATGCCATTGTCAGCGTTTGCAGGAGTCACACCAAAGGAATTCTGGGCTCAGAGGGTAAGGCTGAAACTCTGGATATGACCAAATCTCTTCCCACCTGCCCCCCTCCCCAAAAAAGCTGTGACTCATTGGATAGTGTTTGGCATTTAACAAAGCAAAAGCTCCAGAATGCTGAAACCAGAGTGAAAGTCATCTGCCCCAGCCACACCGAATAAGCTTTTGTCCTCATCTGCATGTGAGCTGCCTTGAAAGAGGGCATAGACCATAGATTCCAATACAAATCACTTCAATTTAATATTGGACTCTAATGTTCCACAAGGAGCCCTGGTGGTGCAAAAGGTTAAGCACTCAGCTGCTAACCAAAAGGTTGGCAGTTCAAACCCACCCAGTGGCTCTGTGGGAGAAAGACTTGGTGATCTGCTCCATAAAGATTATAGCCTAGAAAACTCTATTGGGACAGTTCTCTGTCACATGAGGTCACTATGAATCAGAATCGACTCTCAGGCACCTAACAACAATGGCAGTATTATACTATGCCAGGTGCTGAGGCGGAATTAGTGTGCAAGCCTTACACACAGTCCTCAAAGAGTGCACATTTTGACGAGGAGAACAATGTGGTACTCTGGTTACTGTCATCTGGGTCAAGTGTAGGTCCCAGTGACCTGGAAGAGAGAATTCAAACTCCACAGCCTAGTATAGTTCTGGGCTGTGACTCAAATGTATTCTAGATTTCTCAGCAAGCAAAAGGCTGGCAGAGGAGCCAAGTACTGAGAGGTCAGAGTAACCGTTTGACAAAGACCCAAACCTACATTTTAATAGACTGCATAAACCAAGCCAAACCAAACTCACTGCCATGGAGTCGCAGCTGACTCACAGTGACCCCCCACTGGGTTTCTAAGCCTGTAAATCTTTATGGAAGTAGATTGCCCCATCTTCCTTCTGAATAGACTGCATAGAAGCCACCAAAAAGGAGATAAATACATCAAATGGAAGCTGCCACTATTTCTTCCTCATTCCTTTCCGTTTCTATGGCACTGATCACTTTGGTGCCTGTAAACAACTGGGGAAATGATTTACTTTCCTTTGCATCTCAAATGAGTTCTGGGACCACAAACTGCTCATATCCATTTTCTTCACTTCTATGTATGACATAGGCAGATAGATCTGAGTTTGAATATCAGCTGGGTTACTTACTAGTTGTGTGATCCTGGGCAGATATCTTAACCCCTTAGTGCCTCAGTTTTGTGAGGGTTGTTGTAAGGATTAGATGAGATAACCCATGTATCTCAGTTAAGGTTCTTGGCT
>NW_006921923.1:2697256-2698725 GCF_000298275.1 Orycteropus afer afer
CCATAGGTATCATTAAACAAATGGCTGTGGCTGTGTTCCAATAACACTTATTTACAAAAACAGGTGGTAGGCCAGGTTGGTAGTTTGTTGATTTGTGATACACAGATTTCTAGAACAGATGGAAGACTGCATGAGGCTTTGGAGGCTAGATATCAGGAACAGTTTGCTCATGGTACCACAGCCGAGACTGTCACTACCACTGTGATTGGATTCTGTCTTACCATTTTAGCTTCAATTGCCCTAGATGGGAAGTGTCCTGTTGGCCCAGTCTAGTTCCTGTGGCAATTTTGGCATCTAAAGTAAGAGATGGAGGCCTATCTTACACTGATACTCATACAAAGGGGAATTCCCCCCAACTAGAAAAAGGCATCTGGATGCTGAATGATTTTTAAAAATGACAAATATTCATTATGCCCTATAAAGTGCGCAGGAATCCTGGTGGCATAGTGCCTAAGGCATTTGACTGCTAATCAGAAGGCTGGCGGTTCAAACCCACCAGCCACTGCTCTGAAGGAAGATTGGGCAATCTACTTCTGCAGAGATACTGCCTTGGGAACTCAAGGAGGGGTTGCTATGAGTCGAATCGACTCGATGGCAGTGAGTTTGTTTTCTTTTGTTTGTTAAAGTGCTTGACACAGTGCCTTGTACATTACCACTGACCTTCTGGTTAGCAGCCAAATGCCTTATCCACTATGCTACCAGAACTCCTAGAGAAAACTGTAGGTGATTATAACTATGATGATGATAACGTTTATTATTATTAGTGCACTAGCACAATACCTGGTCTATGGTGTGTCCTCAGCAGGTGCTATTCCTTTCTGCTCCTCCTTTCTACTCTTGAGAGGTAGCATAGCATAGTGTTCAGGGGCATAGATTTTTTCACACTGCTTGCAGCTGAATCTTTACTCTGATACCTCCTACCTGTGTGACCGTGGACTGGTTGCTTTATATCTATTTTCTGTTTGTAAAATGAAGTGATGGTTATAATAACACTTACCTCCTAGCTTTCTGGAAGGGTTAACTGAATCAATTTATATAAAGTGCATTAGAACAATGCCCGGTACACAGTTAAGTGTTTACTATTGTACTGTTTCTTCTCATAGCTGCTCTACTCCCATTGTTCTAACTCCTCAATCTGCCTCTCTTGTCTGATTGTTCCCCCAACCTTCATCCCCACATTTCTCACTGCTCTCAGATCATTTCTATTAGGATGCTGTGCTGTCATCTCAACCAGTTTATAAATTCCACTAATCATTGCCCTTCTCCCTCTCTCCAAACTTGAGGCCTTAGAGTTGCCATAGATTTCTGCTATTGATCATTGTACCTGTCAGTGCGTCCTTTAAAATCTCATTTGCATCTGTCCTCTTGTTTCCATTGTCAATATATCTGCATTTCAGGCATGGGGTTTTGAAATAGCCTACTAACGTCTCTATGCTTGTACCATTTGCCCATCCCTACCAATTTACCTT
>NW_006921923.1:2699919-2702103 GCF_000298275.1 Orycteropus afer afer
AGTGTCTTAGCCACTATGCTACCAGAGCTCCTTAGTACAAGTATATAAATTATAAATAAATAAATATTGGGGTATGGTAGTGTGTTTTTTTATAGGGGTGTGCTAGTGTATTTTCTTATAGGGGTGTATGATCAAAAAGTGCTGTATCTAGTGCTTACTGAAGACTTGCTGAATGAAAACAAGGCAGTAAACTGTTTGGGATGAATTGGGATGTAGAGTCCTCTGATGGTGTTACCAATTACAAAAGTGTTGGTTTAAGGATAGTGTTGTAAATGATCAAATAAAAATTCCTCTGTCTTTTTGGTTTGAAGCTGTTTTTCTGCCTTATCTCCTTTGTATGAACCCGCCACATGCATTTATAAGTCCATTTCCATCTCTGGTCCTTGGTGCATGATCTTTTCTTTGCACAGACTGCCCTATTTCTTCTTCTTTCCATATTTAAATTATATCCATTCTTCAAAGCTTCAGGAATAGTTCCACCTTCATCAAGAAGTCTGACTCCTCCAATCCATCTGCTATACCAGGGCAAAACTCCCTATCTGGAGAACTCATTATATGTCACTTAAGCAGATGGTTCTTAAATTAGTTGTTATATGTTTTACTGACTTGTCTCCCTCATCTAGAAAGCAAGTTCCTTAAGAGAGGTCTGCAGAAGTATTTTCCATGCCTTCCATAAGATCTAGCGATCTAGCATAGCCCTGGAACTGTTGTTGTTGGGTACCATTGAGTCAATTTTGACTCACAGAGACTCTATGTGACAGAATAGAACTACCCCATAGGGTTTTCTTGGCTGTAATCTTTATTGAAGGAGATCACCAGGTCATTCTCCCACAGAGAGGCTGGGTGGGTTTCAACTGCCAACCTTTCAGTTGGCAGTCAAGAGCTTAACCCTTTGCACCACCAAGGCTCCTTTAGTACTGGAACTAGTGCTTACTAAAGACTTGCTGAATAAAGACAAAGCAGTGAACTGTTTGGGATGAATTGGGATGTAGAGTCCTCTGATGGCTTCACCAATGACAAGCTGCTGGTTGGCAGATGGGTGAACTCACTTGAAGCAGAGAATCTTTAGTACTTATTGATGATCTAGAAACCAGGGGTCAAAGGATAAAAAGCCTGAGCCTGTCAATTCACCCCAGAAAGTTTTATACTTGCAATCCATGTCTCCAGGGATCCCAATTTTCTGTTGAGACCAATGTGATAAATGTATCTGAGGGGTAAAATCTTAATGATTGATAATCCATTTAATGCATGACCCCATTCCAGATAATGGCTGCACTCCAAGACCTTAACTGGAGTGATGAATGATAACTGCCAGTGTAGTCACTAACAGGATTGTTGGGGGAGATCTTTCAGGATTGGGTTTTCTTCATGTCCTTAATATCTCACCCCAAAAATGAATAGGGTAAATAGGAAAAATGGGGCATCAAGCTTTTCTTTTTAACCACACAAAGAAGTGAAGTGCTAGCCTGAGGTCAGAGTAGGCAGTAGATCCCTGTTCTCTCCATTCTTCTCCATTGTTACATGTCATCCATGACACTCCACCTCCTCCCTTCAAGGCACCTGTAGTGTATAACATACAGTTGGGATTAAAATGCCCTCCACTGCAAAGGTCAATGTAGGTTTCAGTGATATGAAATACATGGAGCTAGAAACACTTTGCAATCCAAAATCACTCTAATTTTGAGGCTAGATTTACTGCAGTGGTATCAATCCCTTGAAGCTGTGGAACTGTGCAGATGAATCTCCAGGAACACAAAAGGCATCCCATTTCTATCTCTGTTCACCAGAAGTCCAGAGGATCGGAGAGAAAGCCAGCTGACCATTCCAGGAATCCATAAATTTCCAAACAACTTCCAATTACCTTTAAAGTATCTGTTCTCTATAGAGCATTGCCTTTTACTTCAAGTCTTTGGGATCTCTGATAACCGAAGGCAAAAAGTAAGACACCCCAACAACTCCCTGAAAAGTGGCCCAAGAGCAAAAATGGTTCTTGGAGGTGAAAACTTCCCTCCACTACAAAATGGTAGATATTCATTGGGCCAACATCCCGAGATGAACTCTTTACCTATTTCAGTTCATCTTGGCAAAAATCTATGAAATAATTAATTTCAGCCCCCTTGTCATCACTTACATGATCCAGAGAAGTACACGGGCATTGATGACAAGGCCATGTCAACCCTCTCC
>NW_006921923.1:2702203-2704903 GCF_000298275.1 Orycteropus afer afer
CTAAAGCACCATTCCTTTGTGTGCATAGGCTCCCCTTCCAGTCTGCTCACTCTCTAGAGGACAGGGGCCTTTGTCTGGAAAAATCCCTCCCTCCACAATACAATCAGGGCTTAAGTGACTCCCTGGGCCTGTAGAGCCAGTCACAATGCCCCACGCTTCCTGTCCTGAGAGCCCAGAATTCATGACCATGCAGATAAATGAATTATACACTTGGCCAGAGATTAAGCCTGGTTCTTTGTACAGCAACCTCTGAGGTCTGGGGGAAGATTTGACCTGTCAGAATCTGTGTTCATTCTGCCTTGATGAGAATCAGAGCAAAGCGATCCTGGCTGTACAATCCCACACCTAGGGGTGTGATAATCAGCAAATTGCAGACCACAAATTGGCTATTGCTCGATTCTCATTGTCCAGGACCCAGGCTGAACTGTGCAGTGCGGGGCAGGCTGTTTTTCTGACTCCAGATGGTAGACCCATCTCTTACCAGGCAAACCAAGGAAGAAGAGACTCCTGAGCCGAGGTGTCAGCCAAGAAAGGGTACAGAGGGGTTTCAAGGGGCCAACACACTGAGTTGAGTCTATTTAGTATCCCACACAGGAACTGAGTCTGGAGGGAAACTCGACTCTGAACTCTACTTCTTTAGCTTTAAATGCAAAGATTTATACGTAGTTGAGAGACCAAAAATCTTTTGAACAACAAAAACACAAAAATTGCCACTTCATACTCATTCCCTAACATGTTAACTGAGTAGCCTGCAAATGTAAGTCACTTAAAAACCAGACATGTTCAGATTTCCAGAGGCTTTTCTATGCCAACCATGAGCTGTCTGTTGTTTGAAGGGTAGTACTCTTGTCTTGACTTACTCTTCAAGTCTCTCTCATGTCTCTGCTTAAATGTCTCTTTCTCAGAGAGACCTATCCTGATGCCCCAGTCTACATCAGATACCCTTGTTTTACTCTCTAATTGTATACTTTCATTGCACTCATCATAATTTTAGATTATCTCTATTTACCTTAAAGTTCTTGGGTTGTGCAAATGGTTTGTGCGTGGCTATTAACTTAAAGGTTGGTGGTTTGAACCCATCCACTGGTGCCATGGAATAAAGGCCTGGTGATCTACTTCTGTAAAGATTACAGCCAAGAAAACCCAATGGAGCAGTTCTATCTATAATACCTGGGGTTGCCATGAGTCAGAAATCGACTCAATGGCAACAGAATTTTTTAAAATAAACTTTATGGAATTCCTGGGTGTCTTTGCTAACCAAATTGTCGGAGGTTCAAGTCCACTCAGAGGCTCCTCAGAGGAGAGGCCTGACAATCTACTTCTGCAAAATCAGCCATTGAACACCCAATGGAGTACTGTTTTACTCTGACACACATGGGGTTGTCGTGCATTGGAATAGACTTGATAGCAACTTTTAAAAAATTTACTTAACTCATTTATTCCACAAATATTTATTATGCATTTACTGGCTGTAGAGATACATAAGTAAATAAAACAAACAGAAATCCCTGCCCCCATGTAGCTTATAACAGGGGAGATAGATAATAAATAAAAGAATGAGGAAAATATATAGTATGTTAGATGATAATAAGTGCCATGGAGAAAAGGAAAGCATAAATAGGATTAAAACAAATAAACAAATAAAGGCCACCTCAGTGTGTGGGTGTGTGTAAGTTCTATTTAAAACAGGGTGGTCAGAAACGTCCTCACTGAGGTGGGGTCGTTTGAGCAAAGACCTAAAGGAACAAAGAAGTGAACCATGCAGTTATCTAGGGAAAACTGTCCTAGGAAAAGGAAAAAGAAAATGCTTGGTAAAGTACCTGAGGAGTTTGAGGAACAGCAAGGAGGCCAAGTGGTTGGAAGGGAGTGAGGGAAGAGTAGACAGGAAATAAAATTGGAAAGGTTAAGACAGGACTAGAAGGTGTAGGTTCTTATAGGCCAAAATATGGATTTTGGTTACTGCTATGACATCGTGGCATTGCAGAAGATCTATCTTAATACAAGGATCACCCTAAAGCTAAGACTGTAGGAGGATAAGGGCAGAAGCAAGACATCCAATTAGGAGGCTATTGCAATAATCCCGGCAAGTGATGGCTGTTGGTTGGATCAGAGACATAGTGGTGGAGGTGGTGAGCAGTGGTCAGATTCTGGATGTATCCTGAGTGCAGCCTAGAATGGATGTAAGTTGTAAGAGAAAAAGTCAGGGATGACTCCAAGGTTTTTGGCCCCCAAAGAGGGTGGAGTTGCCATTTAGTGAGCTAAGTTTACTTCTTTACTATCTGTTCACCCCCACCCACCTAAACTGGAAATATAAGCTTCACAAGAACAGCAACCTTGCCTGCCTAGTTTATCACTCTATCTCCAGCATGTAGCTTGGTGCCTGAAGCAGAGCAGACATTTGATAAATATTTATTGTAATGCATAAATGATTGATTCCTGGGAGAGGAAGAAAGTATATTTTGCTAAAAATAGCAATAGGTCAACGGACTGTGTGTGCACCCTGAAATGCTTTGGTATTGTATGGCCTATTAGAACTACGCTGACCCCTAACATACCACACAGAACAGAGGATGAGCCAGACCAAGGCCATGCATCCATTCATTCACTGGAAAAATATTTGGGCACCTACTATATGCTTAGGAGCTCTGGTAGCATAGTCCCTAAGGCACTTGACTGCTAACCAGAAGGCTGGCAATTCAA
>NW_006921923.1:2705168-2706710 GCF_000298275.1 Orycteropus afer afer
TTGCCAGTCTCATCATGGGGAATAACTACCACCAGCTGCCCAGCCACTCAACCAGGCCACCAGCCACTCCTTGGAAGGAAAGTTGGGCAATCTACTTTCATAGTGATACTGCCTCAGACATGGCAAATAACAACAACAACAACAACAACTATGTGCTTGGTACCCCACTTGGCACTTGAGATTCAATGATGAGTAAAACTAGGCAGGAACTTTGCTTTCATGGTGCTTATGGTCATTTGATCTTAGGGCCACCAAGTTCTGTGGTATAGAAGTCAGCCTTCTAAAGGTTAAAATTTCCCCTCTGTAATTTAGTCATCTTACATGCTGGGAATGAAGACAAAAACTTGTAGGACTCTATTGCCAGAATCTTTGTACTCCTAATCCTTGTCCTTACAAGTTAGAGCCCAACCAATGAACAGTATAAAGGGACAGAGAACCAGTAAGACATCATCTCCAATTAGAGGAAAGATCTGTTTTTCCTACTGGGACAAAAGTGATGTTCTATAGCAAATGCCCAAATGTGAATTTTCATGCCAATTTTTTTTTTCACATCAGGTTTTTCATTGATCAATGTACAATGGATAGAAGTGAAGTAATTATGTTTCATTCTCTTTTTTTCTAGTTCAGATAAATCTGATCTTAACCCATAATCACAAAGTGGTCATCAGCAAAGGAAATAATCATCCTTACAGCTAGTTCCAATATCTGTTAAATCAGCAAATCTTATTACACTATGTTTATACCTCTGTAATAATATTTAACTGGCTGAATTGTGATTGTTAATCTTCTGTTCTATCACTGGGTTGTGAGCTGCTTGAGGGCAGGGACTATGTCTTAGTCATCTTTGTATCCTGAGAACATAGCCAAGTGTTCAAAAACTATTTGTTGAAATGAGATTCTTGGAGCCCTACCATAGGTACTGAGACCACTGATTGCTATGCATGTAAAAGCCCAGGAACCAAGTATGAATAGAGGATGCATATCGTTCAGTGGAGTCCAGGCCAGGCTGGAACAGATCAGGGACCCTCAATTCCTTCTCTAGCTATAGAAGGCATCGTCTGATTCACAATCCCTTCCTTGGTCCCGAGGAGTTTTGTTCTAGGACTTGTGGGTTACTGTGACCCCACATTTCAGAGAGTCCATTAATTTGTTAATGGCATTCATTAGCGATTACAGGAAGTGGATGGGCTGTGCAATTTTACAGAACTGTTTGGTCATTGAGGCCTCAGAGAGAAACCTTTATTAATGAAAATCTTTGTGAACTGTCAAGTCAACCTTCCTGCCTCACAAGGTCCATTCAAGTAGAAATGACAGGAAATCTTTCTTTGGTGCTTGATGATTAGCTGGGCCACTGAGTTGTTTTCCAGTAGATTATTTTCCACTATCTGAGACTGTAGGTGTAGGAAGTTGTTCTGGTTACCTAGTGCCGCTCTGACAAGAAATATACCACAAATGGAATGGCCTTAACAAACAGGAGTTTATTCTTACAATTTGGAGGCTTTAAGTCCAAGTTCAAAGTGCCAGGCTCTAGGGGCTGGGTGA
>NW_006921923.1:2707832-2710749 GCF_000298275.1 Orycteropus afer afer
GTTGACTCTCTGTACCATCCAGAGACTCCTGTAATCCTGTTGTTGTTATGTGCCGTCGAGTCGGCCCTGACTCATAGCGACCCCTCCTCGGGTTGTTTAATTTAAGGGAAATGACTTTCACTCTAAAATCTTCTTCCCCAACGCTGAAATGTGGTTTTAACCAAAGCACTATCAGAGAGTTGGCATCAGGGGACTGCTGTAGTTCTTTTGATTTAACATACATATTGTCCCAAAGAACCTGACACATTTGTTTGCTAACACGCAAGGAGAATAATTAATTATTGTCTAAGGAAGAAAAAAGTGTAATCATCTAATTGTATATGTTAAGTGCACTTTAATTTGAGGTTAGAATGTCCATTTTACACAATTCCCACCTTCTTTAAAACTTGTATCACTAGATGTGGTAACATCAAGGGGTACTATGAATAAATCTACCTCGATCAGTTTTGCTCATCTTGGGAGATTGTACAAAATAGAAGAAGGGCCCAGAGGGTGGGTTTGTGACAGCATTATAGGGGTAGGATGGAGAGATGGGGTTGTGTGAGAAGAGGGGAAGTTAGGCTTGGAAAAACTACCAGTGGGGTAGAACATTTTGTTTACTTTAACTTATCCAGGCAAATCCTGGACTTCTTAACTCTAGAGATAGAAAAAAAGCAACAATGGAAAATGGTGCCTCAAGGAAAAAGTAAACCCTGACCAAGTTTTATATAAACTTGTCCCTCGATCTGCCAGGGAAGCTTTCCAAAAACTGGAAGCCTTAAGACAGCTCTATTTCTCTTGAGAGCACACTTTACAAAGAATCCTCACTGTTGACTTTGCTGATTGTTCAAGCCACTAAGTCCCACAGGGAAAAATAATAAGAAAGGACACCCCTGAATGGAGTGGGGGGAGGCTACTTCCTGAAAAGAGTTGTCTTCAAAGTTCTGCTCTGACGGCCTGTTGTTTGAATTGTACCAAAGAGAAGATCGACATTATCTAGAAGAGTCTGTGCTGGTCCTCACTTACACTTTGTTGTTGTCTGCCGTCAAGTTGATGCCAACTCATAGCAACCCTATAGGACAGAGAGTAGAACTGCCCCATAGCAAGGGAGTTTCCTAGACTGTAATATTTACAGGAGCACATCACCACGTCTTTTTTCCCACAGAGCTGCTGGTGGGTTCAAACTGTTGAACTTTTGAGTTCGCAGCCCAATGTTTAATCATGTTGCCATCAGAGCTCCTTCATTTAAACTTTAGTAACTCTAAAAAGTAAAACAGCATTTCTCAAAGTGAGGGCCAGGAGGCCCCTGCAGGCAACAAACAGACTCAGTAGCAAAACATCCTTCTCCCTTGCTTGCCCAAGGCCTATCACATACAATACAGCATTCAGAGATTCTTTTCTCTTTCCCTTTATTCTCCTCTCTTTTTTCTAACTTTGTTCAGATCCAAGTTCTGGATGTACCCTGAATCTGCTTTTTTAGTTCTTTCTTGTCACTAGTTCTGCCCACCTCAACCTGGTAACAAACCTTGAGTCTTTGCTCGCCCACATTCCTTTTCCTTTTTCACACTTCCTCCTAATTATCAGGCAGCCTGCACTTTTGGCCTCCCTTTCAACCCTAACTTCTTATGACAACAATCAACTACAGCTAAAACCTTTAAGATATAACAACAAATGTCTTCTTACAATTGGGTTAAATAACAAAGGCTTGATAGAAAGTTAAGTATCTTCAGTATTAGAGATAGAGCTCCTACAAAGTCATTTTAGGCAGGTGGAAGGAATAATGAGGCATTTCTTCTAAGAGGTAGTATGCAAAGTATACTAGCCAGAGAACTAGGAGACTTAGTCTTAACTCCTAGTATCAAATTTCTATGATCATAAGTGAGTTTGAGATCGGTTTCCTCATTTGAAAAAAGAGAGTTATGAATGAAATCAATGCTTTGCCAAAGAGGGATATCCAAACCACTGGTGGTCTGAGAAAGTTTTACATTGTATATAGATAAATATTTTTTATTCTACTTAAAAAAAAAAAAACCCCTCCAAACTCAGTGCTGTGGAGTCGGATCCAACTCATAGCAACACCTCCCTCCTTGGGTTTCTGAGACAGTATCTCTACGGAAGTAGATCGCCCAACCTTCCCTCCAAGGGGTGGCTGTTGGGTTTGAACAGCCAGCCTTCTGGTTAGCAGTCAAATGCCTTAGGCACTATGCCACCAGAGCTCACAATAAAAAAAAGAAACGTTTGTCTTTATTCAGTTTTACACTAGGAAAACACTGTTTTTTCCTTTCTAGTTTCATTTTAAAATAAATTTACTTAGGTAAAAATGTGAACCAAACTAAAGAAAAATATTGAATAAAATAAGTACTACAGGTACATACATGTATATAACAAGAATGAAGGTGTTATACAAATTGACTTGAGTTTGGCGAACAATGGGTTAAATGATTCCTACTGGTGCTAGTATTCTTTACAGTATTTATTATATGCCAGCACTGTTCTAAGCACTTTAACTTGTTAAGTCACGTAACCTTCACAACAACCTTATGAGGTAGGCATTATTATGATCTCTATTTTCCAGATGAGGAAACTGAGATATAAAATGGCTAAGAAGAAGTATATAAGGTCACACACCTTCAAAGTTAGATGCAGGATTTGAATCTGGGTAGCCTGGATACAGAAGCCATACCCTCTTAACTGCTGCATCAGTGCTTCTCAAAGTGTGATTCCCAGACCAGAAGCATCAGCATCACCTAGGAACTTGTTAAAAATGCACATTCTCAGGCCGCCAATCTAGATTTTAACAAATTTTAACAAATCCTCCCGGTGATTCTGAAGCACACTCAGGATTGAAAGTCACTGTACTTACACATAGGAGGCTCTGGTGTTACAGTGGTTAAGCCCTTGGCTGCTAACCAAAAGGTCAGTGGTTTGAAATGTTCTG
>NW_006921923.1:2710849-2716263 GCF_000298275.1 Orycteropus afer afer
ATGCTAGTGGTTCAAACCCACCAGCCACTCCTTGGAAGGAAGATTGGGCAATCTACTTCTGTAGAGATACTGCCTGGGAAATCCAAGGAGGGGTCTCTATGAGTTGGGATCGACTGGACAGCAGCCAGTTTGATTTGGATTACACTATACGGAATCAATGGCAGCAAGTGTAGGATGACAGAAAAGTGATTTGGATTGCAAATGGAGGTTGAGTGCAAGACTGAGGCTTATGCAAGATTGGAGAAACTTGGACATGTCTGATAGCAGAAGAGAAGGACAGATATAACGCAGTGCACTGCCCCCGAGTCAGATCTGATTCATAGTGACCCCTCCTTGGGTTTCCGAGGTGGTATCACTAGGGAGCTGGATTGCCCAACCTTCCTTCTGAGGAGTGGCTGGTGGGTTTGAACTGCCAGCCTTCTGGTTAGCAGTTAAATGCCTTAGGCACTAGAAGGAGTCAGTTTAAAATTAGGGAACCAGAGAAGAAAAGGAAGTATTGTAACTTGAAATCACAAAGGCCAACGAGGATGGCTAAATCTCAGAGGATGAAAAAAAAATGGAGATCATCTTAGATTCTTAGTGCTGCTATAACAGAAATACTACAACTGGGAGGCTTTAACAAAAAGAAATGTATTTTCTCACAGTTTATGAGGCTAGAAGTTCAAATTGAGGGCACCAGCTCAAGGGGGGAGGGAATCTTTGTCTCAGCTTCTCTGGCATTCTTCTTGGCATTCATTGCAGATCTCCATGTGGTATCTGTCTTTCCCCCCATTAATGTTTGTCTATGGTGCTTCGTGGATCTCTCAGAAGTGATTTGGTTTAAGACACACATCCCACTGATATGGCCTCATTAACATAACAAAGAACCCTAACACAAACAGGATTACTTCACAGGTATAGGAATTAGAATTCCAACACGTATTTTGAAGGGGGCACATTTCAGTCCATAAAGGAGATAGAGCCAAGGAAGAAGCTGATGGTTTGAATTTTTCACCTACATGACAAAAGACCAATAGGTTTTAGTGACGGTGGAGGAGAACTGACCAGAGTTTGAGGAAAGAAATGACCAGTTCAAACAAACTGTGCTCTGAACTACAAACACGGAAATGGGGAAAATAATATTTTCTTACAGTGTCAGAGTAGCAGCTAGAAATGAAGATTTTCTAATAAGCAAAGCCCAGTCATTACTAGGGTTTTGTGACAGCCATAAAAATGTGCCACTGAGATCTACTGCTGTGGGGAGCAAAACTGAGAGGTGGCTCCAGCTGCTGACCCTCTGAATCCATCATCACTGCATTTGAGCTGAGGCCACACTTCCAAAGGGCTATTCCCAGCCAATGAATGAACATGGCAGGAATACAAAAGGAGGTCCATTCCTGTGAGACAGGGGACTCCTCCGATGGATGACATTGGCTTGAGAACTCCTCATTGGCAAGGCTGAAACTTTCATAAAAGTGCGTGGCAGTGAGACTATGTATTAAGTCCTCTTTCCTTCTCTCTCTCCTTCACAAGGGTCAAGACCTGCACTACAATCTGACAACTCTCTTAACTCCTCTGACTTCCCTCCCTTTTTCACCTCAAAGTGCTTCCTCCAATAAATCTCTTCCATGTCTAATACCATCTTGGCGTCTGCTTTACAGAGGTCCCAAATTCATACAGAGGTCTTCTGGAACCAATCTTTGCTGTATAGGGACCCTGGAAGTATTTCACAGCTGGATAATTTGAGGCTAAGAGTAACATTCACGTAAAGGGGACTAAAAATGGAGATTCTAACAGCCTTAATCCTGGACCCTTACAACAGGGGGGCCTGCTTCATTCAGATTCCCTCAGTACTAAAGAGACAATGGTCAGGCATTTATGAAACTTGACACTGCTTGGGTCACTAAATGACTCCATAGGAAAAGCTCAGACACGAGGTTTTGAGTCAAGTAGTGTGAAGAGAGTCAATGATCTGAATGAAATGAGTGGATTCTCGTGTTTCATGAGACACTGTCACCTTTGAATGACCAACAGGTATCTGATTCCATGTGAAAATAAGAATGGAAGCAATGGCAAGACTGAGAAAGAACAATGATTTGTCAAAAGTTGAAGGGGTTAATGTTGGCAGTCAGACTTTCTTTTCTAAGAGTGAAGAGTTAAAATAATATACACACTCTTTAATCGGGACTTATCCCACCCCAGATATACCTGGTAGGAGTAGAATCTTAGGAGTCAACACCTTGAAAGAGATGATCTGCATAACAGTTAGAATGTTGTTGTTGTTGTTATATGCCTGGAGTCACACCTGACTCATAGCAACCCCTCCTTGGGTTTCCTAGGAGATATCACTACTGAAGTAGATTGTCCAACCTTCCTTCCGAGGAGTGGCTAGTGGGTTTGAACCGCCAGACTTCTGGCTAGCAGTCAAGTGCCTTAGGCACTATGCTACCAGAGCTCCTAACAGTTAGAATGTTGCTGGTGTTGTTATATACAGTCGAGTCGGCCCAGACTCATAGCGACCCCTCCTTGGGTTTCCGAGGCGGTATCACTACGGAAATAGATTGCCCAACCTTCCTTCCAAGGAATGGCTAGTGGGTTTGAACTGCCAGCTTTCTGGTTAGCAGTCAAGTGCCTTAGGCACTATGCTAAAGATGGGCTATAGGTCTCACTGAAAGAGATGATGGGGGAAAGAAAAACAAAATGTAAACTTTTTATAGCTTTACCATTTCCATTCTGGCCATGGTGGGAAGGAACTCTCACTCACTCCTCTGCCAAGGAAACATGGGTGTCTGTCTGCTTCTTTTAAGACCCCAGAGTATGGCAGGAAGCAAGCCAGTCTTGTAAAGGAAATTACAAGTGTAAGTCACTAGCTGAAGGTCTAGTCTTCCAGTGGACACTGGGAGATTAGGCCTCTCTTACTCATGCCTTCAGAAGAGTTGAGCAGCTTTAAACACATTGAAATTCAGTTTACTTAAAGGATTATAAGGAAGCAATAGCAAGAACAAGAAAAGATCTTGAAGATACAAGAGAGTTTAAAAAAAAAAAAAAAAAGGAAGGAGGGTAAGTAACCTTAATACAACTTGGGGCTTTCCTAAGGATATCCAACAGCAGGGGAAACTTTTAAGATATAAACACATTTTCTAAACAGAAGGACAGAATGTTTGTTCAGAAACAAATGCATCTGGTAGTCAGATGATAATGTCATTAACTACAATCACACTTCTCCTGATTGCTCATTTGCAGTAATTACACTATTTAATAAATAGTAATAATATTTCTCATTTTCAAATCATTTAACATTGCAAACCTGAAGAATCATTTAAGTCACAAAGAAAATCGAAAGAACTGGTAACTAAAACTCCTAGGTTCCTGCTGCTACTTCTGATTAGAATAGCAGGTTTCTCTTCCCTCTATTGAAAATGTGAGGGCAAAACTCTTAGCTACTGCCTGACAATTTTGTCAATGTTATCAGGCTTAACAAACACCATTTTGGCACAGAAGCAACCCCTATCGAGGGCACAGGCCCTGAGGAATAAGAACAAGTTATTAGGTGGAGAGCAACACATTAACAAAGGCAAAATCCAGGAAGGATATGTAGTAACAATAAAGACTACATTTGTTAATCAGCACTACACATTCCAGCAGATTCTGCTAAACTGGGGTTGGTCATTTCAATTCATGAGCTGCTATTTCTTCCTTCCAATCAGGTGACACTAAACACAGATGTCTGGAAAACATGGTAAGTTCAACTCATGGGAAAATATGCTAAATGATCTGGTTGGATGCGGCCTGTCCTACAAATCAATAGTTTGACCCAGTTTAATAGCCAGATCTAGCCAGCCTCAACTGTTCAGGCAAATAGACATCCTTTCCAGGAAACTCAAGGCTGATGATAATCCTGTACCAAACATTCTAGCTACAATTACCATGTAGTGAGCTAGAGATGATGTCGTGCTAAACTCTGAGTCAGAAAGCCAGAATTTCGTTCCATTTTTGGCATCAAAGGACTGTATAACCTTGGATAACTTCCTTCCCTTTTTTGGGCTTCAGTCTTCTCATCTATAAAATAAGGGGATTAGGTTGAGTACTACTTAGGGCTCCTTTCAGCTATAGGACTATGTGTATTCTATTGTATTTTTATTTCTTACAAATCGATCCTGTCCATATAACAAAGGTTAGAGAAGGCAAATAAGTTTTACCCTAAATATTGTTATTTAATTGACTTAGTTGCTCTTGAAAGTGGCTGCCTGAAGCATTGTGTTGAGAATTCTAAGGTTAGATCCAAGCTCAGCAGGAAAGAATGCCAAGAGCCGAGGCATAGATATTACCTCCTGAGTTGCTGATAGCTGCCACTGAGTCAGCTACGATCCATAGTGATTTTGTGCAGAACAGAACGAAATAGCACCGAGTTCTGAGGCATCTTCATGTTCATCGGTGTGTTTGAGTCCAGTGTTGTGTCCGTTGTGTCAAACCATCCCATTGAGGGATAGCTGCCCTTGTTTTCACTGACTTTCTACTTTACCAAACATGATGTCCTTTTTTTTAAATTTTTTTTTATTGTGGTTTGGGTGCAATTTTATAAAACAGAATCGTTTGACATTCAACAGTTCGTACACATTTTGTTTCGTGACACGGATTACAATCCCCACCATGTAACAGCTCTCCTCCCACCTTCTCCCTGTAGTTACCCCTTCCTTGTGTCCTTGCCTATGCATTCCTGCCTGCCTAGCTTTCTCCCTGGGCAAATGCTGCCCTTCTGATCTCCCATGGCTGACTGACTATTCATCTCCCTGACATAGTTGTTCAGCTTGTAGGCCTGTCTATTGTTTGGCTGAGAGTTAAGCCACAAAAATGAGTCCAATTCAAGGCCCAAGGGGTGACTCAGGGCCATAGTCTCAGAGTTTCACCAATCTCTATCCAACCAGTAATTTTGGTCTTTTTTTAAATTATTATTATTTTTTCTCCATGTTTTTCAATTTTGTTCCACATTTTTTTTTTCCTATTCTATCCAGGATCTCCAATTTTGATCCTTTTCTGAGTGTTTGGCATTGGTAGTCAGGAACCATCTAGTTCTTCTTGTCTCAGGTTGCCGTGGTCCGTTTGTCCATTGGACTAATTGTTTCCATATGTCTTTTTCTTTGCTCCGGATGAGGAGAGCCCAATAGATGGCCATTCTCAAGCTTTTAAGACCCCACTTTCCACTTACTGAAGTAGGATGCAGAACAATGTTTCTGTGTATTATGTTGTGCCGATTGAGCTTGATGTCTCCAGCTACCATGGTCTCAAGCCCGCAAGTCCAGTGACTCACTCCCTCAAAGTGCTTGGTTGTGGCTAAGAAGTTATTCTAACTTTGTCCCCTGTTAGCTCTATAATGTATATGGACATTTTTATAGTACAAATACATATGTAAGAATATCGTTTGTCACACCTGTGTA
>NW_006921923.1:2717138-2718012 GCF_000298275.1 Orycteropus afer afer
TGCATATATCTATTCAAGTCTTGGATCTCACTTCTTTAGGATATATTCCTAGTAGTAGGATTGCTGGATCAAATGGTATTTCTATTTCCAACTTTTCAAGGACATGCCATACCATTTTCCACAGTGGTTGGACCATTTTATAGTCCCACCAGCAGCATATAAGTGTCCCAATCTCTCAACTCCCTCACCAGCATTTGTTTTCTGTCTTGTTGAACTTTGCTATTATTGCTAGGGTAAGATGATAACATGATGTTCTTTTATTGCAAGTGGTCTTTCCTGATGAAGTATCCAAAGGACCAAGTGAACTGAAGTCTCACCATCCTCACTTCTGAGGAGCATTCTGGTCATAATCTTCAAAGGCTGATTTATTAATTCTTCTAGCAGTCCAATCTTATTTGCCAACACCACATTCCAAACACATAATTTCTTCTGTCTTTCTTTTTCACTATCTAAATTTTAAGTGTATATGAGGAGATTGAAAAGATTTTGCCTTGGTTCAGATGCACCTTAGTCATCAAAGTGACATCTTTGCTTTTCAATACTTTAAAGAGGTCTTTTGCAGAAGATCCACCCAATGTAATATGTCAGGTGATTTCTTGACTGCTGCTTCCATGGACACTGATTGTTGATTCAAGTAGAATGAAATAGTTGACAACTTCAATTTATCATAATGCTGTTTATCAGCCCTGTTAAAAGGACTTTCATTTTCTTCAAATTCAGGTGTAATCTATACTGAAGGCTTCATCAGTACCTGCTTCAAGTCATCTTTATTTTCCACAAGCAAGATTATGTCATCTGTATATTGCAGTTGGATAATGAGTCTTTCTTGAGTCCTGATGCTGCATTCCTCTTCATATAGTCTGTATTATTATTA
>NW_006921923.1:2720262-2728764 GCF_000298275.1 Orycteropus afer afer
TGAAGAAACTGAAGATTTTTACCAACTTCTGCAGTCTGAAATTGACCAACACAATGCATTGATAATCACTGGTGATTGGAATGTGCAAGTTGGAAATAAAAAAGAAGGATCAGTAGTTGAAAAATACGGCCTTGGTGATAGAAACAATGCTGGAGAGTGCATGATAGATTTTTGCAAGACCAACGGTTATTCACTGCAAATACCTTCTTTTCAATAAAATAAACAGTGATTATACACATGGATCTCACCTGATGGAATACACAGGAATCAAATCCACTACATCTATGGGAAGAGACAATGGAGAAGCTCAATATCATCAGTCAGAACAAGGCCAATTCTCACATCAATTGCTCACATGCAAGTTGAAATTGAAGCTGAAGAAAGTGAAAATAAGTCCATAAGAGCCAAAGTATAGCCTTGAGTATATTCCATCTGAACATAGAGATCATCTCAAGAATAGATTTGACACATTAAACACTAGTGACTGAAGACCAGACAAGTTGTGGGATGACATCAATGACATCATACATGGAGAAAGCAAAAGGTCACTGAAAATACCAAAAAGGATGTCAGAAGAGACTCTGAAACTTGCTCTTAAACACAGAGTAGTAGCTAAAAAGAATGAAAGAAATGATGATGTAAAAGAGCTGAATAGAAGATTTCAAAGGGCAGCTTGAGAAGCCAAAGTGAAGTATTATAATGAAATATGCAAAGAATTGGAGTTAGAAAACCAAAAAGGAAGAACGTGTGGTATTTTTCAAGCTGAAAGAACTTAAGAAAAAATTCAAGACTCGAGTTGTAATACTGAAGGATTCTATGGGTAAGAAACTGAATGACAAAGGAAACATCAAGGGAAGATGGAACGAATACACAGAGTCACGACACCAAGAAGAACTGGTTCAACCATTTCAGGAGGTAGCATATGATCAAGAACCAGTGATATTGAAGGAAGACGTCCATGTTGTACTTAAGACATTAAAGAAAAATAAGCCTTCAGGAATTGACAGAATACCAATTGAGATATTTCAACAAACAGATGCAATACTGGATGCACTCACTCATCTATGCCAAGAAATTCAGAAGACAGTCACCTGGCCAACTGGTAGAGATCCATTATTTGTGCCCACTGCAAAGAATGGTGATCCAACAGAATGTGGAAATAATCTAACAATATCATTAATATCACACATGTAAGTAAAGTTTGGCTGAAGATCATTCAAAAATAGTTGCAGCAGTACATCAACAGGGAACTGCCAGGAATTCAAGCCAGATTCAGAAGAGGACATAGAATGAGAGATATCATTGCTGATGTCAGATGGATCTTTGCTGAAAGCAGAGAATACCAGAAAGATGTTTACCTGTGTTTTATTGACTATGTAAAGGCATTCGACTGTCTGGATCATAAGAAGTTGTAAATAACATTGTGAAAAATGGGAATTTGAGAACAGTTCATTGTGAATTGTGAAACCTGTACATAGACAGAGAGGTAGTCATTCAAACAGAACAAGGGGATATTGCTTAGTTTAAAATCAGAGAAGGTGTGTGTCATGGTTGTATGCATGCTTATACAATCTGTATGCTGAGCAAATAATCTGAGAAGCTGCATTATATGAAGAAGAACACAGCATCAGGATTAAAGGAAGATTAATTAACAACCTGTGATATGCAGACAACACAACCTTGCTTGCTGAAAGTGACGAGGACTTGGAGCACTTACTTAATGATAATGGTCAAAGACTACAGCCTTAAGTATGGATTCCACCTCATCATAAAGAAAACAAAAGTCCTCACAACTAGACCAATAAGCAACATCATGATAGAGAAAATATTGAGTTCCCGAGGATTTAATTTTACTTCAATCCACAATCAATGCCCATGGAAGCAGTGGTCAGCAAATCAAGCAACTTATCACATTAGGAAAATCTGCTGCAAAAGACCTCTTTAAATTGTGCAAAAGCAAAGATGTCACTTTGAGGACTAAGTTGCACTTGACCCAAGCCATGTTATTTTCAATCATCTCATATGAATGCAAAAGCTGTAAAATGAATAAGGAAGACTGGAGAAAACGAATGTCTTTGAATTATGGTGTTGGCAAAGAATATTGAATGTACTATGGACTTCCAGAAAAAAGAACAAATCTGTCTTGGGAGAAGTGTAGCCAGAATGCTCCTTGTTTATCTCAGGTACTTTGGACATGTTATCAGAAGGGACCAGTCCCTGGAGAAAGTAGAGGGTCAGTGAAAAAGAGGAAGACCCTCACCAAGATGGATTGACAGAGTGGCTGTAACAATGGGCTCAAACACAGCAAGGGTTGTGAGGATGGTTGTGATGGATATTCTTTGTAGGTAGGGTCACTATGAGTTGGAACTGGCTCGATGGCACTTAGCAGCAACAACAAATTAGTTATATTACCATTACTACTAATATCAAGAACTAATCATAACAACAATAATTACTATTTGCTATATTATTACAAATATAGTAAATTTAGAAGTGGGAAAGGTAAATCTAGGAACAGCATCTATGCACTGGTCCATAGCTGATTTTCAACTCAGTGAGTTAGTTGTATGATGAAGACCTCCTCATGTCTCTCTGTAAGTACTGTTGCTGCTATTTTTAGTTTGGACTGGTTAATAACTCTCTGCAGTTAATGCTATAGGATATAAATCAATAAACTATTAAACAACAAAGAAACATTTTGCAAATTAAGTACACAAGCTCTTTTTCTGTATGAAAAAATGTTTAATCAATGCAGTACAACAGAAGTTGACTCATTCTGTAATCTGCTGTGTATGTCTGAAAATGTCCTACAGTGACATTGTTTTCCTAGCTTAACATAGTACTGTGAAAAGCATATTAACATTTCCAGAAGGGGAAAAAATTATATTAGTTCAATTGCTTGCTATACCCTTCAACTTTTAGTGGAACTAATTAGAACTCATGAATTGGGGCTCTTGAAAACCTCAACACATCTAGCATATTTGATTGGATCCTACCACCTTTCCATATTTGGAGGCAAAGCATTCCTACTGAGCAGTATTTACCAAGCACTTCTTTAATCTTCCCCAAGTTGGAAGCCATCTTTAACACAGATAATGGCCTCTGTAATGAGTTGGCCAACACTATTATTAATCATCTAAAATTGTGCTGCCCAATTGGTAATCACTAACTACATGTGACTATTAAATTTTAATTAATTAAAATTAAACGAAATTAAAAATTCAGTTCCTAAGTCATATTAGCCACATTCCAAGTGCTCAACAACTGCATGTGGCTAGAGGCTACTATATTGGACATCATAGATATAGAGCATTTCTATCATTACAGACATTTCTACTGGACAATGATACTCAAAAAAGCACAAGTGTTAAACCTGGAAAAGATAGGGATTCCAAGATGGCTTAGAGCTGGCTGCTAGGAAGGTTCAGAGCTTGAAGATGTCTTAGAAATTCAAATTCAACTCCCTTATTTTACAGATGAGGAAACTGAGGACCAGAGAAGGTCACACAGCTAAATTTATAGCAGAGATGGGACCAAAATCCAGGTTTCCTGATTTCTGAGGCCTCTGCTCATCCCATGATCCTGGTAATACACCTCAAGCATTTTCTTGGTTATTCTACTAGCCCAGGGCCACTTCCCACCAGTTTCAGTAGCTCTCTCCAGTATCCAGATGTTCCCATCGTCTCTCCCCCGCCCCACCAACACACAACTTATATATTTTAGAGAGAAAACATCAGAACACTGGATGAGGTTGTAGGTGGAGAGAAACACGCAATTATTCAAGTAAATACCTAGCTCCAGAATTAAGAGGAAACATTCCAACTGATCTATAAATATTTAACCAAAGTCATGGATCTGGGCCCCAAAGAAGGAGGTTTCTTCTTGGCATTTACAATTAAAATGGATTAATTCCCTGACACGATGTTAGTACTAACCTTTCTTGACTATAAACATGTCCCAGGATACTCTACAGTGAGTGTAAATGTATAGGAACAGATTATTCACTGGATAGTCAGCTCTTGGCAAAAATACAATGGTCTATTCTCAGAGCACAGGGATGGGGGCATTGTATCAGCAAGGGTTTTGTTGGATCCTGTTTCCATGGGGGAGAAAGGAAATCGTCTTGTTTATAAGGACAATTAGGCTGTCCTCCAGAGGTTTGGCTGTTGGGTCTCATTTAGATAGAGGCTGAATTCAAAAGCTCCCATGGCAGTTCCAGAAAGTTACACTTTTGTTGGCCACCATTCCCTCGACTGCCCTGAACCAGGTACTATGGGAGGCACTGGGGTTACAGAGATGACTAGGCCACATGCATTTCACTGCCTTCATACTGTTTCTTCTTCTTTTTTGAATATTTTATTGTATTTTTAGGTGAAAATTTACATAGCAAACTAGAGTCCCATTTAACAATTTATACACAAATTGTTCCGTGACATTGGTTACAATCCCTGTAATATGACAACACTCTCACCATTTCCAAACCACTTGTCCTGTTTCCATCTATCCACTTTCCCTGCTCCTCCTTGTTTTCTCATCTTTTGCTTTTGTTGACCATTTGGTATCCATATAGTTTATTGTTTAAAGAAGAACATTCCTCACAGGTGTTATTGTTTATTTTATAGGCCAATCTATTATTTGGCTAAAAGATGACCTCTGGGAATGGTTTCAGTTCCAGGTTAAAAGGGTATCTTAGGGTGACAGGAGCTCTGGTGGCATAGTGCCTAAGGCATTTGGCTGCTAACCAGAAGGCTGGTAGTTCAAACCCACCAGCCATTCCTCGGAAGGAAGATTGGGCAATCTACTTCCGTAGAGATACCACCTTGGAAACCCAAGGAGGGGTTGCTATGAGTCAGATCCGACTTGATGGTAGTGAGTTTGGTTTGGTTTAGGGTGATAGTCTTGGGGGTTCCTTCAGTGTCTGTCACTCACGTTGCTTCTCACCAGACTAAACCTTGAATTACAAGATTCAAAACAGGTTACCTCTGCAAGGAAGTTCTGAAATGGAAAGGGCAAGGAAAAAACAACTTGCATTAGCAAGAGTTTTCCTCTAAGCCCTAGGGTCTCTTTTGGAGATCTATTTTTGTGTGTGTGTGTGTGTGTGTGTGATTTGGGTGAAAATTTACAGAGCAAATTCACTTCCCATACAGCAGTTCACATACACTTTGTCTCATGATATTGACCACAATTTACCACAATGCAACATCTCCCCTCCTACTTCCTCCCAATAGTTACCTCCTCCGTGTGTCCACCTCTCCATGCACTTCTGCCCCCTGCACTGTCTCCCTGTGCATAAGCAGCCCTTCTTTCTTCCATGATTGTTCTCTCCAAGGAATGTATCTACCTAAGGTAAATGTTCAACTCATATGCCTGTAATAGACATATGTGGCTGGAAGCCACAGGTGTGGGTTCAATTCCAGACCTGAAGGGCAGCTAGGGACCACCAGGCTCTATTGGACCAGCAAACGTGGTCGCCCCTCCCCCCTTTTTTTCTCTTTTGGAGATCCTTTTTATCACTCTCATTTGGAGTCATTTCTCCACCAAGACAGTTATGGCTCTTCTTTCCTTAAAATACTGGAGGTATCAGGGACTTAATGCGCTACTTCTGTTTATGTTTAAAAACAAAGATCTGAAGTGGGAATGTTTAAATCAAATATATTAATCACTGTTCTGAGACAGGGGAAGGTGGAAGCCAGAGGTGGATGAATTGATAGGGAGATCCATCATCTAGCTACATCTATTGCGCAGTGAAGCACTTGCAAGTCCAGCTTCTGCTGCAAGTAGAAAACTTCATGCAGAGTAATTTGTTTGTTTGTATTGGGTTAATATACTGTTTTTATATGACCTCCTAACATTTCAAGATCTATCCTGTACAGTGCTGTCAGTGATAGGATAATATTCATACACATACAAGACAGACCAGTTAATATCCTAACATCAGTGTAGAAGAAAGGACCTCTGGTGGTGTAGTGCCTAAGGCACTTGAGTGCTAACCAGAAGGTTGGCTGTTCAAACCCATCAGCTGCTCTGTGGAAGGAAGACTGGGCAATCTACTTCCATAAAGATTTACTGCCTTGGAAACCAAAGAGGGTTGCTATGAGTCAGAATTGACTCGATGGTGGTGAGTTTGGTTTAGTTTTGGTGAGTGTACAGGAAAGGCCACACGGTAAGGGGAATTCACTCACTGTTTACCCCAAAGCCCTGATGGAAGTTCTTGTTTGTACATCCCTGTCTACTTTCCATAAACATTCCACCTGTTGATGGCTGTCTTATACAGAGCCCATACCCAGTGCTCTGAACTTGTGTCCCAGCCCATGGTATGCAGCAGAGCACTTGAACTTTAGAATTAAAGTCGTCTCTTGCTGTGTTGCTTCCTGATTTGGAGAAGAAGGGCCAAGTGAGCCAGAAGTTTCAGCAGTTTCTTCTGTAGCTGATAATTAACTTGGTATGTGTGGAGGACAGAAAGAACATACTTTTTTTTTCTTCTAAAAAAGGGCCTCTTTCCCTGGGGCCTGTTGTTTCAACAAATGCAGAACAAAGAACTGCAGGAAGACAGGTTTTTTTTTTCCCCCTTGGTAATTTGCAATAAAGTACCTTTAAAGGCAACAGATCATAATTCTGATTACAACTTGGGAAGTAAGTGCACACTGAGCATGCCAAGGATCCAGACATCTGCAAATGAGGAAAACTCTGTGGGAGGCAGGCAGCCTGGGGTTAAGGAGAAGAGCATGGACTTTGAAGTCACAGTAAGTTGAGTGGCTGTACCACTTACTGCTGTGTGACTCTGGGCAAATTACTTAACTTCTCTTAGCCTCAGTTTTCTCACTGGCAAAATGGGGGGTTATAATAATATCTTCTCATAGGCTAGTACAAAGAATTAAATTAGATAACAATAACTTTCTGTAAAGCCTTTTAGAACAGATCAGTGCCTGGAAAATAGTAACAATCAATGAATCATAGCTAGTATAATTATTTGAGCAGGTCACTACACTGTTTGACATCCACTTCCAAATCCATGTTAGGGTTGCTCAGAAAGTTAAATGTAGAATTACCGTATGACCCATCAGTTCCTACTCCTAGGTATATATTCTCAAGAGCAATGAAAATATATGTGCACACAGAAACTTATACATGACTGCTCATAGCAGTATTATTCATAACAGCCAAAAAGTGGAAACAACCCAAATATCCTTCAAGAGATGAATGGATAAACAAAATGGGGTATAGTCATACAATGGAGTAATATTCAGCCATAAAAAAGAATGAAGTGCTGATTCATGATATCATGGATGAACCTAGAAAATATTATGGTGAGTGAAAGAAATGAGGTATTTAGACTATGTAAATCGATAGAGTCAGAACACAGATTGGTAGCTGTCAGGGGCTGGAGGAGGGAAAATGGGGAGTGACTGTTTATTGGGTGCAGGGTTTCTTACTGGGGAGCTGAAAATGTTTTAGAACTAGATAGAAGTGGTGGTTTCATAACACTGAGGCTGTAAGTTTAAGTCATGCAAAGCTCACCTTAATAATAAAGCAAATCCATATTAGCCTTTCCCAAAGGACGATTCCTTAACAATCTGCATCAGAACTATCTGGGGGGAGCTTGTTAAAATGTATATTCCCAGATGATATTCTGGAGCTAAAGAATCAGAATTTCTTGGGCTTCGGTTTGGGAGTCAGCCATTTTAGCAAACACTCTGGGTGATTCTGCTTCACATTAAGAGTCACTCATCCATGTAATAGGGCCAATTATATCTGGCTTATTTGTCTCACAAAAAAGTATGCTTAATTCATATGGGGAAAATCATGTACAAGCACTTGAGGCAAATGACATAATAGACATTCCAAGTGTTATTAACTAACATCATTTAGATGACAGGAAAGGATATGGAGTGAAACGCACATTCCAGGTTCAGGGAGAATCTTGAAACACAGGGCACATACTCTGCTTTCAATGCTTTCCTCTTCATCCATGAGGGTTTGAAGAATTAGCCAAGGTGTGTCTGGGCTGGAAAGGAGCTCTGGGGGCGTATTCGGTAAGGCATTTGGCTGCTAAACAGAAGACTGGTGGTTCAAACCCACCAGCGGCTCGGTGGGACGAAGATGAAGCAATCTACTTCCGTAAGGATTTATAGCCTTGGAAACCCAAAGGGGGTCGCTAGGAGTTAGAATCGACTCAATGGCAGTGGGTTGTTTGTTTGTTTTTGGTCTTGACCAGATTCCAAGAGAATGCAATGATAATGTTGGGGTATACTATGAGTCAGAAACTGTGTTAGACACTGGCGATATGAGAGCCTTCATTGAGCTCATATTCTAGTTGCAGAAGACAGGCAGTAAATGATTTGAAGAATTATACATTGTGGTAAGTGCTATGAGGGGAAAAACATAGCTCAGAGGTAAGAGAACAATGGAGGAGGCCTTTTTTAGAGAAAGTATTCCTTCTGAGACTAAAGGATGATTCATCCATAAATTTATTGACTCACATTTTTTAAAACAAAAGTAGAG
>NW_006921923.1:2728864-2732746 GCF_000298275.1 Orycteropus afer afer
CCAAGTAATAATAACTCAATGGGTGCTACAAAGATATTCACGGTGGTAAGGGATGATGTGTCTAAGGGAAGATGTTATCATGAGAGGCTCAATACAAGGTGACTTTTACAGAAACTGATGTTTGAGTTGTGAACTGGAGGGTGAGTGATTCAGGTGAAGATGGTGGGGGTGGAGGTGTGTGTTGGAGGGGAAACAGTTGATGAGCATTTCGGAAAGATGGAACAATGTGTTGAAGGCCCAGAAGTTGAAAAGAATATGGTGTATTTGAGGGTTTCTGAATGGCTGCTGAGAGTAGAGAGAAGGCACTAGATAAAGGTAGAGAAGAAGACAGGGTTACCAGATCTTGAAGGCCCACAATGCCATGAAGAGGAGTTTGGACTTTATCCTGCGGGTAGTGGGAAAACATTAAATGGGTTGTTAGTCAGGAAAGAAACAAAATTCATAAGCTATACATGATAACTAGAGAACAAAATAGCATAGAGAATAATGTTGTTGTTGGGTGCCGTTGAGTCAATTTGGACACCTAGTGACCCCATGTGATAGAGCAGAACTGCCCCATAGAGTTTACTTGGCTATAATCTTTATGGAAGCAGATTGCCAGGTCTTTCTCCCATGGGGCCACTAAGTGGGTTTGGGCCTCCAACCTTTCAGTTAGCATCTAAGCACTTAATGGTTGTGCCACCAGGCTCCTTAAGGGGCCTGAATGCATGGCTCAGAACTATAGGCACTGTACAAGGTAAGTTGTTAGGGCTGGAAGGGCATCGTGGACGGTGAATGCAAGCTGGACCTGATAAATGGGAGAGACATAGATTTGAGGAAATGGTTCATTTTGGATGGAGGGCAATATCTGAATGGAGTGGAAAGTTTAAAATGAGCATGGCCACTTGGGAGGATAGAGTACGAGGTAACCACCCTTCTCTTTCCTTAGTGGAAATATCCATTTTGTTTTGGGTATTTTGATATTCGAAGACCATAATGACAGTATTCTGGAAAATCACTTTGTGGAATGAAGGAATGAGGGAAAGAGGAGATACCAGAGTCACAAATCAAAGGCAATCTAAAGAAAAGGGCTAAAGGAAGAATGGAGTTACTAATGGCTCAAATATTCTTTGTTTTCCAAATGAAAAAAAAAAAAAAAAAACACCTAGAGGTATTCCTCCACCCAGAAATAGGAAAGCATTGAGAAATCCACTCCTAAAGATACAAGTTTGAAATGGGAAGAGATCATGAAAATAGCCCCAGAGCTCCAGAAAGACAGACCCTATATCTGTGTTGCTCCAGATATGGCCTTAGCATTTAGCATACTGCCTGGCAAATGTTAGGGACTCAGTAAAGAATGAATGAATGAATGAAAGAAAAAAGATTAAAGGAAAGGAGGGCAATCTTCTCTCAAGAGAACTCAGATGCTACTAAGACTAGACCCAGATGTTAGTGTAAATCTTGTGTCTAGGGTACCTGAAAATAGGAAGGGCTTGTGTTTCCTATGAGCACTCTTGTTAGGTGCTGTCAAGTTGACTCCGACTCATAGCAATCCTATGCACACCAGAAAGAAACACTGCCTGGTCTTGTGCCAGCCTCTCAATCCTTGCTATACCTGAGCCCATCATTGGAGCCACAGCGTCTATCCATCTCATTGAGGGCCTTCCCCTTCTTCGTTGACCCTCCACTTTACCAAGCATGACATCCTTCTCCAGGGAATGGTCCCTCCTGACAACATGACCAAAGTAGGTGAGATGAAGTGTGCCCATTCTTGCTTTCAAGGAGCATTCCAGTTGCACTTTTTCCAGGACAGATTTGTTAGTCTTTTTAGCAGACCACAGTACTCTTAGCATCCTTCTCTAACACCACAATTCAAAAGCATCAACTCTTCTTGGTCTTCCTTATTCATTGTCCAGCTTTCACAAGTATAAGAGGTGATTGAAAATACCATGCGAGCACTGCTGGGGAGATTGTTATTGTTAGTTGCCATCCAGTGGACTGCATCTCACCGAGGGTCTCCCACGCCTTGTTGGCCCTCTTCTTCACCAAAGATGGTGTAATCCTCAAACAATTGATATCTCCTGATAACATGTCCAAAGCAAGCAAGCTGGACAATGTTCTGTTGTGATGCATTAGATTTCCAATGGCTAATTTTGGGATGTAGATTGGCAGGCTTTCTTCCTAGTCTGGAAGCTCTGCTGAAACCTGTCCATCATGGGTGACCCTGCTGGTATTTGAAATACTGGTGGCATAGCTTCCAGCATTACAGCAACATGTAAGCCACCACAGTATGACAAACTTACAGACGAATGGTAGTTGGGAGATTAAAGGATAGAATTAATTGTTTATCATCATTTTGACTCAAGCTCTGTATTCGTTTCTCACCGCTGCTGTAACAAATTATCACAGATTTAGGGGCTTAAAACAACACAAGTTTATTATATTACAGTTCTAGAGGTCAGAAATCTGAAATGGATGTCACCAGGTTAAAATCAAGATGTCAGCAGGGCTGAGTTCCTTTATGGGGATTCTAGAGTAGACTCTGCTTCCTTGCTTTTTCCAGCTTCTCTAGGCCACCTCTATTCCTTGGCTTGTGTCCCTCTTACTGTCTTCAAAGCTAGAAATGATGGACCAAATCTTTCTCACCTCACACCATTCTGAAATACTCTCTCTCCTGCCTCCCTCATCCACTTATAAGGACCCTTTGAATTACATTGGACCCACCTGGATAATCCAGAATACTCTTCCTGCTCACTTGATTATTAACAACCTTACTTCCATCTGCAACTCTAATTCTCCTTCACCATGTAACCTACATATTTACAGATCTTGGTGATTAGGATATGGACATATTTGGGAAGGGGCATCATTCTAACTACTATAAGCTCCAATCCATAATACTGGTAAATATATGCTATTGGATAATGCTTCTTTCTTACAAGCCCACATCATGTAAAGTACTTAACATAGCACCCTAACCATCCAGTAGAAGCTCTTTTGTATAACTGTATTAGAACAAGTACTTGGTTGCAGAATCATACAAAATAATATATACAGTCATTAAACATATTATTTCAATCTAAAACATACAAATATACATTCATTCACCTATTTGGTGATGTGATATAAGGCCCAGGCTTTTTCTTTGAGTGTAGATCCTTTGATTGGAATTTCACAGACTCTTTCTTCATAAGCTGCATTCCTAATGCACCCCATTTGATTTCCAGTTTCAGGTTTTTTTTTTTCTATTTTTGAACAATAGACCAGTTTTTAAAAGCATCTCTTCTTTATCAAGTCTTTTCAAAGCATCAGGCTTTGTTTTAATGGAAACACTAGCCTCCTTTTTATGCTCATATTTCATAAATTTACATTAAATTACCTACTTATAATGTTGTTGTTGTTGTTATGTGCCCTCGAGTTGGACCCGACTCAGCGACCCCGCCTTGGGTTTCCGAGGTGGTATCACTACGGAAGTAGATTGCCCAACCTTTCTTCCGAGGAATGGCTGGTGGGTTCTGAACCTCTAGCCTTCTGGTTAGCAGTCAAGTGCCTCAGGCACTATGCTACCAGAGCTCCTTTCAATAGGAAGTACAATTTAGCACAAATGGATTTGGGAACAAACACAACTGATTCTTGGTAAGCTTTCAACTCGATGCATGAGAGATGTGTCCACTAGAAAATAACTTACTGCCCAGGAGCTTTCAGTGTGTCCTGAACTTGATCAGTATGCATTTCAGTAGCAATGAAAAGCATTAACTTAATCTAGCAAGTCAGTTGAGTGGAGGTCATTGAGAAGAGCTTTCACTATATTTAAACGAGTTTACTAATATGGAACAAAGGAGGTCTGGTAGCATAGTGCCTAAGGCACTTGACTGCTAACCAGAAGGCTGGAGGTTCAAACCC
>NW_006921923.1:2732846-2734120 GCF_000298275.1 Orycteropus afer afer
GCACATAACAACAAACAACAACAACAATATGGAACAATCAGTAGATACCATATAATCTCAATGTACATTTGTAATAAATTCATCTTGAAAGTCCCCAAAATGTACATCATCTAATATTAATAATATTATTGTTAGGTGCCACTGAGTGGAGTTTGACTCACAGCAACCTCACGTGATGGAATAGAACTGCCCCCTAGAGTTTTCTAGGCTGCAATTTTTATGGGAGCAGATTGACAGGGCTTTCTCTTATGGAGCTGCGGGATAAGTTCAAACCACCAACCTTTTTGTTAGCAGTCAAGCACTTACTGTTGTGCCACCAGGACTCCTTAATATTAATAATAGCTGAAATGTGTTTAGTGCTTACTAATCTAATTAGTGTTTAATTAACTTACTAATAAGGTATTATGCCAACCGCTTCATAAACATTATCTCATCTAATCCTCACATCAACCAATGAGGTAGGAAGTATTGTACCCATTTTATAGATGAAATTGCCAAGAATTAAACTTCCCAAATGTCATAATGTCATATATCTAATAACATTCAAGCATAGGCAGTCTAGCTGTAGAGCCCACACTTATTACTATTATACCATGTGGTCACTCACCAGGCAAGCAAGTCAAGTCCTACCACATGGTGCCACGCTTCTAGCTGCCTCCTTGCTTCCTTTTCATAGTTCAATTGTAGAAGGTTCCAAAGCAGGGGTCACAATGTCTATGACAATGCTTCTAGCCAGACCTGTCTGCTTCCTTACCTCTTCTGACATGGTACTTGTACAGCTCTCTCTCCGTAAGGATGAGCCAGCAAGACAACTAAGGGCCTAAAGTAGACCCTATTAGAATTTGTGAGGTTCTTTACTAGCAGCAACTAGTGTTTTTTAGCAGTACCCTTTTTTTTCTTTTACAGTATTGTGCCTATTTACTTTCCCTCTGGATTTAGCTATCAGTGCCCAAGGCTCACAAACAACCATCATCCTCTCTTGGTTCTCCCACTATAGAGGCATCACCTTCTGTATCTAGGAATCACTGCAGTAATTTTTCTTCCAGACTTCTGGGGAAGGAGATGATCAGAACTCAGCCTCCTTTCTGTGTCTGAGCCACATTAGCCCTTAGCATCAAAAGAGATAAGGTGGAGCCTCAGTGAATGGTGAAGCCAGCTAGCCATATCAGTTAGCTTCTGGAAGTTATGCTGCAGTAAAAAAGATCAGGAGACTAGCAAGCTGCCATCTAGATGCAACAACGGGTCTCTCCTCGTCAAGAAGAAAGAAGAAAACC
>NW_006921923.1:2734965-2744083 GCF_000298275.1 Orycteropus afer afer
CTGAAAAAAATCTCTCAGGCTCTATCAGAGACCTCAGCTCAAAGGTTTTCAGGCTAGGTTTGAGGAGCTTGGTCTAAAATTCTACCCAGATAAGACTGGGCAGGGTGGGCCAGATTTGTGATATAAGGGCTACTGGAGGAGCTCTCTACAAAGACAGTCAGGGAAGGGCTAAGAGAGAACCAATCTATTTACATCTAAGTGAAGGTCAGAGTCAGCAAGAAGCATGTTGATAGAGTTCAGGTGATTATAATATTTCCACTCTTCAAAGAGTTTGAAGGGACTCTAAGAGGTCATCCAGGTCTAACTCTCCTGTGATGTTTAGATTTAAAAAACAAAACAAAATTCTATCAATTTTTTAAAAAACTGTAGAGATATTATATGTATGGAAGGAAACTTTCCTTGTTGGTTACCAGGGATGGGAGGAGAGGGGAGGGAACACTGCTAGACAGGTAGAGACAAGTATTGATTTGGGTGAAGGGAAAGGCAATATACCAAAAGTGGGTGGCCAACACAATAACACTAAGGAAAAGGAAGACACAGAGCGGTGCACAAGAGGTCCAGACAACAAAGAGAAACCCTTTTACATATAAAATATTGCATTATCAGCAATAACAAATGTTAATCTATGGATAAATAGATGGGTAGACACCATGAATGATCAGGTATGTCTAGGGAAAAATGAATATACTCATGACCATATATAAGGTTGGCAGACAGTATTTCTACATATGTATTTGTATGTGCTGTAAGATGTCCATATAACTAGAACTATCAGGAAGCAAAGTTATAATAATTTCTTAGGCACAGTCAACCATGCTGATGGACCAAGTTTTGTTGGACCTGTGGGCTCAGGACCATGGTCACAGGAGACATCAAGCTCAACTGGCATAACATACTACACAAAAACATTGTTCTACATCTTACTTCGGTGAGTAGCAACTTGGGTCTTAAAAGTTCATAAGCAGCCATCTAGATGCAACAATGGGTCTCTCCTTGTCCAGAGCAAAGAAAAATGAAGAAAACCAAAGACACATGGAAACAATTAGCCCAAGGGACTAGTGGACCATGTGAAGCTCAGACTATATGATCATGAGACCAGAAGAACTACATGGTGCCTGGCTACCGCTGTCAATCACTCAGAAAGGGATGAGTGCAGGAGATCCTGGATAGAGTGGGAGAACAGTATGGAACAAAACTCAAAATCATAAAAAAAAATGATCAGGTTTACTGGTCTGATAGAGCCTGGGGAGACCCCCAAGACTATAGCCCCTAGTTATGCTTCAGGTCTGGAATTGAACTCATTCTCATGGCTTCCAGCCAAACAGTAGACAGGCATATAGAGTGAACATTTACATCAGGTAGATACACTCCTTAGAATGATCAATCATGGGAAAACAGAAGGGCAGTATTTGCATAGGGAGATAGCTTAAGGGGCAGGAATGTATAGGAAAGAAGGACACAGGGAAGAGGTAACTACAGGGAGGAAGTGGGAAGAGAGGTGTTACATTGTGGGGAATTGCAGTCAATGTCATGATACAAAATGTGTATGAACTGCTGTATGGGAAATGATGCTATGTAAGATCACAATAAAATCACAAATCACAATAAAAAATTAAAAAAAAAACTGTAGAGAGATTGGTACATTTGGTTCAGGGACAGATGAGTATGCTGGAAGGGGGACCTTCACCCGTCATCTCTTCCCTCCCAAACAGGTCTAAATGGAAGAATAGGTGGTGATGACTACGAAGGAGGCAAATGGAACAGATTTCTGAGGCACAAGAGAGGAGAAATAAAAGGGACCAAGACAGAAGGCATCCATTCCTGAAGAGAAAAGAAACTTGGACCTTTATCTTGGTGAAAGGGCACATGTTATAGGATCTTAGACTTTAATGTGGAAAAAGCAGAGTATATTAGGAGTCATGAGAGTTGGGTTTGCATTTCAGTTTGCCCCAAATTTTCTGTGTGATCTTGGGCAAATCATTTTGGCTCTCTGGGTCTCGGATTTATCATCTGTAAAATGGCAATAGTTGCATCTGCCCTACCTACTTGTGATAGATTGAATTATTGACCCCAATTATTTTCCCCTTCCTCTACCCATGCCATTTGACTTGCTTCTTCCATAAAAGGAGTCAAACCACTGCCATTGAGTAGATTCCAACTCAGAGAGACCTGATAGGACAGAGTAGAACTGCCCCATAGGTTTTCTAAGGCTGTAAATCTTTATGGAAGCAGACTGCTACATCTTTCTCCATGGAATGGTTGGTGAGTTTGAACCACTGACCTTTTGGTTAGCAGCCAAGCACTTTAACCACTGTGCCACCAGAGCTTCTCCAAAAGCAGTCAAGTCCAATAAAACCTGTGGAACTAGATCTCAATGAGACTGCCTTGTTTTCAAAGATCTCACAAGTTTTCCACGTTGGCAGGTGCAGTCTTACCACTTTTCTATCACTCTCTCTTAGTAGAAAATATTTGAGTTTTCATTCTCTAACAGGTTTCTGTCTAACACAGATTCTGGCTTTCATGTGTTTTATTGTATATTCTCCATTCATTGAGTCTGGGTTTGATCATGTAACTTGCATTGTCAAACAGAATAATGTAGAAGTAAATGAGGTAGTTCTGAGCCTAGGCCTTAAGAGGCATTATATGTTTCCATTCACTCTTGTGTCTCTGCCTTAATCATGAAAAGACCATGCCCAGGGTATCCCATTGGTCCTAGGAGAAGGATGAGAAACACATGAAGTAGAGTTACCCCCAACCTAGATCAGTTAATCCCCAGCCTATCACAGACTCATGACTGAGCACAATCTAGAATAGTCTATGCTCAGCAAACGTGCAGACCAGTGAGAAATAATAAATGCTGTTTTAAGCCGCTGAGGTTTCGGGTGGTTTGTTATGTAGTGACAGCTATATACATTACCTAATAGAGTGATGTAGGTCTCAAATGTGATAATATATATGAGAGTACTTTTTTCAAAACTTCTAAGATTTATACAATGGATGGTTCTGAGAGTGGCTATGTAGCTTGAAGGCCTGGAACGCAATGGTAAAGAGAAACTTGGTCTTGTTCTGCTGCTGCAAGTTTTAATTGGAAGGGTCACCTTCACCAGAAGAAAATCAGGGGAGCTAAACCCCAAGGTTCCTCTCCAGGGACCTCATCCTGAAGCCATGGCTCCCCATGAGTCCCCTTTTAGACACTTAAAGAAGGTAAGTTACAAGAGAGCCTAGAGAGAAAGAGGGAAGTAGAAAGAGGATGGCTTAATGAGAAGATTCTTAGACTTCTTCAGTTTAAGCAGAACAGGATGCCAAAGGCTCTTTACTCTGCCTCTTCACATACCTGTTCTGTTCATTGAGTCGGCCATAAAATTCACTGGTGCTGGTAGAGTCTTGTGGGTTGTGGCCGGCAGGCTTGCTGGGCAATAATTCTGTCAGCAATCTATTCCAAGTAACTGTCTCTGAGAGTTCCAAAAGCTAAACACAGGAAAACCACACCAGCCACAGGCCTCATTAACCAATAAACTCTTGATAGAAAGCAGGATCTTACACAGTTGTTTCTGGTACAAAACTCCCCCAAGGGAGGGGGACAGTTGTAGTTAAAAAATCCCATTGGGCTGACTAAAGATGCTCCTATTCTTCACAATTTACTTCTGCGTTTGGGTGAGGCCAGTATTTTTCCAATAAAATAAATACCAGAAAGGGATATTTAGAAGACTTTGGCAAGAAAAGTATAAGTAAATGTAAAAACAGAGGGATATTTTGAGAAATAATATTAACTGGGCTCAGTGGAATAGAGAGTAAATTATTTATACTCCTAAGGATTCAGGGCAGACCTGGCCATTTAAGGGAGGGAGGAACAGCCATCTGCTACTCCAGCTACAAGTGACCAGCTTACATGTTGCAAGCCAAGGCTTGAACCATAGCCAAAAATATGAATCACGACCAGATACAATCCCAGAAAATTCCACCTTGGGGTCTGTAGAGGAAAAACAACTATGTTCTCTCTTCATTGGCAGCTAGATTACTTGTACTTCTTACTTTATTCAATTGTCCAAAGAGAGTTCTGTCCTTTAGAGTATGGGAAGCAAGCAAACTATTTTAAACTACTTTATTCCCACCGTATTTCTCTTGTGAAATCTATTTCTTGTCTCCCCATCCTGGACAAGGAAGGGTCTACAGTAGATGAATTCCTCTATAACCCTATTACCTAGCTACCTCCAGAAATACCCAAGAACAACTGAAATCTAATTAACACTTTAGTATTCCTCTTACCACAAAACCAAAATATATATACCTTTTGATCAAATTCCTTATTACCATTCTACCAAGCCCAAAGCTTGCAACCTTCCCCATCCACCACCCCCACATCCAGTCAGTCCATCTAATTCACCTTTTCTTCTGCTGCATCTCTTGATTTGTCCCAATCCTCTTCTCTTCCATGCTCTGCCCTAGGCTAGGTTATCTTCCCTCATAGTTTGCTTACTGTCACTGCCTATAAGTGCCCAGGCATCTAAATGTTTTCTAAGTTTTCCTTATGTTTCACTCAAGTCACCTTTCTCAGCCTCCATTTTGGGAAAATCAGTTCATTTTCTTCTTTTTCAAGGAATGACAATGACTTCTGGTTTCCTATGGCATCATAGCCTGGGTGGCAGCCCCATTACTCTAACTTCACTTCTTGTGCCAACCACCAATTTCAGATAAGTATCTTTTAGACTTTGCTCAAACCACTTCATTTGGATGGAATGCTTCTAAATGACCTCCACAACACTCCTCCCACTCCATGTATCATAGCCAGCCTCATGTTTCTAGCTCCCCATGATAATTTCCATAATAATACTAATGAGTGGAAACCTGAGGCTTACTGCTCTGATAGAGACTGGTGGAACCCCAGAGACTATGGCCCTTAGTCACCTTTCAAGCCTGGAACCAAACTCATTCCCCTGGCTCAAATTTCAGCCAAACAATAGACAGACCTATGGGGTGAACAATAACAACAGGTAAGTATATACTCATTAGAACAAACAATCGTACAGATCAGAAGGGCAGCATTTGCCCAAGGATAAAGCTCAGAAGCTTGGAAGGGAGAAGAAAGAAGGATGAATGGAAAAGGGGAAACACAGGGAGGAAGTGGAAGGAGTAATGTTACAGTTGTGGGGATTGCAATCTTTTGTCACAAAACAAAAATGTATATAAACTCACAAATCATTGCACAACATGGATGAATTTGGAGGAAATTATGCTGAGTGAAATAAGTTCTTCGCAGAAGGACAAATATATTGTATGAGCCCATTATTTAAAAAACTCAAGGAAGGGTTTGCTTAGGGAAGGGAACTCACTTTGTAGGTTAATGGGGATGGGAGGGAAGGGGAAGGAGAATTTCAGGCTAGTTAGAGGTCACATGTTGATTTGGGTAAGGGGAAGGACATTATAGAAAGAGTCTGTGACCAGCATGATGACATTGGGGAAAGGAAAGACACTGAAATGTACACAAAAGATATAGACAACAGAAGCAAACAGTATATGCACAATACTGCATTACCATAAACACCAGGCTACAGATAAATGCATAGACAACTGAGAAGATCAGGTGGGGGTCAGTGAACAGGAATATACCCTAGACCAAGGATAGATTTAGCTGCAGATAATCTTACACAGATACTAGTGATACAAAATTAGCCATACACATTACAGAAGCAACAGAAGATAGGGTTGGAGTAACCTCTCAGAGACAACCAAATACCTTGAGAGAGAGAATCACTGGGCCTGCTGACTTGGGATCATAGTATTAGGGTACACAAAGCTCAATTGGCACAACATAGCACATAAAATCTTGTTCCACAACCTACTTTGGTGAGTAGCAACTGGGGTCTTAAAAGCTTTTGAGTGGCCATCTAAGATGCAACTATTGGTCTCCTCTCATCTGAAACAAAGAAGAATGAAGAAAATCAAAGGTATTTGGAATCAATTAGTCCAAGGACATAATGGACCTCGAGACCAGAAGAACAAGATGGTGCCCAGCTACCAATGCCCACCACTTGAAAAGGGATCAAAACTGGAGATCCTGGATAGAGTGGGAGGAAAATTGTGGAACAAAATTCAAAAACAAAAAAATGACCAGTATTACTGGTCAGATAGAGTCTGGTGGAACCCCCAAGACTAAGGTCCCGGGATACTCTTCGGGCCTAGAACTGGACTCACTCCCAAGGATTGGCTCCCAGACCAACAATAGAAAGACTAACATGCAGAACATCCACCCAAGGGCAATGCACTCACCTACTCTACGGAGATACACCCCTTAGAGCAATCGGCCATGGGGCACCAGAGGGGCAGCATTCACATAGGGGGATAGCTGGACAGACAGGAGTGCATGGTTATGAAGGGCACAGGGAGGGGGTGGTCACAGAGATGGGAGGGGAGAAGAGTTTGTTATTCTCAGGGATGGTAATTGTGGTGTGAAATCAAATGTACATGAACTGTTGAATGTAAAACAAATTTTGTTCTGTAAATTTGCACCCAAAGCACAATTAAAACACACACACACATGCGTATGAACTGTTCAGTGGAAAACCAATTTGTTATGTAACCTTTCATTCTAATTACAATAAAAACATAAAAAATAAATAAACATACTAATTGGACAACAACAAGAGAAGCAGGCAGATTCCATTCTTCTTATTGCTGGCTTGTTCCTGGCTTCCTCAGCAATGCCTTTTTCACCCATACCTCCACTTGTATTTCAATGGAACCACTTTAATTTGTGATGGCACTCTCTACCTCTATCTGCCAGTGGTTCTCAGCCTTGGCTGCACATTATTATCACCCAAAGACTTTTTAAAATTCAGGATACCAGGTTGAATACCAGACCAATTAAACTGAAATCTCTGACAGTGGAAATTCCAGGTATTAGTATTTTTTATACTGTTCCAGGCAACTCTAAGATGGAGACCCACCAAGCCAGATGATTACTTTATCTTCTCGCCAGCTTTTCCCTACCTCTTGTTTCTCTCATGATCCCACATTTTACTGCTGTCTACACGCACAACTCTAAGTATGCCATCTCCTTACTCAAAATCTTTCAATAGCATGGAGAGACATACATGCCAAATGAAATAGATAAACAGGTTAGAGAAGAATATATATATTTTGATATAATTTATAAATGTGTACTAGTTTTCTTTCCTGATTTTAATCAGGAAACGTGTGCATTAGGGTTGTATCTTTTTACTGTACTTCAATCTATATGTTGAGCAAATAATCCAAGAAGCTGAACTATATGAAGAAGGACATGGCATCGGGACTGGAGAAGACTCATAAACAATCTGCAATATGCATATGACACAACTTTGCTTGCTGAAAGTGAAGAAGATTTGAAGCACTTACTGATGAAGATCAAAGACCACAGCCTTCAGTATGGATTACACCTCATCATAAAGAAAACAAAAATTCTTACAACTGGACCAATAAGCAGCGTCATGATAAGTGGAGAAAAGATTGACGTTGTCAAAGGATGTCATTTTACTTGGATCCACAATCAACACCTATGGAAGCAGTAGTCAAGAAATCTGAAAACGTATTGCATTGGACAAATCTGCTGCAAAACACCTCTTTAAAGTGTTAAGAACCAAAGATGTATCTTTGAAGACTAAGGTGTGCCTAACCCAAGCCATGGTATTTCCAATCACTTCATATGCATGTGAGAGCTGGACAATGAATAAGGAAGACCAAAGAAAAATTGATGCCTTTGAATTATGGTACTGGTGAAGAATGTTGAATATACCATGGACTGCCAGAAGAACAAACAAATCTGTCTTGAAAGAAGTATAGCCAGAAGGCTCCTTAGAAGCGAGGATGGCAAGACTTCATCTAATGTACTTTGGACATGGTATTAGAAGGGACTATTTCTTGGAGAAAGATATCATGCTTGGTAAAGTGGAGGGTCAGCAAAAAAAGATGAAGACCCTCAATGAGATGGGTTGACACAGTGGCTGCAACAATGGGTTCAAACACTGCAAGGACTGTGAGTATGGCATAATCAACTGGGCAGTGTTTCATTCTGTTATACATAGGGTTGCTATGAATTAGAACTGACTTGATGGCACATAACAACAACTACATTAGTTTTCTATTTCTATAAACTTAGCAGCTTAAGTTTGGCAGCTTAAAACAACACAAGTTTACCATCTGACAGTTTCCATGAGCCAGGAGTCTACACACAATTTAGCTGGGCCCTCTGCTCAGTGTTTTTCACTAGGCTGAAATCACGGTATCAGCCAGGGCTATGATTCAAGCTTACTGGTTGTTGGCAGAACTTGCTTGCTTCCTTGTGGTTGTAAGACTGAGATCCCTGTTTTCTTGCTGGTGCCAGTTAGGGGTCTCAATATCTAGTGGCTGCCCAAAGGTCTCAGTCATGTGACCCTCTCACAACATATCAGCTTCTTCAAAGCCAGCTGGAGATTTTTATGTAATTTAACATAACCAGGGCAGTGACTATCTCATCACCTTTGCCATGTGACATAACCGAATCCCACGACATTCACAGGCCCAACCCATACTCAAGGAGAGGGGATTTATACAGGGCCCATTAACAGGGAGTCCCTGGGTGGCACAAATGGTTAAGCTTTGGGTTCTGAGTGAAAGGTTGGCAGCTCAAACCCATCCAGCGTAGCCTTGTAAGAAAGGCCTGGTGATCTGCTTTCAAAAAATCATAGCCCTTGGGGGCAGCTATACTCTGAAACACATGGGGTCACCATGAGTCAGAATTAACTTGATAGCAACTGGTTTGGTTTGTTTTTTTGGTATAAGCAGGGAGTGGGGATTCTGTTCATCACAATATAAACTCACTGCCCTCGAGTTGATTGTGACTCATAGTAATCCCCATTGGGTTTCCAAGGGTGTAAATCTTCACAGAAGCAAAGTGCCTCATCTTTTTCCCACAGAATAACTGGTAGGTTTGAACCACTGGCCTTTTGGTTAGAAGCCAAATACCTTAACCACTACACCACCAGAGCGACTCATAGCGACCCCTCCTTGGGTTTCCTATAGAATTAGGTTGCCCAATCTTCCATTCCAGGAGTGGCTGGTGGGTTTGAACTGCCAGCCTTCTGGTTAGCAGTCAAATGCCTTA
>NW_006921923.1:2744183-2748334 GCF_000298275.1 Orycteropus afer afer
TCCCATCAAGTTGGCTTCAACTCATAGTGACCCTATGGACAACAGAATGAAACACTGCCTGGTCCTGCGCCAGCCTCACGATCCTCGGTAAACCTAAGCCCATTGTTGCAGCCACTGTGTCAATTCATCTCATTGATGGTCTTTGCCTTTTTTGCTGACCCTCCATTTTACCAAGCATGATATCCTTCTCCAGGGAGTGGTCCCTTCTGACAACATGACCAAAGTAGGTGAGATGAAGTGTGGCCATTCTCGCTTCCAAGGACCATTCTGGTTGCACTTCATCCAGGACAGGTTTGTTAGTTCTTCTGGCAGGCCATGGTACTTTCAGTATTCTTTGCCAACACCACAACTCAAAAGCATCAACTCTTCTGTCTTCCTTATTCATTGTCCAGCTTTCACATGCATATTCATGGAGGAAAATTCTGGAAGTTAACACTAATCATCTTTGTTGGGAGGCTTTCAGGTGGTATTAACTTTAAGATGATTAAATTTTATTCTATAAAGCACATGCATTACTTGGAGGAAAGGAAGGAAAAGGGGAAGGAAAGAAAGGAAGGAGGGAGGGAGAAACAGGAAGGAAGAAAGGAAGGAAGGGAGGAAGGGTTGGGGAGGAAGAAGAAAAAAATCCTTCAGTTTATTGAACTAAGCTTAAATTCATTCTGTCAAAAAAATATTTTCCATAACATAATTCCAACTGTGTTCCAGTTGGGAACACAGTTCCCAACCTTTGGGCAGTATTCTCTCCCAACACTCCCTTTAGTTCAAACTAAATACTCTAGACCTACATTTACTCTATGCTTTTCTACCTGTGGGAGCTCTGGTGGCATAGTACCTAAGGCACTTGACTGCTAACTAGAAGGCTGGTGGTTCAAACCCACCAGCCACTTTTCAGAAGGAAGGTTGGGCAATCTACTTCTGTAGTGATACTGCCTGAGAAACCCGAGGAGGGATTGCTATGAATCACAATGGACTCCATGGCAGTAGGTTTTTTTTTTTTTTTTTTCCCCTACCTGTACAGCACATTCGTATTACTTATTTCACCTCCACTGCTTCATTTCTGTCAAAATCCTATCCATCCTTCAAGGCCATTATCATCTCCTCTATGAAGTCTTTCCTGATTACACCAGCCAGTTTCCTCTTGCTTTTGAAATCCCTAAGCAGTAGAGCATAGGTGTTAATATCTGAAACTCTAGGGTCACATTGCCTAGTTTCCATGCCTGGCTCTTGACACTTTCTAGCTGTGCAGTGTGGTGGAGGTCAGTAAACTTTAAGCCTCAGTTTCTTCATTTAAAAAGTGGGGATAACAATATTACCTGCTTCATAGAGTTTTAATGGCAATCACTATGTTTTATTCCTCTTTGTATTATCTCTAGTGTCTACTCCAGTGTTCAGTACCTAGTGGACAGCTCACACAATTGTTGAATGGAATGATGCTTCTTTGTATTTGCCTCCTCCTTCCTCCCCAAATTTCAATAGCCAGGGTCTATGTGAGGAAGTATAGTAGAAAAGACTTGGTTTGGAGGGTAGGCTGAGTGGATTTCAACCTGCTGCTATTATATGTCCTTTGTCAAGTTATTTAACTTCTCAAAACCTCAGTTTCTCATATGTAAAGTAGGATTAATGATAGCACTCATGTCACAGGATTTTTCTAAGGAATATATGAAAAAACCTGTCATGGTGTCTGTTACCCAGTAAAACCAAAACCAAACCCTCTGCCATTGACTCGATTCTGACTCATAGCAGCCCCCACTGGGTTTCCAAGGCAGTACAGTTTTATGGAAGTAGATTGCCCTAACTTCCTTCAACGGGGCAGCTGGTGGGTTTGAACCACCAACCTTCTGGTTAGCATCCAAATGCCTTAGGCACTGTGCCACGAGAGCTCCTTGGTACCTAGTAAGTCCTCAGTAAATTTTCATTACTTATGTATAATTGAAGTAGATGACTATGTTTTTGTTAATGGAAATGGTACTTTTCCTACATCCATCTGGCTGCTACCATATCTACAATCAGAGCTTCATTCCTTTCAGCTCTTCCTAACACCTTCTGTTGAAACAAGCCACAAGGCAACACACACTGGCTACTTTGTCTTCTTGGTATGGTTGTTAGCATCTAAGGAGACCTGCTGCAGATGTAAGAACCCTGTCAGGTGCTGCGTGGATGGGCCTCCTGTAAGTCAGGACTGCTGCTCAGAGGAGATAAGGCAATTGGGAGAAGGAGGGGTAGAGGCTCTAATTCATAATCCAAAGGAACTAGTAGAGTGGTGTATTAGTTTCCTACAGCTGCTATAACAAAGTAGCCCAAACTGGGTGGCTTAAAACAACAGAAATTTATATATTCTCTCAGAATTCCAGAGGCTAGAAGCCTGAATTCAGGTCAGCAGGACTATGATCTCTCCGAAGGCTCCAGGGGAAGATCCCTCTTTGTCTCTCTCAGCATCTGGTGACCTCAGTTGCTCCTTGGATTATAGATGCATGTTCACATGGCCACCATTCCTTTGTCTGTCTCTCTGTGCCTCTTCTCTTTTATAAGGATACCACTCAGATTGGATTAGGATATACTCTAATCTGGTATGACCTCATGTTAACTGATAACATCTTCAAAGACCCTATTTCCAAACAAGGTCATGTTCACAGGTAGGTACCAGGGGTTAGAACTTCAGCATACATTTTTGGGGAACACAATTCAATCCATAACAAGTGGGACACTGGAATTGAAATCTCTAAGTCAGAAAAGGATCCACAATCAACACCTATGGAAGCAGCAGTCAAGAAATCAGACATCAAATTGCACTAGGAAAATGTGCTGCAAAAGACCTCTTTAATATGCTGAAGAGCAAAAATGTCACTTTGAAGACTAAGGTGCACCCCACCCAAGCCATGGTATTTTCAATTGCCATGTATGCATGTGAAAGCTGGACAATGGATAAGGAAGACCAAAGAAGAGTAGATGTTTTTGAGTTGTGATGTTGGTGAAGAATACTGAAAGTACCACCGGGGCCTGCCAGAAGAAAGAACAAATCTGTCCTGGAAGAAGCACAGCTGGAATGCTCCTTAAAAGTGAGAATGGTCAGACTTTGTCTCAACTATTTTGGTCATGTTGTTAGAACAGACCATTCCCTGGAGAAGGATGTCATTCTTGGTAAAGTGGAGGGTCAGCGAGAAAGGGGAAGACTCTCAGTGAGATGGATTGACACAGTGGCTGCAACGATGGGCTCAAGTATAGCAAGGATTGTGAGGCTGGCACACTACCGGGGAGTGTTTTGTTCTGTTTTGCATAGAGTCACTATGAGTCGAAGCCGATTCGACAGCACCCGACAATAAGTCAGAAATCCAAAGAGGACCACATATGCCTTCGGAAAGAAATCAATTATGTGGGATTGAGATTGGGGTGGGAGCATAAATGAGTGGAGCTTTGAAGTTTAAGCCCAAAACATGACCTTTGCCATGGAAAATTCCCCAGCCAAAGTCACAGACACTAAACAGGAAGTAAATGCTCCATTAAACAACACAATGACTGCCATCAGTGATGCCTCCTAGACCATTTCTCCCAAACACTGGCTTCCTCTTATTTGGGTTTCTTTCTAATGATGTATGAGTATGTTAATTCCAAGCGAGGAAATTTCATTTGTGATTTCTTAAAAACTGAACTTATCCAAGAAAAATAATCATCTTTTATGACAAATTTTTCCTCCATTTATGCCAGTCAGATTATGAGAGGCAAAGCAGAGAACAGCATTTTCCACATCTGTGCTTAAAAGAAACCCAATAGCACATTCTGTTTAGCTCTGTTTAGCTTTCGGGCCTTGCACAGGGAGGCACACTAGGATTGCCAATCCCTGCTAGGCTCTCTGGGAAATTAAGGCTGTGTCTTAGCCCCACTAAATGACATACTCTGAATCTGCATTCAGCTAGTAAACCAGGCTATTTCACCTTGGACCTGGAATCTGAGTAATCAATTCTCATTTACTTTGTGGGTGGTGTAGTGCCTAAGGATTTGACTGCTAACCAGAAGGCTGGTGGTTCAAACCCACCAGCCTCTCCTCAGAAGGAAGATGGGCCAATCTACTTCCATAGAGATACCACCTCAGAAACCCAAGGAGGGGTTGCTATGAGTCATATCCAACTTGATGGCAGTGAGTTTTTTATTTTTTA
>NW_006921923.1:2749799-2761631 GCF_000298275.1 Orycteropus afer afer
AACCCACCAGCCACTCCTCAGAAGGAAGGTTGGGCAATCCTACTTCCGTAGTGATACTGCCTCGGAAACCCAAGGAGGGTTCGCTATGAGTCGGGGCCGACTCGACGGCACATAACAACAACAACAACATGTGCCAGATACTTTACATGTTTGATCTCAGTCCTCACAACTTCAGCAGCTAGGTACTCTTATCCCCTTGTAAAGAATGAGGACATGAGAAGGCAGCAAAATGGAAGGCTGAACAATATCTCCTTCGGCTGACCACCTACAGGAACCCAAGACCTAAGCGTTTAGCTCAGGACATCCCAAAGCAATGTTTTCCTGTTCCTAAAACAAGGGGCTCTTCTTAAGACAACATTTGAGAAGTGACTGACGCTAGACTGATAGGTGGCATGGGGAAGTAGATCACTGGGATGGAATCGGAAAACTTAGTTGTTCCAGCATCTAATTTGCTCTGGACCCTCAGATAAATTCCCTTGCCTTTCTGGGGCTCTGTTTTCTCATCTGCAGCATGAGAGGTTTAGACTACATTAATAGCTTGGAAATTTTGAAAGCTGTGGAACCTTTGTTCAAGCCAAATTTTACAGGAGCCCAAAGTAGTGCCACTGGCTGAAAGGGGGTGGAGGCAAACAGGGCAGGGAGGCAGACCTTGAGATATTCTGCTTAATCTTAGGGCTCAAGGGTCCACAGTTTGAATGCAGTTAAGTATGTGATAACTGTAGTCCCTCCCAGCTGTAACATTCTACAGGACTGGACAGTTTACCCTTAGATTTTGCAGTATATTTCTCCCTTCACCCAGGAGAAAATGGAACATCTTCCAAGCTAGGGACCATGCCTTGCCTGTCTCATATTTCTGCTCCAGTATTTAGTCCAATGCTTAACACACAATAGTTGTTCAATAAATATTTGTTATGTGCCTGTTGGTTCAAAGACAGTGCTTGGCCTGGGATAGTTCCTCAAGATGAACATCCTCCTTTGACCATATGGTGGCCCTCTGAAGTTTTGGGAGGGAAGGAGTCTCAAAGGCTATCATTCTATTCTCTTTAGTACCTAAAGCTGACCATTGTGGGATCTGACATCCTTGATTTCAGGGAACAGCAGGACACAGTGCTTTATAGCTGGAGCACTTAAAAAAGCCTTTAAAATCTACCATGACAATGGCATACAAAGTGACAGGAATGTATTAGACATGGGCTTCCAAGAAAAAGGAGGGCTTGGGAGGAAGGTAGAGGCTCTTTAATAGAGGGAGTTGGGGGGAGGAAGATTGTTGGACACTAATTTGCTGTTTGAAAGATGTTCCAGGGATAGAAGTCAACATTTGAAGAAGGGCCACACCTGAGAAACATGAGTGAGGTGAGGAAGCCCAAAATACAGAGGCAGAAAGAATTGCAACACGTTCTGTAGGATTTAGCATTATATTTATTGATTTACTAATACCATTCTATTGCCCTGTGTGACTGCTGGAGGACAGACAGCACTTGTGCTTGCGGTTTAATCCACTGAAAAGAAAGATACAAAGACCTAAAGTAGAAATGTTCTTTTGTATATTATTTGGTGAAACTCTCAAGGAGTTCTTTTCTTAAAGACCACAAAAAACTCTTTGCTTTGCCTCATCTGGGGCAATTCACTAAATTTACTATGTGGATCCAGACACTTCACAGATCTGGAGTAAACCAGTTCAAATCATGTTATGTTTTTCAAATAAATAATAATAATTAAAAAAGTGGGGTCAGAAAGACAGGCACTTAACTAGCAAATGTTTGTAATTTATAGTATTCATAGTCATTGTCACTTCAAGCTTTCACCCCCAATTTTTTTTATAGGCATGGTTCATGAAGGATTACTCTAAATGAAACTAAGTTCTAGCTTTTTCAGTTCACAAAGCAGCAAATTTCAAACACACCCTCAAGCCTAACAAAAGCTTACTTCCCATTTTCACCTGGAAAACAATGTGACCTCTTAATGTCCATTTTCTCATTATAAAAACACCCACCCCAACCCCATGGTTTATCATCCCTTTTACATCAACTCTCTATCCTTACCCTTTATTTTATCCAAACATCAGAGTCTTACTGAAAACAAAGTTGTACCTGACAAACAGGAATTTCTCAAGTCAAAAACCATCTGCTCTTTCCAAACAGCCTGGAGTAAATACTCTGGGTTTGTATTCTGGATTTCCATTGGAAATCGAATCAGATAGGGCCCAGCTGGTCAGTGAATGTATTTACTGAATCCATTCCATTGTGACCTCTGTGGACAGGCTCACAGTAGGAGTACCCAAGGGGCAAAAGTCTTTCCCTGAGGCCACAATCTGGGGCCCAAATCAGCACTGGAGGTTCCATCCCAACCTCTTCCACCAAAGCATTTCTCTAGGTTTCTAATTTGCTGTGCAAACCACACCCCATGAACGTGGTGTTTCAAAAATCACTATTACTTGGTGTAAAGAATTATAATGGTGGTGATGCCAACGTTAGTGAAATAGCATGATTACAGGAGGAAAAAGCTTATATATGGGGGGGGGGGCGGATGGAAATTTCAACCTCAGTGTCTGAGCAGAAGGTTGTTAAAGCAATCAAAGCCATTAGCAGCTGGAAAGCTCCCAGCCCTGATTTCCTGCAGATTTTTTGGTCTTAGTTGCTCAAGACAGCACAGAGCTAGTATAAAATGCTCTGTAGGAATACCTGGTGAGCCAGCCAATACACTTGGTTTGTATGGCACCTGGAAAGAACTGCCCTTTTCAGCAATACTTTCTTGCCTGACAAAACAAAAAACAAAAAACAAAAAAAAAGAGATCACCTACCATCCTTGAAAAGAATGGCATCCATTTTGGTACTGTGAGAGTAATAACACTGCCAGGAATATTGAGAGACTGTTCAAAATGACCAAAGAGTTATAATGACCAGGTGAGTTGAGATTTAGGAATAGTATGGCCAATCAAAAAAAAAAAAAAAAAAGTCAGGGTAGGAGGTAAGTAGTCCATGGAAAAGATTATGTCCATCATGTGTCAAATCTTTCTCCACCAGGAAGAAGATATTGGAGCTGTGCAATGTGGATGGCCCTTGTGATAGGAGATCAAAAAAAGAGTCGTGGATTTCAGCTGCAGGTGTTAGTTACTTTATTAGGAAATAAAATGAGCTGCTTTAGGACTAGGACATAAACATATTGAGTTACCCTGGTTTCTTGGCCAGGATAAACATAGGCAAAAGTCAAAACAAAACGTTAAGTGCCACCTCTGGCTTGGTGACATTGATTGGAGAAATGGAGTGACTCTGGCAGTTTGTTTGAGATAAGCTCAACATTATATGGAGATGTGGGGCTGGAACTCAAACAAACTTAAACCAAACTATTTGGATTTTTAATTTCAGGGTATCAAAAACACTGAGGTGCAGTCTCATTCAGATTGTTTTAAGCCAGGGATCATGTTATTCAACCTGTATCAGCAGCTCTCCTGCAAGTGTGATAAGGCACTTAACTTAAGAAGTGATGTCTAGTTGTCCCTCTATTTCAGTTTTCTCACTCCTCACTAAGTGACAGAACTCTGACGTCTTAGCTGGGCACCCAGAATAAAAACTAAATTCTTGATCTCCCTTTCAGATGAGTGTGACCCTGTGACGAAGTTCTGGCACCTTTAAACAAAAGGAATGCCATGTGCTTTCTAAGAACTCTCTTTAAATGGAGATGTTCCTTCCTCCTAGTCTCCCCATCCAGCTGGTTGGAATATGGATATGATGTCTGGAAGTGGAGCAGCCATTTGGATCACAAATTGGAAACCATATGTTGAGAATGGTGGAGTGACAAGACAGGAGGAGCCTGGGTCCCGGGTGACCATGGAATTTCCATTCAAGCCCTCAAGGAGGCATCTATATAAGCCCCTGACTTAACAGATGGACTTTTAAATCATCTCAGGCATTGCATTTTACATCTCTAGAAGCTCTCAGATGTTCAGGTCTTTTTTATGTCTTCCATGTCCTGTCTTAACATGCTCAATCTGTTCTCTAACTTCTTGTACATATCAAAAACAGGTAAATAATTGATTTAATATCCTTGTCAACTAATTTTATCATCTATGTTATTTCTGTGGAGGTTTTGATTGATTTCTCTCATTATGGGTCATATTCTTCTGCTCATTGAGTGCATGGTCATTTCTGATTGGATGCCAATGGTGAATTTTATCATGTCAGGTGCTAGATATTTTGTATTTCTAAAAATACTATTGGGTTTTGTTTTGGGACACAATTAAGTTACTTGGAGACAGTATGATACATTCAAAACTCATTTTTAAGACTTGTTAAGCAAGTTCAGAGAAGCCTTGAGTCTAGGGCTAGTTTGACATCACCACTGAGGCGAGACCATTCTGAGTACTCTATGTGATGCACTGTGAATTGGGACATTGTCCACTCTGACTGGTGAAAACAGGCACTATATCCAGCTCTGTGTGATCTCCAAGGACTGTTCCTCCTGTTCCTTTTTGGTGTTAGTTTCTTTTGGTGTATAGTTTCGTCATATACATGTGCTGATCAGTAGTCAGATGAAGATATACGAGGGCTCCTGTCTGGAGTTCTCTCCGTGAGTGGCTCTTTCTTCTCTAATATTCTGTCCTTCAAATTCTAGCTGCCTTGGTGTCTTGGCTTTCTAGTGCTACTGCAACAGAAATACCACAAGTGGACAGCTTTGACAAACAGAGATTTATTCTCTAACAATTTAGGAGAATAGAAGTCCGAATTCATAGTGCTGGCTCTAAGGGCTGGATGAACACTTCTCAACCTTGGGCTTCAGCTCTGCCTCCTGTTTCAGGCCCACCGAAGCTGGAAGTTTTTTCTGACTCACACAGCTGTTGGCTGCTGAGGGTAATGAACCCAAGACCGACAAGTAAAATGGCACAGTCTCAAGAACGGCAGGCAACATGGCAGGCCACTGGTAACTCAAAAATACAGGATCCAGATGTGCCAGGAAGCTAGAGATCATCCTCAAAGCTTCCCCATATATACTGGAAGCAGGCAACACCCAGAAGGCAACTAATCAGCTGCTCACATTACATTCCACCAGGGAGTTGATTACAATTTCATCATGGGGAATAACTACATCCAGTTGCCAAGCACTCAAAACCATGGTCTAGCCAAGTGGACACAACCTGAACCACTACACTTGGTTTTCCCAGAGTCCTAGCTCCATCCTGTCATCACAAGGAGTCTGTCAGACTCTGTTTGGGTTCCCACCCTGGGTCACTGCCTGGAAACTCTCACTAGACAGTAAGTTGGGGCAATCATAGGGTTCTCATTTGTTTCCCATCTCTGAGATGGAGGGTCAGTGTTTTTTGTTGCCTGGTATCCAATGTCCGAAAGCCACTGTTCTCATTTTGTCTCTGTTTTTCACTTGTGTCAGGCAGGAGGATAAATCTGGTCCCTGTTACTTCATCTCGGCCAGAAGTGGGGATTTTTACATTAGAGAGAAATACATGATTATTAAAGCCACTGTTATTTTGGGTTTTCTGTCATTTGCAGCCAATTCTAATTCTAACAAATATAGGGTTGAGCCTGAATTTGTTTAGAATAGTTTCTGATTTTAATATAGAGAAGCTAATATCTTTACAACAGCCAGAGACTTAAATAGAATCTGAATAAGGTCAAATACCTGGAAGAAAACGGAAAACCCTGTCATTTCCATGAAAAGTGTGGTGCATAAGCAGCCAAATCATTTCCAGCTGGTGCCAGTAAACTAAAGTGCATTTTTCACTTAGTGTGATTAATTTTCATTCGTGGACACAGTAGTTCCCATTGAACAGGAATTTATTCAACAAACTTTTCCTGAGCACCTACTGCAGCCTAGACACTAGGCTAAGTTCTGGTGATACAGGTCTGTATAGACTGGAGCATAATCCTCCATCAGCAGTTCACAACTTAGATAAGGAAACCTTCAGGTCCCCTGTCATGTGTATAGCTCAGGAATTTGGCTAAGAGGCTTAATGCTAGCTTATTATTTTTTTTTTTTTAAATAAATTTCATTTTTTTCTCTTTTAATTAGGGATAATGCCTTTGCTCTGCAGTGAACCAAGTAATTTATACTTTCAGCATAAAGAAGTTTCTCTTAGGATGTTCACACAAACTCAAAGTTTTACTGGTATGGTTGCAATGGAGAAATCTGTTGGCCATCACCCTAACCAAATGATTAAGCTTAACATTACCATTAACAGGAAAGACGATTCATGATGCTCCTGAGGTGAGGCACTAAGGACCAAATCCCAACTGAGGACCATTCTGCAAAATTACCCTCAACTTCAAAACATCAATGTACCAAAAGGCAAAAAGAAAAATAAAAAGAAGATGGGGGCTTGGGAATTGTTCTAGATTAAAACAAACAAACAAAAAATTATCAAACCCACTGCCATCAAGTCAATTCCGACTCATACTGATCCTATAGGGCAGAGTACAACTGCCTCATAGGATTTCCAAGGCTGTACATCTTTACAGAAGCAGACTGACTCATCTTTCTCCTATGGAATGGCTGGTGGGTTCAAATCACCAACCTTTTGATTAGCAGCCAAATGCCCTTAAACCACTGTACAACCAGAGGTCCTTGTAGATGAAAGGAGACCAAAATGACAACTAAATCCATAGTGGATTCTGGAGCAAAAGAACAAACCTATAAGGACCTTATTGGGACAACTTGGAAAGTTTGAAAACAGACTTTTTCTTATATATTGTATCAATGTTGTATGTCCTGAGTGCAATGACTGTCATGTAGTTACACAGGAGAGTGCCCTTTTCTTAGGAGATTTATACTCAAGTATTTAGAGGTAAAGAATCAGTCATTAGTGAATGAGTTAGTTAGTCTACTAAGTCTCAAAACATTCAGAAAAAAACTTAGAGATAAAGCAAATGTGGGAAAATATTAACAATTGTTGAATCGAGGTGAAGGATATATGGACGTTCATTGTATTACTCTTGCAAGTTTTCCAAAAGAAAAAGTTGCCAGGAAATTGAAGTTTGAAAGTGATAAAATAAAATGAAGATAAGTTTCTCTAATCCCTATTGTGGGTACTAGCTTTAGCTTCGCTGAGAGGTTTTAGGAGGGGCAAGACCTGGACTTCCAAGCAACGACCAGAAGCTCCTTCATTCCTCTGGGCCTTCCCTCAATTTGGCCCACTCCCTGGAATATTCTCACCCATTGCCTTAAACACTTATTTCACCCTCCCTTGTTGACTTATTTAAAGCAGGCTTCTGATTAATTTTTTTTAATTGTGAATTGAGTGAATTGAGTGCAGATTTGTCTTACTCTCAATTGTTCATGCACATTTGATTTTACAGCCACGATTACAATCCCCAAGCATAAAAAACTCTCCTGCCCTCTTGTCCCTGTGACTAACTCTTGTGTGTGCCCTTCTTAACTATGCATTCCTATGTCCAGCTTTCCCTCTATGTGAATGCTGGTCCTCTGGTGTCTCATGGCTGATTGATCTAAGAGATGCATCTCCCTCGGGTAGGTGGGTGCATCTCCCTGGGGTAGGTGTTCTGCTTGTAGGTCTTTCTACTGTTGGGCTGAGAGCCAACCCACGGAAGTGAGTCCATTTCCAGGCCTGGAGGATAACCGGGGTCATAGTCTTGGGGGTTCCACCAGTCTCTATCTGACCAGTAATTCTGGTCATTTTCGTGTTATTGAATTTTGTTCCACGTTTTTCCTCAATTCTATCCAGGACATCCAATTTGGATCCCTTTCTGAGTGGTTGGCATTGGTAGCTGGGCACCATCTAGGTCTTCTGGTCTCAGGGTCACGGAGGCTGAGGTCTGAGTAATTGTTGTTGTTAACTGCTGTGGAGTTGGCCCTGACTCTCGGTGACCCCAATCATAAGAGAACAAAATGCCACCAGGTCCTAAGCCATCTCTGCAATTGGTTGAGGATTGGACTGTTATGCTTCAGAGAGTTTTCACTGGCAGATATTCAAAAGTAGATCACCAGACATTTCTTCCTAGTCTGTCTTAGTCTGATAGCTCTACTGAACCTGGTCATCATCTGGAAACCCAGGTCTCCAGCATGGAAGGTGAGAATTCTACTATCACCAATGCCCCCTCCCTGAATAGTGCTCACACTTTAGTTCTCACCGAATTTATGTAAACTCAGGAAAGCAATGGACTCAAAGTTAGGATTCTGCTTCCAGTGGTGTGTTGGAGCTGTCTTGCACTGGCTCACAAGAGCCAATTATGGTGAAATGTGTGAGAGCCAAAACTTGATGAGACTGCCTTGTTTTTCCAGGTCTTGCAAGTTTTCTGCCTTTGATAGGGTGCAGTCTTACCACTTTTTTATTGCTCTCTATTAGCATAAAATATTTGAGTTTTCCTCCTCTGAAAGGTTTCCACCATACTCAAGTTCCAGCTTTTGCATGTTTTACTGTACATTGGTAGTTTGAAATCAACCACAGTGGGAATATTAATACCAGAGATATCTGCAAATGCTACAAATCAGGGGTCCTCTTCCCCAAGAGCCAGCTGTTAAACATTTACCAGCACACCACTGACTTTAAACCCTTACCCTGTGAGGGGTGATCTGAAGATCTGTGTTTTTCAGACTTTCTAAAGGATCCTGAAGTTCTCTGAGGTTTGTTAACAAAAGATCTCATAGAAAATTTACTGGTGGTCTTTGTTTAGCCCAGGGGAGTAGGCCTTGACCACACTGAAGATGTAAGTAAGAAATAAGGTAGTCTACAGTACAGAGAAAAAAATGTTTGTTCTGCCCTTATACTTAAAAAAAAAAAAAAGTCTTCTCAGTGGGTGGTAATTTAATGAAGTGGAAAAGAGTACTGGATCAGGAGACAAACAGCCCTGTCACTAAGTGTATGTATAAATTTTAGCAAGGCAGTTAATCTGTCTGAGCCACAATTTTCTCATCTGCAAAATGGAAGTATGACTGTTGTTGTTGTTGTTGTTATGTGCTGTTGAGTCAGACCCGACTCATAGCAACCCCTCCTTGGGTTTCCGAGGCAGTATCACTACGGAAGTAGATTGCCCCATCTTCCTTCCAAGGAGTGGCTGGTGGGTTTGAACCTCCAGCCCTCTGGTTAGCAGTCAAGTGCCTTAGGCACTATGCTACCAGAGCTCCTGGAAGTATGACTAGAAGTATCCATATCATAGGATTGTTATTAGGTGGTATGAGATTCTCATATCTACATCCTCAAGTTGAGACAATCACATATAAATCATAAGAGCTAACATTTAATGAGTGTTTACTAGAAGATAAGTGTTGTACTAATTTATTTAGACATATAATCTCACTTAATCATCACACGATTCTATGAATTTGGAATTATTAATTACTCCCTCGATCTTAGTACTGTGCTCGAAGTAGTGTAGTGCATGCCTAGTGCAAGTGTATTGTTACTGATAGTCTCTTGTATTTGTGAATTAATGAGTTTAGTCTGCATAACAACCTTATGAGCAAGCAAGGTAAGTGCTTATATCCTTAACTAAACCTCAAATGAAGTCGCTTGCTAATAAGCAAAAGATCAGGGAATAGAACTAGCCCTTTGAACTCCCAGTTTAGTGCTCTGCTACCTGTGTGACATTGGTCATGACACTACTCATGTTCCAGTCTCAGTTTCTTCATCTGCAAAAGAAAGGATTTGAGTCTGAAGATCACAAAGGGCCTTCAAACTCAAATATGTCTTGAGTCTGGGGTGACTAGTTCATCCCAGTCTGCCTTGGACTTCCCCAGTTTCAGCATGGACAGTCTCATGTCCTGGGAAAACCCTTGGACCTGGGCAAATTGAGACAGTTGATCTCCTTACTTGAGCCATTCACAGAACAGAGCTAGGCCTCTCTCCAAGAAGACCTACTGGGCTCCAGTCACTTCTTGCCCTCAGCTCTCATGAACATTTTATTAACAGATACTTTTTTAGTCTCCTTTGTGGGCTCCTATTCCTCTGTCTATCCAAGATTTTCTCATAAACCTACCCCCTGGTGATAACCACTGATAACTTTTTGGTGTATAGCCTTTCAGTCTTCTTTAAAATTTGGTATTATAATTATTATCATTGCAAAATCATGATCATACTGTATAAATGTTTCCCATATTTTTCACTTAACATTATATCATAAGCATTTTCCCAAGTCACTAAATATTCTTCAAAGAAACATCATTTTAATGGCTATATAATATTCCACTGCAAGGGGCATATCATATACACTTCTTTATTCAATCATTTTCCTACTTTAAGGTGTTTAGGTTTTTCCCATTTTCTTCACTGTTATAGATAAGACTGTTATGAATATCTTCAACATAAATCTTTCTTTACTGCTTTGATTAATCCATTTAATAAAATCTGTAAGAGTAGAATTACTGGATCAAAGGCTATAAATATTTTTAAGGCTAGTGATACCTATGTCCAAAATTCAGAGAGGATTAATTGGGAAGGGAAGTTGCCAGTATTAGTTTTAGAGACACATTTGGAAATGGTTTGGACAATATCTGGATGATTATGGAGCTTTATTTTATAAATGGCTCCGTGGAGAGCTTAGATTACTTTAGAAAGCATTTTAAAGCTAAACTGTAGGAACGCAAACAAAATTGTTAATGAAATGTTTACTCCATGCATATTGTATTGTTTATTGTAGATGGCATTTTAGATTTAGATAAAAAAGATGATACAGCAGAAGCCCCTTTTACAATCATTGTGTAGAGTATATCTATGCCCTTTTAAAGGCATATGACTTAATTTTATAATTATAATAGTTAAACTGTTATATCTTTGCTAATATGACAAATTTTCATTTTATTTATGCTTTTACTTTATTTGATACAGTGTCCTCAGTCTGAAACAGCTCCAATTAACATTGTTCTTCAGGAAGTAGTCTTCTTTGGATGTTATTTCCCAGATTGTATTTACAGTAAAAAGTAGGCAAATCTTATACCCTCATTCTTTCCTCTTCCCTCTGGCCACTAACTCAAAAAACAAACTCACTGCCATTGAGTTGGTCTGGACTCATAGCAACCCCTCCTTGGGTTTCCGAAGCGTTATCACCATGGAAGTAGAAAAAAAACATTCTGAGGTAGCTCATAGCATAGCTCCATCGTCCAAAGGGGCCAGTGGTTACCAACAGAGGCTGCCCAGTTAACACTTTCTTCTTGAGCTGTTTCCTGCTAAGGCTATTTCTATAACATCCAGATGCTGTGCTTGAAAAATGGGGTCACTCCTTAGAATACCAGCTCTTTAAGGGAGAAAGAGCCATCTCCTCTTGCTTCTTGGATTTTCCTTTATAGATCAAGAGAAAACCAAAACCAAGTCTGTTGCTGTCAAGTCAATTCCGATTTATGATGACCTCATTATACATTTACAGAGTAGAACTGAGTTCCACAGGATTTTTGTGGCTGCAGTCTTTATGCAGATCACCAGGCCTTTCTTCTGTGATGCCTCTGGGTGGATTTGAACTGCCAACCTTTCAGTTAGTAGCAGAGAGTAAACCGTTCACATCACCCAGGGACCTGAAATCAAGAGGAGTTAGAAATCTAAAGGTAGAGTGATAGGGGCTATTATTCTATTTGTGACCACTGAAAACTAGAATATATGCAGTAATCAAAATAATTTTCCAGGACATACTTATGGGACAAAGTGAACTTAGGTACAACAGCAAGAGAAATAAAAACCCCCCAAATCATTGCAGTGATATGCCTCAATTCAACTCAGAATTAGTCTTTGCCCTTAACCACTGGTTTCAGTCCCACCTTAGACTCTTGGCTTACTTTAGCCACCACACTGTGGAAAATGACCCTCACTTCAATAACTCTGGCTAAGCAGCAAATTAGCTTTATTGCTAGAACCATTTTATCCTTGTATCTCAGACTCTA
>NW_006921923.1:2762246-2766261 GCF_000298275.1 Orycteropus afer afer
CAACGACAACACTATAATATTATATATAGATATAGGTTTTAGTATAGTGGTTGAGGGCATGTATGTTGGAGCCAGACAGATTTGGTTTTAAATCTCTACTTCACCACTTTCCAGCTATGAGATCCTTGGTTTCCTCTTTTATAAAAACAAAGAGGATAACACTAGTTACCCTCATGAGATTATTATAAGAATTAAATGAGATGATTAATGCATAATAAAACCCTTAGCAAAATTCCTGGCATAAGGTAAGTATTTAATTAAAGGCAACTATTTAAGGATCTCTGGTGGTGCAATGGTTAAGCACTTGCTGTTAACAGAAAGGTCACCAATTGGAACCCACCAGCCATTCTGTGGGAGAAGAGACCTGGAGGCCTGCTCTTCTAAAGATCACAAACTAAGAAATCCTATGGGGCAGTTCTACTCTCATATAGGATTGCTGAGTCAGAATTGACTTGATGACACTCAACAACGACAACAATACTATTATTAAAGAGCTCCTGGGTGGCACACATGGTTACTACCCAAGAGCGTGGTGGTTTGGGTCCACCCAGGGATACCTCAGAAGAAAGGTCTGCCAATCAACCTGCCTTGGAAAGATCATACTATTGACAACCCTATGAAGCACAGTCCTACTCTGACATGCATGGGGTCACCATAAATTGAACTCCACTCAAGGGCAGCTGGTTATTACTACTATAAGCCAAGTTTGAATCTCTGCTACTTTATCTTAGATTGTGGAGGGGTAACCTACTCTTTGGACCTCTGCTAATGGCTCACCCTGCCCATGCTTGGGTGAAATGCTGAAATCTGATTAAACCCTAAACTGATAACCTGATAACCTGGTTTGACTTGTATATTACCATCTCAACTTGTTTAAATGGCCCATGGGTTATATACCCTTTGGCCTCTACCCAAGCACCTGGGTTTTCCAGGATAACTGATCTCAATCTTCTCAGATAGGTCAGCCCCAACCTGACACTGCAAGTCCTGGTTCTGCTAAATAATCTACAGAGCAAGATTTAAGTTTTGCTTTTTTGATGACAACAGGGGAGTCACTGTAGATTCTTAAAGAGAGAAACAATGTGAGGAAAACAGTCAGAGATTTATTGCCAAAAGTGATCATTGTGCTTTTAGTAGATTAAACTGGCAAGAATGTGCAGGAACTATTTAACTTGATTGGTATACTACCTGGCATAATATCATACAGTTCCTTCCTTAATAAGGACTTTTTTTTTTTTTTTTTAATCAAAGCTTGCCTTGTGGGCTGGCAGTCTAGGTAGATTCCAGGCTATGTAACTTGATGGCTGTTTTGTACACCCATCTGCTGATGACAACAAAATAACTACTGCCATTTACTGAGCCTGTATGTACTCCTTTTCAAGGCATGGCATTAAACACTTAGCATGTATATTTATTTTTTTAGTCAATAGCAGTCTGTGACATATATACTACTGTCATATCCATTTTAAATCTGAGGAAACTGAAGCTTACAAGGGTTAACTGCCCCGGGTAACATATTTGGCATGGGGAAAACATACCAGAGTTTAAAACCCAAGTTTGATGTCAACATTCTGTTTTTATCACTCCGTTAAATACGGTGGTGCAACCCGTTAATGTGATTGACTGCTAATTGAGAAGGTTGGAGGGGTAAGTCCACTCAGAGGCTCCTTTGACGGAAGGCCTGGTGATCCACTTCCAGAAAAGTCAGCCAGTGAAAATCTTATGGAGCACAGCTCTGTTCTGACACACGTGGGGTTGCCATGAGCAGAATCAACAGAATTAATTTATACATCAACTGGATGTACAATAATAATTTACTATTAAGCAAAAGTTAGCCTATGGGGGTGTAACAAGTTAAGGTTTTGTAAGTCTTTTAGACCTTCAGTATAAATTAATGTCACGATTTGAGAGCAGATTTTGACAAAAGAACTGTGTGCTGTATATGAGTGTGCATATGAGGGGGAGATATGGGCCATAGGATGGTTGCTAAGGGCATCAAAGCAATCAGTCCCTTGAGAGACAAAGGAGAGGAGGGCAGGAAGTGCTAGAGAGAGATAGGAAAATTACAATTTTCCCTTTGGTTTCCCTATTAATGAAACATCATAATGGATCATGACTCAAATAAAAGACCAGGTGATAGAAAGAGATGCACGGGCTTGGGGGCCAGAGAAATCTGCCTTCAAATCTCAGTTCCACCATGTACATCCTGTGGAAGCTTGGCATATCACTTAATCTCTCGAAAGCTTTGTCTCCTCATCTGTAAAATGTGGTTGTTAGGTGCTGTTGAGTCTATTCTGACTCATAGCAAACCCATGGCTCAGAGTAGAACAGCCCCATAGGGTTTTCTAAGCTGTAATCCTTATGGGAACAGATAGCCAGATATTTTCTCCCATAGAGCCGTTTGGTGGGTTTCAACCTCCAACCTTTCGATAGCAGTTGAGTACTTAATCATGTACACCACCACTGCTCCTTAGGGCTACTGCAAAACTTAAACAACACAGAAAAACCAAACCAAACTCACTGTCATTGAGTTGATTCAACTCATAGCAACAACCCCTCCTTGGGTTTCCGAGGCAGTATCCCTACGGAAGTAGATTGCCCAATCTTCCCTCTGAGGAGTGGCTGGTGGGTTTGAACCACCAGTCTTAAATGAGACAGGGTGATGAAAATGTTCCAGAAGTGGATAGTGGTGATAGTTGCACAACCTTGTGAGTATATTAAAAAGCAGTGAACTGTACACTTTAAAGGGTGAATTTTATAGTATGTTAATTATGTCTCAATGTTAAAAATTAGAGACAATATATATAAAATACCTTGCACAATGCCTTGCATAGAGTAAATACTTTAGAAATGATAACAACTATTACTGTGACTATTATACTACTCTCACTGTTATGGTTATCCTTATCACTTTTATGAGGAGGAGAAGAATGAAAAAGATGAGGATCATTATGTTTAATAACACTGAATGGATTCCCTATATCTTAGTGGAAAAAAACATGCTTCTGTGAACATGCTATTCATGAGGAGGAGATGAGCAGGAGGTTTCTGGATACATTTAGATCACAGATGGGATTGCTAGGATAGGAGCTCATTTGGCATCTACAGGAGGCTCAGGGGACTCAGGCAGCTGGGTCACCATTCCAGAATAAATTACAACTTCCCCCTTGGGCTCTATCAACACTTCTTTCAGGAACCTTGGCTTTCTGTGAGCCCAGATGGACACTGGAGGATCTTTAACAAATAACAGTAGAACTGCCAAAAGCTACCAACAGCCCAGTCAGTTCAAAAATCATGGTGGCCTCTTTGTCACCTAAGGCCTAAAACACAAGACTTTATATATCTATATCTATATATAGATATAGATATAAGAAATTTAGAAACTAAGTTAATTTTTAGAAGAACTTTGAGTTGATGAAGGAGTCCTGGTGATGTAGTGGTTAAAACATTTGGCTGCTAACCAAAAGGTTGGCAGTTCAAACCCACCAGCTGGTCTGCAGGAGAAAGATGAAGTAGTCTGCTTCCGTAAAGATTTACAGTCTTAGAAACCCTTGGGCAGTTATACTCTGTCCTATAGGGTCACTATGAGTTGGAAATGACTCAATGACAGTGAGTTTAGTTTGGTTTGAGTTGACGGGAAGTTCAAACTCAAAGGAAAAAAATGTGGATTCAAAAATAAAGTTGTATTAACATAATTCCTTTTGAAGTCCATAATTAGGTGTTGTGGACTTATTGTTTTTTTCAGTTATTTATGTAAGCTCAATTTAAATTTTTCTCCATACTTGGGAAGGTCCTATCTGGCAATTTACAGACAGACCCATTTGCAAACCAGGTTGGTGACAGCATATGGAGTGTACTGCAAGTGAACTGGAGTGTAGATTTTGGATGGTCAGGAGCTGGAAACATATGGGTTTTATTTAATAGTATTTCTAAGTCAGGGTCTGTGGTAGTTCAGTTTGTGTGTCAACTTGGCTGGGCCTGGTTGAGTGGCTGGGCAGCTGGATGTAGTATTCCC
>NW_006921923.1:2766654-2771269 GCF_000298275.1 Orycteropus afer afer
TTGAACTTGGACTTCTAGCCTCCCAAACTGTAAGAGAATAAACTCCTGTTTGTTAAGGCCATCCCATTTGTGGTATATTCTTGTCAGAGCAGCACCAGGGTAACCAGAGCAGGGTCCAAGCTATGGATGGACATTTTGTTTGGAGTGCATGGTAAAGGGGAGAAGGGAAAGGTCAGCCACCATTTAAGGCCACACTTGGCAGAAGTTAGTGGCATGAAAATGATGAAAAAGAAAAAAAAAAACCAAAACCCTAGACATTCTGTTTTTGTTTTTAATGAAAAAAGAAAAAGAAAAAAGAAAATTGTTTCAAAGAGCTTATTTGTTTATTACCTCATTTTCATCAAAATGCTGCCAAATCATGCTATTAGAATGATCAGAATTACCTAATGGATGTTTTGACTACCCACAAGTTTTCTAATAAAATGTGAGGTATATGCTTTTTTTCTAATGGCTTTCCCTGGGGAACCAAATTCTCATGGTAATATAGTGCCATCTGCAAAATTATAAAGATGATGGTAGGAGCTAACAAGTGTACAAGTTGCTCAAAGTTCAAGAGGACTGAAAATGAATTTAAACCAGGACTGTGAGAAAAAAGTGATTTTGTTACTTACTCTGTCAAACCCAACAGATAGATAAGCTCTGTTCATGCTCACATTTTAGCCACTTCTCCCCCATAACTGGGATAGGAGGTATTGGGAAGTTTAATGGATAACAACTACTACTCCCTCCCTTTTATGGTCCCATCATATATGGAGAGGACAGTGAAAATGGCTTGGGTGTGACTCTCTAGCCTATTCCCAAGAGCCTCAAATCCCCTCAACCCCTAAATCAAGTTTTTCCAAACCTATTTCTCCTCTAAGGCCTGATCCATGCTTATGTACATGTCAACTACTGTTGCCCATTGTAATTGTTAGGTGCCAAGTGAACTACTTTTTCTGGCTTGTTACTTGGGTATATACTCATTATTATAAGGTGGGAAGACCAAGACAAAATGAACGTTAATCCTGTTATCCAGTGGCTCATAGTCCAGTAAGGGAGTGTAATAATAATAACAGTAGCAATAACATCAATGGTAGCAGTTATAGTAGTGGTGTTGATGACAATTTATTGAATGCTTATAGTGTACTAAACATAAGCAGAAAAACTTGTCTGTCGGTTTGTCCTACTGTGGTGACATGTTGCTGTGAGTCTTAAGGCTGTGTCACTGGTGTTTCAAACCCAGTGGGGTACACCTGTTGCACAGGTATCAGCCCAGCTTCCAGACTGAGACAGACTAGGAAGAAGGAGGAGGCCATCCACTTCTCAAAGAATTGGCCAGGGAAAACCTTATGAATAGCAGAGAAACACTGTCTGATACATTACTGCGCAAATTTATGTGGCACAGGATTGGGCGGTGTTTCATTCTGCTGTGCATGGGGTCGTTATGAGTCGGAAACGACTCGACGGCACCTAACAACAACAACAAGCATAATGTATGTAACATAATGCACGTAATTTTACAGACATTATTGAATTTAATCCTCAAAACAAATATTATCGATTGCTTTATTGATTCATTCACTCAACAAAACCAATCAAACCAAGTCCTTCCCCTCTTAGAGCAATGGATATGGAGAAGTTTTGTCCACTGAGGTAGGAAGAGAATCAAAGGAATGGTATCCAGGATGTCAAGCAAAGAAAGTTTTTCAAGAAAGGGAGTTAAAAGATATCTTGAATGCTGATGGCAGGTAAAGTAATATGAGGATTGAGAAACGAGCACTGGAATTAGCAATGGATGTCACTGGTGACCTTTATAAAAGAAGAGTGGTGGCAATGAAAGCCTGAGGAGAGTATGCTCAACAGAGAAAAGGAGAAGTAGAGACTTTAAGTATCAACTATGTCAATGAATTTTGCTGTAAGAGGGACAGAGAAATGGGACCATAACTAGAGGAGAAGGTGAGGTCAAAGGGAGGGTTTGATAATACTAAGAGCTAATACTTAATGGAGCATTTATTACATGCCAGGCATTATCATAACTATTTGTATGTATTAGCCTATTTAATTATATCAGCTCTGTGAGACAGGCACTATTACTCTCAGGTCACATACGAGTAAACTAAAGCTCAGAATGGCTATGTCATTTGTCTAATGCAGGGTTTCTCAACCTTGGCACTACTGACATTTTAGGCTAGATAGTTCTAGGTTGTGGGAGGCTGCTATGTGCATTATAGGATGTTTAGAAGCATCCCTATCCACTCGATACCAGTTTTACCCTTCTCCCTCTAATTGTAAGCATCAAAAATGTCTCCAGACATGGTCAAATGTTCCATGGGGGCAAAACTGCCCCTGGTTGAGAACTGCTAGGCAAAGATTTCACATCTAGTGAATGGTAGAGCCAGGTCTTAAAAGACTCCAAAGACCAGGCTCTAACCACAGTACTTGAGTAGTAAGTACCAAGATGGCAATTTCTCCCAACCTGTTCTGGGTACCTGTGGGACCCTGGGAAACAGGAAGAATATCTGGCCATTGGGGTAAGGGCAAATTGGACTCAACGATTCCTTTATTTGCCCTGTAATGTGCATTCCTGCTCATGAGTTCACTGGCTCCTCTTGTGCATGCAGGCGCTCTCTCTCTCCCTCTCTCTCTCTCTCTCTCTCTCTCTCTCTCACACACACACACACACATACTCCTTTACTCTTCATATTCAAGGAAAGAGTTAAAAAAAAAAAACTCCTTATGGACTCATACTTCCTGATTTTAAAATATATTATATAGCTACAATAATCAAAACAGCTTGGTACTGGAGAACAACAGACAATAGGCCAATGGAAAAGAATTGAAAGTCCAGAAATAAAATGACACATGTAAGGTCAACTGATTTTTGGCAAGGATGCTAGATCCATTTGATGGAGAATGAAGAGTCTCTTCAATAAACGATGTTGGGAAAACTGGATTTCCATATGCAGGAAAATGAAATAGGATTCATGCTTCACACCACACACAAAAACAAATTCAAAACAGATAAGGACCTAAATGTGAAAACTAAAACCATAGAATTCTTAGAAAACACAGGGGCAATGCTCTCCAGCCTAGATTTTTAACAACGGATCATCTAATATAATAACAAAAGCACTAACGGCAAAAGACAAAATAAAGGGGACCTCATGAAAATTTAAAACTTTTATTCATCAAAAGACTACCAAAAAAAGTGAAAAGACAAGCTACTGACTAGGAGAATATCTTTGGAAACCATATATCTGATAAGAATCTAATAACCAACTACATATAAAACTGCAGCAACTTAATAACAAAAAGATTATGAGAAGAGCCTATGCTGATCCCTGGTTAGAATCAAGTTCCCCTCAGGAATCTGGAAAACATGGACAAAGGAGGAGGGTAGGGAGCCCTTGGACAGGGACCTACCTAGAGGCCTTTGTTTTGCAGGGGAGTGGCAGGAGTAGAAGGCAGGTTTCCACCCTGCTCTCAGAGCTCAGTTTGGAAATGACTTGGAAAGTACAAACTCAGGGAGAAGTTAGTTTTATTCTAGTACCAATCACTGGAGCCATGCACGGGTGCCCAGTTTTGACACTGCCCCACCCCATGCCCAGCGACATGCCTCAAAAACCAGCTCATGTTCAGCATTGTGACACCCCGTGGGCCTTTGTGTTGCTGAGCCCCTCTGAGTTGCTGTGTTTCTATCTGTGCAAAAGCAGATGCTCTCGGAGTTTGTGGGGATCCATATGAGTATCTAACTGGATATACAGGTTTAGGTACATTTCTGAGTTTATGGAGTATCTGAATGGATTTAAAGAAAAATAAAAAGTTGCTCTATATGAATATATTCAGCTTTTCTCTTTATGGATGCTCAGTTAGTAATTCTTAGTGAACTGCAAAGGCCATGTTTAACCCTTGGCTTCCCTCCCTGAGCTTTGTGAAGTTGATGGCTCTGTTCTTACAGCAAAGGGGCCCTGTCTGGGGAACCTGTTTAGACCTGTCTCTTCCTTTTGTTTGCTTTCCTTTTGTCTCTCTGGGGAAACCTGGCTCCTGAACCCTGGTTACCCCTCATTCCGTTTCAGGCCGCACAGCACGTTTCTCCACAGCTCCCTCCTTTGCTCATAGCTTTACTGGCATTCCCCCAGCAACCTGTGAAGGGGGCAGAAATCACTGACTGATGTCAGCCCTGAGAGAGAGCCCAATAAAAGCAGTGGAATGCCAAGTCACTACAATTGACTTTGCACTAGCAAAGACATGTACAGGGATGGAGACCATGGTTTCTTTGATATGGATGATAACCAAACATGTACATTAACCTCCCTGGGGTTCCAAAGGAATAGAATTTTTCATTGGGTTTCCAAAAATTAGAGAGCACATGGCTGCACAATTTGAAGACTGTAATCAATCTGACTGTATTGTAATTGTAGAAATGGTTAAATTCATCTATGTTTTCCTGTATAAACAACAATAACAAATTTGAAGAGCAAAATTAAGCTTGCAAAGTTGAGGATAAAAGGTATAAAAAGGTTTAGCTAAGTCCACAGCATCGGAAGGAAGATGGGGCAATCTACTTCCGTAGTGATACTGCCTTGGAAACCCAAGGAGGGGTCGCTATGAGTCGGGTCCGACTCGACGGCACATA
>NW_006921923.1:2771369-2773039 GCF_000298275.1 Orycteropus afer afer
AAGATGGGGCAATCTACTTCCGTAGTGATACTGCCTTGGAAACCCAAGGAGGGGTCGCTATGAGTCGGGTCCGACTCGACGGCACATAACAACAATAACAACAAGTCCACAACATAAGCTTGCTATATCGTAGCTAGTAATTCAGTATAAGGGTACAATTCTAAGGTACTCTGCTGAGTTTTCCTCTGACCAGGTTTTAAAATTTGTCTTACGTGAAACATTGACTTCTTTTTTTCATGATTCTCAAACTGTCTTTCACTCATGAACCCCACAATGGAATATGTCAAGAAGGAAACAGATGCTGTTCCGGAACCTACTGAGTTAACCTTTCTCACTGGGCTCTATGGTAACTGCAGGCGCTTGAACATCCCATCTAGAAAAGCATCTCCCAGTCCTATCTCTGTAATCAAGACAGGGTAACTTCAATGCTGCTGATACCATTTGGTTTTAGGAAGGGTTTTTCTCAATGGGGATCAATAGGGACTAACCAATGGAGCTACTGGTTTCCAAGGAGCTAGAGGAATGTTAGGGAAAGGAACTAGAGCTGTCGTTCATCTAGTTGGAAAATTGTAATAATAAAAGGCAATAAATTCATCTAAAATGAAGACAATCTACCAGCAAAGCCACTCAATTGTTTAGGTAAATGAGAGTGTGTGTGTGTGTGTGTGCATTCAAGAATGGAAAAAATCATTAAAACAAAAACTGTATCTGAGCATCAGAAAATTGTAAACCTTCTATCTGTTGTGCTGGGGGCTTTTGGATATGCCATTGAACCTCTAAAAATAGGGAGTATCATATCTGCTTATCATGTTTCTTCCTCCAATCCCTACCCAACCCCCATCAAAAAATTATCTTCCTAAAAAGGGCATTTTGTTACAATATTTTATAAAGAGCGTTTAATCACTCCAGTCCATACTATTCCTCCAAAAGGGATCTCAGAGTTCATTTTGAGCTTTTGCTCTCTGCCATTCAGACTTTTAATCAGATATACCCACTGCTATTGAGTAGATTCCAACTCACAGTGAGCCTAAAGGACAGGCCCATAGGACTTCCAAGGCTGTAAATCTTGACAGATGCAGACTACCTCAACTTTCTCCAGCGGAGTGGCTGGTGGGTTCAAACTTCTGACCTTTTAGTTAGCAGCCCAATGCTCTAGCCACTGCACCACCAGAGTTCCTTAATCAGGCATGTTGTTGTTGTTATGTGCCGTCGAGTTGGACCCGACTCATAGAGACCCCTCCTTGGGTTTCCGAGGTGATATCACTACGGAAGTAGATTGCCCTATCTTCCTTCCAATGAGTGGCTGGTGGGTTTGAACTGCCAGCCTTCTGGTTAGCAGTCAAGTGCCTTAGGCACTACACTACCAGAGCTCCTAAATGCTCTGTGTGTGTGTGCATGCACATGTGATCCTCCTGTCTGGCACCTGTAATCTGCTTAAATTCCCCACAGTGCAATATATGACCCCAGAGTGCTTTCTCAAAATGTTTGTCAAGTGAGCTTGAGGCACAGAACATAGTAAGAAAAATAAAGTACAGAGCACAGACCCTTTATTTTGAAAGTAAAGGTGGTCATTCAAGAATGGACCATGTGGGAATAAATCTTACCAGAGACACAAAAGACCTCTACAAAGAAAACTATAAAAAGCTACTTCAAGAAACCATAAAAGACCT
>NW_006921923.1:2774959-2777597 GCF_000298275.1 Orycteropus afer afer
AAAAAAAAAAAAAAGAATGGACCATGTGCCTCATTTCTTAAAAGCTTTTGAAAAGGTGACAGTGAAGCAAAGTTTTTCAAAGCAATGCACATTTTCCCATCAACTTCTACTATAGCTTGACAGAGAGGCCATGTAATTAATATTTTTTAAACATTCTTGGAAAGCTTCCATTAATGAAAGTCTTCTCGGGATAAATACAGGGAGTCCTGGGTTACGAACATCTGAATTATGGACAATTTGTACTTTCCCTTGAATATTATGTAAATTTGCCCTCATTTTGAAATGATTGAACCAACAAATTCCTCATCACAACACCTTCACTTGCTGCATGTGCAGCTTTTAAATCATAGAAAAGCTCAAGACTTTTCTTGTTCTAAAATAAGGCTAAATAAAACCTGTATGCATTTTTTCTGACTTACCTACAAATTCGACTTAAAGACATAGTTAGGAATGGATCTTGTTCATAACCCAGGGACTGCCTGTATGAAATTACTGATATATACTTGGTAATTTCATCTCCACACTTTTCCAACTCCACTGCAGTGAAATTCCATATAGAGAAAGGTGTACATAAAGAGACAAACCCATACTGGAGCTGTGAAAACTGACAAGAATCCTCATCAAACTTTTAATCACAAGTGGAAACCAGGCTCCCATTAACAGTGGGTTTTATTTATTTAACATTTAAAAGACAGGGCTATTAGGAAAACATTTTAAACCCAGAAAAGGAGATAAACAGATTTTATACATGCAGTGAGGAGTTACTTAGTCACTAGGATGGAGGAAGAAGGGTGATTGATCTGTTGATACCTGGTTTATGTCTGAGGAACCCTGGTGGTGCAGTGGCTAAGTGCTTGACTGCTAACTGAAAGGTCAGCAGTTTGAAACAACCAGCTGCTCCATGGGAGAAAGATGTGGCAGTCTGCTTCCATGAAGATTTACAACCTAGCAAACCCTATGAGGCAGTTCTACTCTGTCATGTAGGGTCCTTATGAGTCAGACTCTAAAGCAATGGGTTTGGGTTTGGTTTTGGTCTATGTCTTATTAACATAGTTTTCTCTACTACAGGTGTTCCTCCATTCACAATTCAACCACAATGAGGCATACAGGGGGCACAGCTGATTATGTTCATGGGATTAAGAGACCATTTCACACAGTGGAAAGAATACTGGGCAGAAGTGACTTTGACTTGAGTTCAAATCTCAGCTGTTAGGCTAATCTTGCACAGATACCAGTGATACAAAATACCTGCAGTCCTTACAGAAACAATAGAAGACATACACAGAGAAATCTCTCACAGACACCCAGACACTATGGGAGAGAGATCCAACGGATCTACCATCTCAGGACCATAGTACTGGGGGACACCAGACTCAATTGGCACAACAAAATACATAAAAGCCTTGTTCCTCATCCTACATTGATGAGTAGTAACTGGGGTCTTAAAAGCTTTCAAGCGGCCATCCAAGATGCACCTAATAGTCTCCTAGCATTTTGGAAGTGAAGAAGAGTGAAAAACAAAACAGAACAAACCACCAAGGGCATTTGGAAGCAATCAGTCCTAGGACAAAATGGCCCTTGAGACAAGAAGAACTAGATGGTGCCCGGCTACAAATGCCAACTACTCAGGAAAGGATCAAATCTGGAGATCCTGGATAGAGTGGGAGAAAAAATGTGGAACAAAAATCCAAAAACTCAGTAATCAGAATTACTGGTCGGATGGAGTCTGGTGAGATCCCCAATACTATGGCCCTGGAATACATTCTGCACCTGGAATAAAACTCACTCCCAGAGGCTGGCTCTCAGCCTGGTAGTTAACAAGATGTACATGCAGACTACTCAATCCAGGGGGATGCACCCACATACTCTTTGCTAATGCATCCCTTGGAGCAATAGACCACGGGGCACCAGAGGACCAACATTCACACAGAGGTAATACAGGACAGACAGGAGTGCATAACTATGAGGGGCACAGGGGGAGGGTTACTGGGCAGGGAGGGGAGGAGACTGGGTTAAGGTTGAGCATGGTAAATAGGGAGTGAAACTAAATGTACACGTAACGTTGACTGTAAAACAAACTCTTACAAAAAAAAAAATAAATAAATCTCAGCTGTTACCAAGTCACAGCATTTATAAGCTGTTCTACCTTGGGAAAGTCTCATAACCTCTCTGAAACAGTTTCTTCTGAACATTTTCATATTTAAAGTGAGAAAAGAATGTTCTCAGGCATGCTGGGAAAGCTTTTTGTCACCAATGATGTGCCATAGCAACTGCACACACACGAACATACCATTCCCTAGGCCACTTGAGGTTGGAGTCAACCTCTCAGGCTTGAAATTTTGTGATTTTTCATTTTTTTTTTTTTTTGCTGTCTCACTTCTCCCAACTCTGAAATCTCCACTGCTTTCCAGTTGCCAATGTGAGACTCTAAAGTTGGTTGTGTGACTATCCTACAGAGAAAGAGAAAGAGACTTGGAGGCAGTTATTTTTCTCTTATTGCAGTTCATCTGTCTCTGCTTGTGGATCCCCACTGATTTTCAGTATAGTCTAGACCAGCGGTGTCTAAATCCTTTTGATTAAATGCCCTTTTCAATTGAAAAAGAAAATCAACAAAACTTTGAGCGAACTCCCTTAGTAT
>NW_006921923.1:2778193-2779870 GCF_000298275.1 Orycteropus afer afer
TTTCTGAGGCAGTATCACTATGGAAGTAGATTGCCCCATCTTCCTTCCGAAGAGTGGCTGGTTGGTTTGAACTGCCAGCCTTCTGGTTAGCAGTCAAGTGCCTTAGCCACTATGTTCCCAGACAACATAATCCATAAATCCACTTAATTGGGCCCAAGGAAACAGTAATATCTCTGAGTATACAAGAAAAAAAGTGAGGGGCCCAGGGTCATCCTGTCCATCTTGTGGGGCTCCCTCCCTCAAGATACCTTACAGAGCATACACAGCAGCTGAGGACTGACCCATCTGGGAAGTGGGCCAGTCACAGTATATCTATTACATTTTTGAAGGCTTAATAATCATAATACTTATAGGTCATACTCATATAGTGCTTACAGGGTACCTCACACTGCCCTAAGAACTTTGCGTGAATTAAATAATTTACTCCAAATCTTAAATTATTTTCAGTTTTTCTCACCCTCTTCTGCAAAGCCAATGGGTGGGTTCAAGCTGCCAACATTTCAGGTAGCAGCCCAACGCTTAACCTTTTGTGCCACCAGGGCTCTGTATTTTTCATATCTGCATCGGATATCAAGACAAATGAGCATCTTGTATGCCAATGTAGGGCATATTCTCTCTGCCTGAAGTCTTCTGATGTCCCTGACATACGGGTTATGAGGGCCAACCCTAGGAAAATTGAGCAATCTCTAAAGATTTGGGCATATAACTCCTTTCCAGATATGCAGGGGCCTCCTGTTAAGCCTGTCTCCTCTCCTGAGAGAGAGAAAAAAAATCTAATCAGAAAAAAAACACATCTCTTAGTTATGAAATACAGAGCCCTGGTGGCACAAAAGGTTACGCACTGGGCTGCTAACTGAAATGTTGGCAGTTTGAACCTACCCACTGGCTTTGCAGAAGAAAGATCTGGTGATCTTTTTTTTCATAAAGAACAGCCAAGAAAACTCCATGGGGCAGTTCTACCCTGTCACATGGGATTGTTATGAGTCAGAATCAACTCAACAACACACAACAACCACAAAACAGTAATGAACTATGTTATCCCCACTGGAGGTAATGGCAATTTATTCAGGCAATGCAGGGACAAGGCAATGCTTAACCCAAAGAGTGAGTTTCCAAGCCTAGAACTGTAGGCAGAGTGATTCATAGGCAAAGCAGGGGAGATATTTTGGGGAGTGTGGGTGATAAGGAGCAATTTCTATGACTGTCTTCAAATCACCCAGATGATCCAGGAGGGGCAGCACTGCACATTCCTGGAGGAGCACAACTTCAGCCACCAGGAGCTTCCAGCACCAGCAATAAAGAAACCATAGCAAGAGATTTACGTCTCAGGCAGCTCCCAAGGCCCCACTCCAAAGTTTAGCACACTGTCAAACATCACCCTTCATATTTCACTGTAACACCAGAAACCATGATAAGACACTCTAGGGTCAAGGGACTGTCATGGTACAATAACTCTGTGGCTGACTGTGATGAGCAGAGTTGGCAGGTCCTTCGCAATCACATAGCCAAAACCTCTCATTTTACTTATGGGTAAACTGAGACCCTGAGAGGAAAAAGCCTCAGCTCAAAGTCATCCAGCTGGCAAAGTTTGTTGTTGTTGTTGTTGTTAAGTGCCGTTGAGTCATTTCCGACTCATAGCGACCCCATGCACAGCAGAACGAAACACTGCCCGATCCC
>NW_006921923.1:2782790-2786619 GCF_000298275.1 Orycteropus afer afer
TTCCGGCCTGCTACTCTGGGCGTCCCTGCGTTGTCTCTCCTCACCTGTAACCCTGGGGCTGACAAAGTTTAGGAATAACATTTAGATCTCTGGGTATCTAAAGCAGTACTCTTACCACTACGGCTGTGTATTAATCTCCTCCTCCAGCTCCTTGAAGGAGCCCTGGTGGCACAGTGGTTGAGTGATTGCCTGCTAAAAAGTCCGGAGTTCTAACCCACATGCAGCTCCACATGGCAGTCTGTTTCCTAAAGATTATAGTCTTGGAAACCTTATGGGGAAGTTTTACTCTGTTCTATAGGGTCTCTATGAGTTGGAATTGACCTGCTGGCAATGGGGTTTGGTTTTCCAGCTCCCTGAATGAGCCCTGGTTGCACAGTGGTTAAGCCCTTGGCTACTAACAAAAAGGTCAGCAGTTCGAACTCACCAGTGGCTCCATGGGAGAAAGACCTGGTGATCTGCTCCCGTAGAGATTACAGCCTAGGAAACCCTATGGAGTAAATCTGTTCTGTCATATAAGGTCGCTGTGAGTTGGAATGGATTTAATGGCACACAAGAATAACCAGTTCCTTGGCTCCTCTCTAACAGAAACCTCCCTCACTAGTACAGATAATATATTCCATAAATTCCATAATGTTCCAATATGATCAAAGAAATTATTGTGATAACCATGGATACCTGCTAGGCTATGATTGTACCTTGATTCACTGCAGACATTATCATCACTTAGCCTGGACCTGGAATCCCTGAATGACACAAGAGCTGCAGCGCTCTATTATTAGTCAAAAGGTTGGTGGTTCAAACCCACTAGAGATGCCTCAGAAGAAAGGCCTGGAAATCTGCTTCTGAAAGGTTTCAGCCTTGAAAACCCTATGGAGCACAGTTCTACTCTACAATACATGGAGTTACATGAGTTATTATCAACTGGGCAGAGGTGTGTTTTTTTTTTTTTTTTAATCCTGGACCTAAGTCTGGTGGTTCAAACCCACCAGCCACTCCTCGGAAGGAAGGCTGGGCAATCTACTTCTGTAGTGATACCACTTCAGAAACCCAAGGGGGAGGTCGTTATGAGTCGAATTCGACTCGATGGTAGTACAATGGACGTAAATAATCATAATTAAATGCACAAGGATGCTTGATTTCCTACCTCCCTCCCCTGCATCCATCCAGTGGCTACTTACCTGCTCAAATGCTACTTTCCCCCTCTACTCATTCTCCATGAGGAAGAGGAACAAGGGAAATTCAAGATCATCAAAGATTTAGTGGAGATGAGGATAGAATCAATGCTGAAAAGAAAGGGATTAGCTATCCATAATTACTCATGAATGTTGCCCTCACTTGGAGGAAGAACAAACCTGGTGGTAAAAGAAAAGCATTTTGCTAAGTCCCTTTCCTTAATGAATGTCCTCTCCTTGCACTGGTAGACATCAGTGTCACAGAGTTCAGGCACAGAGTAAGAAACAGTCAGGCAAAAGAAGAGGCCAATGTCAAACGCTCAAGAGAGTCAGGTGGAGCAGAATCCCCAAGTAAACTATAGGAACAATATTGTGGGAAAGAGCTGCAACCCTTATAGCTAACAGGATCTGGCAGATGTAGCAATCACTGCCCTCACTCTGCCTTCTTTAAGCACAAGTGATTACTCCCTAGACAGGAGACTGTCATAGGTATGACATGGACCAGGAGATGGAGAGCAAAGCTGGAACCACACCCATGCAAAGATGGTTGGTCAGTGGCCAAACCTTAATGAGACAGTTCAGAGTGATTACTGTGGACCTGGCATTGCCTATGCAGAGTTTAAGAAAGACCAGTCTCTGCCCTTTAGGAATTCTTAATATAGTAGGGAGCAGACAAGCGAACAGACTATTGTAACTCAGCATGACAGGAATGATGATAAGGGTTGATAACCCAGCCTTGTAGATCCTGGAAAGCCTCACCAGGGGGTGAAGTCTGTGTTCTGTTTTAAAGGATGGATAAATAGAAGTAAGTCAGCAGAGAAAGGGCAGAGCTAGTGAAAGAACAGTATATGCAGAGGAAGTAAAACTTGTTGACATCAAGTCTGTTCCAGTTCATAATGAACCTGGAACTCATTAAAGAACATGGCAGGTTCTGAGAACTGAAAATAATTCAGTGTAGATGTATTTTTTAAAAAGATTTTTTTTTCCTGAGGGAGGGGCAAAGAGGGTTCCTAGTAACAAGAAATAATGTTGGAGAAGTGGTCAAGGGTGAAGTTAAGATTTCATTCTGAAAACAGTGAGGAGATATTGAAGGATTTTAAGCAAGAGTGTCATGACTATGTTTTGGAAAGATTATGGCATCAGAGTGGGAGGTGGAAGGGAGAAAGTGAGGTTCAAGCTGGGAGAGCAGTCTGCACGTTCTTATAGTAATCCAGGCAAGAAATGATACAGGTCCTGATTAGAGTAAAGGTTATGGAGAAAAGTGGACGGATTTGAGTTCTATTTAAGAAGGACAGGACTTGACGATGAATTGGAGGTGGTAGTGGGGGAGGAAAAGAGAAGACGAGGATCACTCACTCCCAGCTTTGTGGCTCGGTAGTACCATTTGCTGAGATGGGGAAGACATGGGGAAGACTTTGGAAGAACCATGTCTGGTGGGGGTTGGTGGGTGAGTTGTGCTTGAGACATACTTGTGGTGCCAATAAAAAATCCAAGCAGAGATATACAGCAAGGAATTGAGCATGTCAACCTGAAGTTAAAGAGAAAAGTCAGCATTAGAGTAAGAGCTTTAATATTTATCATTATATGGGTGGTAGCTGAAATCTCTGGAGTAAATGAAACCACTCTGAGAGAGGTCTACAGTGAAAAGAGAAGTGTGATTAGGACAGAACTCTGGGGAGTCCCAAAGTAGAAAAAGAACTAGAAGAGAATAGTATTATGAAGTATAGAGAACAGTGAGTTCCAGGAAATGGTGTCTTGTGCCACAGGGAAGTCGAGGACAATAAGGAATGAAAAATGTCCATTGGATTTGCAATAAGCACATCAGTGGTAACCAATATCAGCAGAGAGGTGGGGGTGAGGCTAGCCTGCAGAGGGCTGAGGCAAAAGACATTCCAATGCTGTAATCTTTACAGAAGCAGATTGTCACATCTTTCTATCACTGAGTGGCTGGTAGGAAAGGTAGCTGGGGCAAGACCTGGTCACCCAAGGATGTCATGTACAACATGAACTTTCATTTCAGCCCAGTCTAGCATGAGGACACTGGTGTGTGTGGCAGTGGCTGGTCAGCGTGGAAGTGTGTGTGGCTCACAGGGAAGAGGGAGAGATGTATATAGGAATTGCCTAATTCATGGAAAGGCCTCTTGGTAGCCATGGCACCAGCCAGCAGACAAAGAGAATGCCAGCTGTTTGCAGAGGAGTGTAAATTGAAGGACTAGTTGTTAATGCATCTGGGCTCTGGAATTCATGGGAAACACACTTTATAACAGTGAAGCAGCAGGATCCAGGCATGAGATAAGGACTTAAGAAACCTGGCCTTAATTTCACATGAAACTCATAAACTCTCTAGCTAGGATATAGCTTCCCAAGCCATAAAACAGGGGGCAAACAGCCATTCCCTAGCAGAGTAACGGAACATTCCCTGCTGTTTGGGATTATCTGTGATAATGCGTCTTTAGATGGCATGGATAATTAAGAGTGCACTATGTGGCTGACTCCAGGGCACATAACAACAACAACAACATGTTGTATATAAACATCAGAGAACACTGTTAAAACAGGGGAAGCTCCAGACAGCATGAAGGAATGCCAGGCTTAGAACAAATCAAACAGATCTCCTCACCCCCAGATATAGCTTTCAAATCCAGTAGAGATCAGAG
>NW_006921923.1:2786809-2797420 GCF_000298275.1 Orycteropus afer afer
CACAGTGCTCCTCGGTACACATCGGGTCACCATGAATTGGAATCAACTCCATGACAACTAACAACAACAACAACAACAATAGGGATGAATGGCAAAAGATAGAAAGATCAACCTGAAAGATTTTGTTGAAAGGGCACACACACATACACAAAAAAAAAAAAAAAAAAACAAGGAAGAGAATAACTCACAAGAATGGTTCTTCCAGATCATAAATCCTATCCCCAAGAAAGAAAACAGAAAGTCAAACATTATATCCAAATCTGGAAGTCCAGGAGGAAAACCTCTTTCTTTAACACTGCTAGGTATATCATTTTAAAAGGCTAACAATTTCCTAAAGTAGGCTAAATACAGTTTTGCCACTAACAAGTTAGTGACCTTGGGCAAGTCACTTACTAGTTTCTTTATTTCTTGCACACAAATAATAATACAGAACCTGGCAGGGAAGATGCTTTGAAAGTACAAAGCAGTGCACCAACATTAGGCAAAGGCTTTGACCAGGCAGGGCATAACTTCAAGAAATCAGTTTGTGGTAGCTGAAGCCAAAAAGGGTTGCATTGCAAAAAAGTTTTGCAGTAGTTTTGGGTGTTGCGTAAATGTTCTGGTCAATTCAAGAGGCCTTTACAAAGGAAGGGAGCCCTACTGGCACAGTGGTTAAAGTGCTCGGTAGCTAACCAAAAAGATTGGCAGTTGGAACCCACCAGCCACTCTGTGGGAGAAAGATGTGGCAATTGGCTTCCATAAAGATTACAGACTTGAAAACCCTATGGGGCACTTCTACTCTGTCCTATAGGGTCACTATGAGTCCAAATCCACTCAACAGCAGTGGGTTTGGCAAAGGAAAAGTACACACTGCCCAGCAAGCTACGTGCTTGATGTCTCCCCAAGGCAGGAAGTGAGCCTGCCAAAGACTGCAGCATAGCTCAGGGCCGACCCAATATTCTGTTCCCCTCCCAACTTGTGGAGCTTGAGAACAGCTTGAAATCCAAATGGGGCTCTCTGCTCAGTTAAGGAAAACAGTCTCAAATCTTTCTGACATCTGCACAAAAGGGGTACTGAGGGGCTGTCCTGCAGGGTCAATAATGCAGGGGCCAGTTTAAACAATCCTGCTTGGCCCTGGGAATGCAGGAAAGAAGGGAAAATGACTAAGCAGGACTTGGCAGGCCAGGTAACTTTAATCATCCATGTTCACAAGAGTTTGCCCCATGTGCACTGGTTGTGTTGTTGTTAGGTATCCTCAAGTTGGTTCTGATTCATAGTGATCCTCCGTACAACAGAACAAAACATGGCCCAGTCCTGTGCCGACCTCACAATCATTGCTATGTTTGAACCCACTCTTGCAGCCACTGTGTCAACCCATCTTATTGAGGATCTTCCACTTTTTCTCTGACCCTCTACTTTACCTAACATAATGTCCTCCAGGGACTGGTCCCTCCTAATAACGTGTCCAAATACACAAGAAGAAGTTTCACCATCTCCCTTTTAAGGACCATTATGGCTATACTTCTTCTAAGACAGATTTGTGTGTTCTTCTGGCAGTCCATGTATATTCAATATTCTTCACGAACATCATAATTCAAAGGCATCAATTCTTCTTTCGTCTTCCCTATTCATTGTCCATCTTTCCCATGCATATGAGGTGACTGAAAATATTATGACTTGGGTCAGGCACATCTTAGTCCTCAAGGTGACATCTTTGCTTTTGAACACTCTAAAGAGGTCTTTTGCAGCAGATGTACCCAATGCAATACATCATCTGATTTCCTGACTGCTGCTTCCATGGACATTGACTGTGGATCCAAGTAAAATGAAATCCTTGACAACTTCAATGTTTTCTCTGTTTATTATGATGTTGCTTATTGGTCCAGTTGTGAGGATTATTGTTTTCTTTATGTTGAGATGTAATCCATACTGAATGCTGTAATCTTTGATCTCCATCAGTAAGTGTTTCACACCCTCTTCATTGGCCTCTTTATCTATTTGGAAAATAGGACATTCCTGCTCTTGACTCATTAAATACAGCTTGGTCTGGCTCCATAAACTTGAAAAACATCATCAGGAATTTCAGGCTTCACAGTTAAGCTTTTAGGAATACGTTTAACTATGTGGACTCTGGGCTTTTTACACATTGATGAAAAAAAAATCTATGCAGTGATAGTCTATTTTCCTCCATCCTATACCCCTTCAACTACTCATATGTTTTCAAAGGAGAAGTAGGACTAGGCTCCAGATGTTTGGAATCAAAATGAAGACTTCTCACGGAGGGAATCCACTGCCTTCCATCTTCAAAGATCAAAATCTCAGCCAGGGGTTAAACAATGAGATCATCATAGGTCTGTTTGCATTGGTGTAAGCTGGACCTCATTTCACATATAAAATGAGACGTTCTACTTTTAAAGGCTCTCCAACCCAAAAAACAGTCAAGCCCTTCTTCTTAGTTCCCTGGTTATTGGGTCTGATCAACTGCCTCTCACCCAACACAACCCATCAGGAAATGCTTCTTTCTGTCAAATTTCAAATCTCATCTCCTTCCACTTGGGCCATTTTCATTTGCTGTATCTTGCAGAGGTTGAGAAGAATGACTCTTCCTCAGAGTCAGCTATGGTATGTGAGTACAGGAGACCCTTAGGGTCACTTATATGGACAGGGGCAACTAGAATTCAAATGCCAAAGAGGAGAATGGAGGAAGAGCCAGAAAGCCTGACATAGTCACTCTTTTATTAGGGACTGAAGGACAACTAAGCTAGAAAAGTATCTCCTTACAGATTTAACATCCAGCATTTATAAAGGACAACTGTAAAACAATAATAATCCCTTGGAAAGGTGGGTAGATAATATGCCCCAGTAATTCACAGAAGAAATACACATGTCCAATGAATATATGAAAATATGCTTAAACTTACATGTGGTCATGAAATTGGGATGGTTTTCACTCATCAGGTTAGCAAAAATATTATGAGGTGACAGAGTGCAGGAACATGGACATTCTTGTATAATGCTGGTGGGAGTCTAAGTTGGAACAGGTACTTTGGGGGGAGGGGCAATTTGGCAGTAGCTATTAAAATTAAAAATGTCTATTTTCCTAGTATCTAGTAATTCTAAACCTTAGGACCTATGCTAAAGATGAGAACAGGAGGCTGTTCAAGGATTTCTACTGTAGAATTCCTATTTTATAAAATCATAACAATTTGACAACAGCCTAAATGTTCACCAAAAGGGGAATTGCTGAACTCAACTATGGGGCAGATGAAAAGATCTTCAGGACATATTAAGTGTGTGTGTTGGGGGGGGGGCGGGGAATTCATGACATACATGTTTATGATACTATTTGGAAAAGAAAACCAGAAAATGAAACTATTTTTATACGTAAGTGTGCATGTCTCTGATATGCAAGGAAAAATACCAGAGAGCTGACAGAAGGACTTAGGAGAGCATCAAGGGAGACTTTTGCTTTGTCTGTACTGCTTGCATATTGTGTAAAAATGTGTTCATAAATTTATTGTAGACTTATTTTTCTAAGATATTTCCTGGTTGTAGATCAGAGGCAAGGGCATGGGCTTTGGTGGCTACATTGAACAAAGCTTCACTGTAAGGCATCAGTGGGTAAGTGGGTAAAGTAAATAGGTGAGAAATCAAAAGACCCAGGTAATAGCCTGGAATCTGTCATCAGTTTTCTGTGTGACCCTGGGAAGTCATTTTCCTTCTCAGAGTTCATTTCCTCTGTACAATCAATCAGTGGATAAGATGAGATGCTCATGAAAATTTCCTGATATTTTATGATTCTCTATGTCTTTAATGTACAATGAATCTGTTCCCTTTTGATAAGGAGATGGCTTTTTATTCTCTTTGCAAATTCTGGCATAATTTGACATTTCACTTTATTCTAAGTGGGAGATAATGAAAGAGAAGGTGGAGCGGTCATTCTTGTTCTCTATTTGGTTATGTTTTGAAAAGTTTGGTTGACCTAGTTATGCCACCTTCTTTTGATAGTGTAAGCTCTTAGGCTTGCTTGTATGTGATGAGAGTGCAAACATTGCTAGAAGTCAAAGATCTGAATTCTACAGGGTAACCATAAAATCTGACACCAGATGATATTTTGGTTTTTTTACAGATTGAATTCCCTTGAATGCTTCTTCTGGGTCATGCAAAAGATCCTGCTTTATTTAGTGAAAATCAGAAATGCAAATCGTCAAGGTGATGCAGCACATATGCATACATGGGGATTGCTGGAAATGCTGTATCAATGCACTGTGTTCATTGCAATGTTGCACAGCAATTTGAACTGTGTGTCACTATATTAACTGTGTTAATATATCACAGTGTTATTAAAGGTATCATTTTTTTAAAAAAAAATTTATTGTAATTTGGATGAAAGTTTACAAAGCAAATTCATCTTCCATACAGCAGTTCACAAACTCTTTGTCTCATGACATTGTCTGTAATCTCCCACAGTGCAACAGCTCTCCTCCCATTTCCTCCCCATAGCCACCTCTTCCCTGTGTCCTTCCCTCCCATGCACTCCTGTCCCCTGAGGTCACTCCTTGTGCATACACGGCCCTTCTACTCTCCCATGATTGAAGTATCATAGGTTTTAATGTAATAGCTAAAGCCATTCTTCATGTCTATATTTTCAGACTTCATGGTTTCTCTGTAATCTTGATTGTATTCCTAACTAGCAGGGTAATTTTGGACAAGTCATGACCCCACTCTGCAGATAAGAATTAGACCACCTGATTCCCAGAGTAGTAGGGTAGAATTAAATAGATATAAATGAGTTAGGAAAATTTATACACACATATATATAAGCATACCATAATCTGGTTCTGCAGAACCTAACTGGCTTTTGGAAATACTCCAGATGAAACCTTGAGAAAATCTTGGCATTAAGTCAATAATTGAAACCTCTTCCTGGTCCCTCAGAGATACTGCCTAGTCACTTTCTGCCTATCTATCATTAGTTTGCAAGGCTCCGTCAGCTGCTTCTCATCACTTTGCTTGCTCCATGAGGTCATGAGAGTAAATTCTAAACAGTTTAAGTCTAAAGAAAACACACACACTTCAGATAACAGCCCCTGTGACAATATGTCTTTCAACGATGAAAGAAGTGACTTACTCTCGCCCCTTTCTCAGGAAAGCATTTACAGCCCCCACTGCAGTCTTGTCCTCCGCATGGCTTTCCATAGGAATTCTTCTCCCCCTATTAAAAAATAAATTAAAAAGAGGAAAAAGTTAGTAAACCATGTGAACCAAGAAACAATGTTGCCCCAGGGAACATAACATTTAGCTACACCTCTCTTAACCAAGTGGCTTAATGATCTTACCTAAAAGAAAAACTCATCACAAACTAGCACCCTTTTAAGGTCAGGTCAATACCTCACCAAATAGATAACTTGGTTTGGGAACTGGGACTCAAATGTTACCCACTCTTAGATATTCCACTCACAAAAGGGAGAATTTCTTTATGAGAGGGTCTGGAAACAGATCCTAGATATACCCCTATGTGAAAAGAGGTGTCCAGTGACTTACGTATTTGCACTCATTGAGAAAGCGGTAGCAGCAGAGAATTTGAGAGAAATTTGAGGGCTAGAAATGTTGCGACAGATGAAAACGGCCACCCTGCACTCTGCTCTCAAAATTGTGCTCTTCAGGCTCGATTTTCAGTACACCATCCGAGCCCATGTGGTTAAGCATTGGGCTGCTAACTGAAAGGTTGGCAGTTTGAAGTCACTGAGCAGCTCCACAGGAAAAGTACCTGACAATCTGCTTCCTTAAAGATTACAGCCAAGAAAATCCAGCAGGGAGGTTCTACTCTGGCACATGAGGTTGCTATGAATTGAAGATCAACTCGACAGCACCTAACAACAACATACAAATCCTACAGAGACACTACTTTGGCCAGTTACAGGGAGAAAAAAAGAGTGAGAGAGAGAGAAAAGAAAGAAAAAGAACTTAGCATGGCACACTTACAGAAGCACCTCTCTGAGGTAGGGTGCAGGTGGAAAAAAAAAAGTAGAAGAAGGTGAGCGTTATCTGTGTAAAAAGATACAGTAGATCCAAATTCTTAAGGCGGTATTGTACAATAGCTTCAAAACTTTCCAACCTCATTTTCCCCTCTCCTCTGCTTCAATATTATTATGGTTATTATTACAAGCTAAATTTCTACGAGGCACCAGCCTGCATGGCCTGATACATACAGACCCTCTCCAACTTCATATCCTCACTCTCCTCCTGCCCCATTCTGCTTCAATCACACTGGTGCACATTCTGTTCTTTGAAAACAACAAGCCTGTTCCTGTCTTGAGGCTTTTGTCCTAGCTATTACTTCTGCCTGGAATGCTCTTCCTCTAGATTAAAAAAAAAAAATTATTGCCAGTCTCTTTTCATCATTCAGGTCTCAGTTCAAATGCCCCTTCTCAGAGATGCCTTTCCTGATCAACCAACCTAAGGTAGCTCCCAGTTACTTCCAATCACATCACTCTGTTATCTTTTCATCTTTAATTATTCTGTCTTCCCCTACTAGAATGTAAGCATCATGTAAGTAGGGACTTTATTGGTCTTGTCCAATATTGTATTCCCAACATCTCAGAAAGTAGACAGCCCTCAGGAATGTTTGATGACCACATGAAGGGAGCTGGAATTTGAACCCAGGTCTGCCTAACTTTGAAGCTTTGACCTTTAGCCCTGAAGCCTTTAGTGTTTTCTAAGTCCTCTGCCTACCAGAGCCTCAATTGGAGAATTGAAAAGTGAGAAAACTGGCATCTGACCCTATCCACCTTGGGAAAAAAAGCCAAACATAAATTCTAACTGTTATCTATAAAAGAGCTTTATCTTTGGGATGGATTTAGTATCATCTAACTTTTTCATTTCATGTTGTTTTTGTTTTTGTTTTCAAAAGAGAAAGGCATATTTATGAGCCACCCTCACACTTAATCATTCTTGACTCTTTGTACTGTGAGCTTTTTTCTTAATTATCAGGGAGCACTGTGAATTCCTCAGATGGTCTCTTATCTCTTTAGGCATTCCCACAGTACTTTATCACCACAACACCTTAGTAATAAGATAGTGATGGCAGAGCTATGACAAAATAATGCTATTTTAGATTCCAAACACCTTACTGATATGAGATATTTTATCTGTAATATGCCTTTGACATGGTAAGTGCGATTGTACACTTTGCAGTTTGCCCTCCATTTTACAGTATACAGGACAGGCAAGTCTTCATAAGGGCAACATTAAGAGGTGCTGTGGAAGGATGAAGCTGGGGGCTGGTACAGAATAGAGAGCACAGAGAGCAGCATTGAAGTCAGCCTTCACCCATGCTGTCACTTTTGTCTGAAGCTGAGTATTATATTTCTTGGGATTAGGGATGATTTGTATTTGCATTTCTATGCATTTCTGTATCTTTCCAAATAGCCTTCAATGAACATGCATAATTGTTGTTGTTGTTATGTGCCGTCAAGTCGGGCCCGACTCATAGTGACCCCTCCTTGGGTTTCCGAGGCAGTATCACTATAGAAGTAGATTGCCCCATCTTCCTTCTGAGGAGTGGCTGGTGGGTTTGAACCGCCAACCAGCCTTCTGGTGGGTTTGAACCACCAGCCTTCTGGTTAGCAGTCAAGTGCCTTAGGCACTATGCTACCAGAGCTCCTATGCATAATCAATAAGAAGAAAAAGTAATGCATGTTATTAAATTTTAAGTTACCTCTGTCGAGGGAGAGGACTCAACAGGCATTGCCAAAGTTGAAGTGGCATCCGTTGGGAGCTATGGCTTTGTTCCAAAAGCCAGTGTGTGTTTGAGTGTCCTGTCAACTTTGTCTATTGTGGTTCCAAAGTTTCCAGATCTCTAGCACGGAGCAGTTCTATTCTGCACACCTGGGGTCACCATGAGTCAGAACTGGCTCAATGACAACTAACAACAACAATAACAGCAAGGAGCAGGGAGATCCAAGGCAGGAAAAAAAATCCCAATAACAGGAGCTGAACAAAAATGTAACGAGTAGAAGCTAAGGTTTCTTAGGAACAAAGTATAAGGAAGGAAAGAAAACCAGCTGAAAGACAGGAAGCCATCACTGTCTTCTGATACGGAGGGAAGTAACCGGAGAAGTCCCATTGGCCACAAGGCAATTTCCTGTAATACTTGCCCTGGCAGTTCCCCCAGGAGTTTTCAATTACAGTGAGGTGGGAGGAGTGAAGGGAGTGGCTTCCAGGGAACATGTCAAGATTTGGCCCTGAGGAAGCCTCTGCCCTATCCTGGATTATCTGGGGACACTTCAACCCCTGCTCAACCAGGTCATGTCATGTCGCTGGTGTCATTCCCACCCTGGAATGCTCTCCTTCTTCCTTTCGAAATCTAACCCCTCCTCACACTCATAGAAAAGTAGAACTGGGAACCCATTGCCTTCGAGTTAATTTCGAGTCATGGCGACCCTATGGAATAAACTGTCCCATTGGGTTTCCAAGGTTGTAAATCATTATGGAAAAAGACTGCCACATCTTTCTCCTGTGAAGTGACTGGTGGGTTCGAACTGCAAACCTTTCGGTTACCAGCTGAGCGCTTTAACCACTGCATCACCAAGGCTCCTGTAGCTCTGGAAAGGTCCTAGGAAATCATCTAATCCAGTGGTTATTAATTCTATCAGACAAGCACACCATTTCTATTACCATTATTTATTACTCTCTCCCTTATTATCCTGAAAAGAAATTCATAGGAATATTTCTAATAAAGATGTAAGCACTAATTTAAAAAGCACTAATTTATTTTGCCCTAATTGTATTGCAAGGAAAAACAAAAGGGAAGTCACTTATAGTAAAACAGTATGTATTTCAATATGTAAATGCTCCTACACAACTCCATTAGAAGATGTAATGAAATAGAGGCTCACTATGAACTGGACAGCCTTTTGACACAGAATGATATGGGGATGTGGTACTAGTGACTCAAGTACCATGAATGAAATTGCTATTAGTGAGGTGATTCTCTGAAATGGTGAATAATTCATGGTCAAGTTCATGGGGTGTGTGTGGGTGTGTAAGTACAATCTTCCCTTTGCTTTTGGGGTAGTCTTGATCAGTAATAATAAAACCATGTCAATAATAAATTTCAGTGTGGAAAATGTTATGTTCTAGACTCAGATAATCACAAACAGGGTTTTCACTTCTATGAATAACAGCAAGGAGCAGGGAGATCCAAGGCAGGAAAAAAAATCCCAATAACAGGAGCTGAACAAAAATGTAACCCTGTACGGAAGCAGACTGCCACATCTTTGTCCCGCTGGGCAGCTGGTGGGTTCAAACTGCCAACTTCTTGGTTAGCAGCAGAGTGCTTAATCAATGCACTACTAGGGCTCTTTATGATGTCCAACCCAAAACCCACTGCCATCGAGTCAATTGTGACTCATAGTGACCCCCATTGGGTTTTCAAGCCAGTAAATTTTTACAGAAGTAGATTACCCCATCTTCCTTCCATGAACTGGCTAATGGCCTTGAACTGCTAGCCTTCTGGTTAGCAGTCAAGTGCCTTAGGCACTACACCACCAGAACTCCTTTATGATATCCAAAGACCTCCTAAATAGGCAGGAAGCAGAACAATTTGTAGTCTGCAAAACATTTATCATTCCTGGCTCCCACCAGTTAAGTGCTCTCCAATCATTGTGACAATCAAAAATGCCTTCCCAATTGCCAAAATACCCCTGGGGATAGGGTACTTCTCTTAAGAACCACTGGTCTATTTCAAATCCCTCATTTTCCAGGTGAGAACATTGAAGGAACTTACTTTGCTTCTGGTCACACAGCTAATAAGTGGACCCTAGCTATTCTGACACGAATTCCATGTTCTTTCCACTATCACATACCTCTCAAGGCCTAGTCCAAGTTTCATCTCTTTCATGAATACTCCAGTTTGCAGTGAAAAGCCACAGAACACACCATACTCCCCATTCATTGGGCAGATGATAGCCCTTGCAATGTTAGGTTGCATGGCTGAGAGTTAGGCTGAGGGTCTGTCTTCTCAATCAGACAGTAATATCTAAAAGGGGAAAGTCAATCTATATTTTACCTCTTTATATACCCACACAGTGACAAAGGGGCAATCTATGCTTTACCATCACCTGAGGCAATACACCTTAGTTATGCCTCACTCAATGTCATCAGGTTGATTCCAACTCACAGTGACTCCCATTGGGGTAAGCTGCCCCATCTTTCTTCTGTGGAGTGGCTGGTGGGTCTGAACCACTGACTTTTTGGTTAGCAGCCAAATGCCACAACCACTACATCACCAGAGTTCCTTAAGTTATGTCTACACAGGTCTATAGCCTAGATGTAATATTTCTTAATTTGGTGACCTTAGGTAAATGGTTTAATCTCTCTGACACCTAATTTTCCCATCTATAAAATGAGGGTGGCAATAGTATGGACTGTATAGGGGTCGACAGGATTAAGATAAAGCATGCAAACACAGAACCTGGTTCATTGTAAGCACTCAATGTTAGCTATCATTAGCATTACAATTTAATGTTCACTATGCTGGTAGCATAGTGCCTAAGGCACTTGACTGCTAACTAGAAGGCTGGCAGTTCAAACCCACCAGCCACTCCTCGGAAGGAAGGTTGGGCAATC
>NW_006921923.1:2797520-2799739 GCF_000298275.1 Orycteropus afer afer
TAGTGATACTGCCTCGGAAACCCAAGGAGGGGTCGCTATGAGTTGGGGCCAACTTGACGGCACATAACATCAACAACACTAGACTACCCAGCATTTCCAGCATTTCTGTAATACTCTGGTTTCTCTCTGTAACTGATAATCATGCCCAGTTGTCTATGCCTGGTGTCCATTCTGATTGGTCAGTATGATCATTCTGATTTATTGATGTCTATGTAGAACCAATTGTTAACTATTTTCAGTATCACCTCTATCTCACACATCTATCCCTTAGCTGATGCTGGTTCCTTTGTCCACAATGCCTTCCTATTCCCTTTTCCCATTCACCGTAATTTGAACTTCTACTCATTCTTCAAAACCCAGCTCAAACATTGTCTTCTTGGGGAAGATGCTAAAAAAGCTCTCTCCTCTAAGCAATTTCAGGCAGAAAGTCTTAATCTTACTTCTTAGCTGAAGGTGCTTCTTTGCCATGTTTTACTTAATTTATTTTACACTACTATCAGACTAGGAACAATTATATGACTTGTTTTTCACTGTAGCTTTTATATAAGCAGGCATGCAGTAAAGAACTGTGAAATAATTGTTCTCAGAAAGATTGAGAGTTATAAGTTATAAGCTGTACCTAAGATTCTGCCTCTTCCTTTGGTTTCCTGAAATAAAGGACTGTATCACAGTGTCCCTTCCAAGTCGATATGCTTTTCCAGGCATCTCCAGTGCCTTTTGGCATGAGTGATTGCAGGAATAACACAAAAGGTAATCCATTAAGAGAGCAATGGGATGTAAGAGGGGCTTAGGTGAAGTGACAAAATGACTGGCAAAGGTGAATTATCTCTATAAGCATTTTCTCCAGAAGCTTGGGTCACAGAGGGCTGGCTGTGCAACATTTTATTTTAGCCATTCACTCAACAAATATTTATTAAGCATATGCTAAGTGCTAGATAAGGAGCCGTGGTGGCACCATGGTTAAGTGCTTGGCTGTTAACTTAAAGGTCAGAGGTTCAAATCCAACAGCTCCTCTGTGGAAGAAAGATGTAGCAGTCTGCTTCTGTAAAGATTACTGTCATGGAAACCGTATGGAGCAGTTCTCCTCTGGCCTCGAGGGTTGCTATGAGTTGAAATAAATTTGGTGGCAATGGGTATATGCTAAGGCACTTGACTACTAACCAGAAGGCTGGCGGTTCAAACCCACCAGCCACTCCTCAGAAGGAAGGGTCACTATGAGTTGGGTCCAACTCGACAGCACATAAAAACAACAACAACATGATAGACATGGGGTATGGAGGCTGTATCTTACAGTCAGAATTGAAACAAAGTCCCTGCTATCACGGTGTTTATAATCTGGGAGGAAGACAGGCAGTAAACAAATAAACAAACATTACATACTTATTTGCCAGCTGATTATATGTGCTATGGAGGAAAATAAAGGTGATGATAGGAAGTGTTGGGGTCAGGTTGTTATTTATGTAGGGAAGTCAGGTAAGTCTTTGTTTACCAAGTAATTTCTAAGCAGAGAAAGGTGGTTCTCAAAGTGCAGGACCAGCAACATTGGCATCACTTGAACACTTGTTAGAAATGCAAATTCTTCCTCCACCTTCATGAGAACTACTGAATCATAAATTCTGGAGGCGGGACCCAATGATCTGTGTTTTAACAAACCCTTCTGGTGATTCTGATGCACACTAAAGCTTAAAAACCACCTGTTGTAGAAATGAGGGAGTAAGCTATGTAGCTGGGGAAAGAATGTTCCAAGCAAAGGGAACAGCAAGTGCAAAGACAGTAAAATAAAGAACATGCTTGATGTTTTAGATGAACAAGGAGGCCAGAATGGCTGGAGTGGAGTGACAAGAAGAATGGGTAGATGATGAGGTCAGAGATGTAGCAAGGATCAGATCACATAAGATTTTACTGACCACCATAAGAATACCACTGAAGGGTTTTTTGAGAGTAAGAGTGACATCAACTGATTTACTTTTTAAAGAAGAATCACTCTGAGACAGAAAGATGGCATCTTACCTTTAGCTCACACATTAGTTCCCTCTAGCATCTTAGTGCCTAAAAAACTAGGTGCAACATTTTGAAGCAGGGTGTGGTGGTTAAGATTGTGTCACCTTGGCTGGGCCTGGTTGAGTGGCTGGACAGCTGGTGGTAGTTATTCCCCATGATGAGACTGCCAATCAACTCCATGGTGGGATCTACCATAAGCAGCTGAGTAGCTGCTCTAG
>NW_006921923.1:2800380-2810058 GCF_000298275.1 Orycteropus afer afer
GAGAGGAAGACAAATACAGTATGAACCCATTACTGTAAAAAGACAAGGAAGGGTTTGCTTAAGGAAGGGAACTCACTTTGTAGGTTACCAAGGTGGGAAGGAAAGAGGAGGGAATAATTTCCGGCTAGTTGGGGGCCACACACTGAGGTGGGTAAGGGGAGAGATGGTATGGAAAAAGTCTGTGACCACCATAACATTAGGGAAAGGGAGGACACTGAATTGTACACATAATATATAGACGACAGAGGCTAATACCAGTATATCCACAATATTGCATTACCAGTAACACCAAACACCAGGCTACAGATAAACACATAAACATCTGAGAAGATCAGATGGGGGTCAGTGAACAGGATTATAGTCTAGGCCAAATATAGACTCAGCTGAGGCTAATCTTGCACAGACACCAGTGATACAAAATACCTGCAATCCTTAGAGAAACAACAGAAGACAGACATACAGCAATCCCTCACAGACAGCCAGACATTGTGGGAGAGAGATCCAATGGATCTTCTGACTCAGGACCATAGTATTGGGGGACACCAGACTCAACTGGCACAATAAAATACATAAAAATCTTGTTCCACAACCTACATTGGTGAGTAGCGACTGGGGTCTTAAAAGCTTTCAAGTGGCCATCTAAAATGCAGCTAATGGTGGTCTCCTATTGTCAGAAGTGAAGAAGAGTGTAAAAAACCAAGGGTATTTGGAAGCAATCAGGCCTAGGACATGATGGACCTCGAGACCACAAGAACTAGATGGTGCCTGGCTACCAATGCCAACCACTCAGGAAAGGATCAAAACTGGAGACCCTGGATAGAGTGGGAGGAAAAACGTGGAACAAAATCCAAAAACACAATAATGGCCAGAATTACTGGTCGGATGGATTCTGGTGGGACCCTCAAAACTATGGTTCTGGGGTACACTTCGGGCCTGGAATAAAACTCTCTCCCGAAGCCTGGCTCTCAGCCCAATAGTAAATAAGATGCACATGCAGACCACTCAACCCAGGGTGATGCACCCACATACTCTATGGAGATACATCCTTTGGAGCAATTGACCAAAGGGCACCAGAGGGGCAATGTTCACATGGAGGAAATGCAGGACACACAGGAGTGCATAACTATGAGGGACGTGGTGGGGGAGAGGGTACTGGGCAGGGAGGGGAGGAGAGTGGGTTAGGGTTGGGGATGGTAAATGGGGAGTGAAATCAAATGTACATGAAATGTTGAATGTAAAACAAACTCTGCTCTGTAAATTTGCACCTAAAGCACAATAAAAAAGAAGGAGAAGGAGAAGAAGAAGAATCACTCTACATTCAACACCAACAACTTCCTCTCTTCATTTCTGTGACACCTGTTAATATGGTTAGAGGCATGGACTCTTGTTGAGTCTCATTGAAGGGTCATTCCAGGCAGCTTTACATATCTCATGGGAGAAGATTCTCCCGTCTCTGCACCAGATCCTCATTCAAAAGCATGTTGTTTTTGTTCCTTGCTGTCAAGTCAGCTCACACTCATGGAGACCCCATGTACAACTGAGTGAAATGCTGCCCAGTCCTGTACAATTTTCATAATCATTGGTATGTTCAAGTCCATTGCTGTGGACACTTATGTATTTGAGATGCTTTCCAATCTAAGGAGCTCGTATTTCAGCACTATATTGGACAATATTCTGTTGTAATCCAAAGGATTTTCACTGGCTAATTTTTGGAAGTAAATCACCAAGCTTTCCATCCCTGTCTTAGCTTAGAAGCTCTACTGAAACCCATTCACCACGGGTGACCCTTCAAATACTGGTGGCGTAGTTTATAGAATCATAGCAACATAAAAGCCACCACAGAATGACTGACAGGCAGGTGGTAAATAGTATGTTACTAGAATATTATTCAGGAGCTCTGGTAGCGTAATGCCTAAGGCACTTGACTGCTAACCAGAAGGCTGACAGTTCAAACCCACCAGCCACTCCTCAGAAGGAAGGTTGGACAATCTACTTCCATAGTGATAACACCTCGGAAACCCAGGGAGGGATCGCTATGAGTTGGGTCCGACTCAATGACACATAACAACAACAACAACAGAATACTATTCAGCTATGAAAAGGAATGAAGTACTGATACCTGCTATTACCTGGATAAACTTTAAACATTTTGCTAAGTGAAAGAAGCTAGAGACAAAAGGCTACATATCATATGATTCCATTTATAGAAAATGTCCACAATAGGCAAATCCATAGAGACAGAAAGTAGAATACCGTTTGCCAGGGACAAGGGGAAAGGGTGAATGGGTATACTGCTAATGGGTATAAGGTTTCCATTTGGGATGATGAAAATGTTATGGCACTAGATAGTGGTGATAATTTCATAAATGAATTGTATACTTTAAAAAGGTGAATTTTATGGCATATGAATTTTATCTCAATTTTTTAAAAGTTACGAAACCAAACTCACTGCCATTGAGTATATTCAACTCATAGTGACCCCTCCTTGGGTTTCTGAGGCAGTATCTCTATGGAAGTAGATTGCCCAATCTTCCTTCCAAGGAGTGGCTAGTAGGTTTGAATCTTCAGCCTTCTGGTTATCAGTCAAATGCCTTAGGTACTACGCTACCAGAGCTCCCTTTTCAGCTGTGTTAAAATTTTATAGAACTCTACACCACCTCCTTCCCAAAGAAGTGCATGTAAAAAGAAGTGAAATTCAAATAAGGCATATACCTGAGTTAACAGTATAGTACCAATGTCAGTTTCCTGGTTTTCACAATGTTCTATGGTTGTGAACAGTATTATCGTTGAAGGAAGCATGGTGAAGGGTACATGGAAATAATACTATTTTTGTGAACTTATTGAGCATTAAAATATTTCAAAAGAAAAAATGTGTGTGTGATATATATATATATATATGTGTGTGTGTGTGTGTGTGTGATATATATGTGTGTGTGTGTGTGTGTGTGATATATATGTGTGTGTGTGTGTATATATATATATATATATATATATATATATATATAAAAAAAAAAAGCCATACTCACTGCCATTGAGTTGGATCCGACTCATAGCGACCCCTCCTTGGGTTTCTGAGGCGGTATCACTACAGAAGTAGATTGCCCAACCTTCCTTCCGAGGAGTGGCTGGTGGGTTTGAACTGCCAGCCTTCTGGTTAGCAGTCAAATGCCTTAGGCACTATGCCACCAGAGTTCCTATACATACATACATACATACATACATACACATATGTGTGTGTGTGTGTGTGTGTGTGTGTGTGTATAAAATGTTAGGACAGACCTAATAGCAGGTGGGCATTGGTGGCATGAAGGAAGAGGAGGAGAGTCTTGGATTCATCAAACACCATTACAAATGGCCTAATGGCATTTAGTACCAGTTATTCAAGGTGATGTTTAGGGTTCTGTCTTAGGTTCCAAGACTCCTTTGTTTATGAAATGTCATGTTGAAGGGTCAAATCTTAAATGATAAGTGCCTTTAAGCTATCCAGAAGTGATCAGCTTAAGGGAGGGGGGAAAAAAGGAAAGTTTTCATTGAACATTTTGATATGAAAGAAAGAAAGAAGGATCACTCTAGCTGCTGGTCAATGTGAAGTGCAGTGGGATAAAGGTAGACCCAGGAAGCCCACCCAGAAGGCTAATGTGGTAGTACTACAGGAGGATGATGGTAACTTGAATCAGAGGAGCATTTGTAGAGACTGGCAGAAGTGATATGATTCTGGATATGTTCTAAAGGTAAGCTGCCAGGATTTGCTGATGGATTAGATGTGGAATGTGTGAAAGAGAAGTGTCAAGGACAACTCTAAGGTTTCTGTAGTAATCAATGAGAAGGTTGGGACTGCCATTTATTCAGATGGAAAAAATAACTGTTGGAGGGGCTGGCATGGGGGGCACTCAGGAATTCTGGCTTCATTTATTAAGGCTGGGATGACATCTAGGGAGAAGCTGAGTAGATAGCTGGCTATGGTAGTCTGGAGTCCAAGGGGGATGGCTCGCTTAAGATGTATATGTGGAGTATTTGGTCAGTATAAACTCAACTATGTTGTAATAACAAACCCCAGACTCTCAAAGGTTTCACACAACAAAGGATTATTTCTTGCTCACATCACAATCCACTGACAGCCAAGCAGCTCTCCTTAGTGGCCTTTTTACAAAAGTATCTTGGATTTCCAGCCTCTGTTTGTCTAGAAATTCTATCATCTCAGAACCTCATATCTGCTCTTCACTATGCACAACTGGTCCATCTCTTTTGCTTACATTACCCTTAACAAGAGCCAGACACTGGGACAAGCTAACATCTGAGAAAATAGGAGAGCACAAGAATTATTTTGTGAGCACTGTCTTTGCCACCAATGGTATATAAAGCCACAAGACTAGATAGAATCATCAAGGGAATGAATATAGAGAGAGAAGAGAAGAGAATGACTATTCTAGAATTGAGCTCCAAAGAACCTCAATTTTGAGAAGTAGCAGAGGAGTAGCTAGTGAGGTAGATGGAGAACCAACATAGAGAAGGGTCCTGGAAGGCAAGGGAAGAAAGTATTTCAAGGAGGAAAGGGTGATCAACTGTGTTAAATTGTTGACAGGTCACACAAGATAAGGCATGAGGACATAACAATGGATTTAGCAATATAGTGATCTCGACCCACGGCAGCAGTTCAGTGGAATGGAACTGGAGAAAGCTAGTATAGCTAATTATCTCAAGGAGCAAAGCAAAGAGAAGGAAAGAAATGGTGCAATAGCTGGAAAGAATCATGGAGTCAAAGAGTGTTTTTTATTTTTATGATTGGAGATATTGGAGTGCTGTAGTATTTTGAGGGAAGATGTGTTGACATGAGAGAACCAAAACGAAACCCACTGTCATTGAGCCAATTCCGACTCACAGTGACTCTATAGAACAGAGTAAAACTGCCCCATGGGGTTTCCAAGGCTGTAAGTCTTTATGGAAGCAGACTAACTCATCTTTCTCATGTGGAACGGCTGGTAGGTTTGAACTGCTGACCTTTCGGTTAGCAATCAAATGCCTTAACCTCTGTGCCACCAGAGCTACTTGACACAAGAGAGGGGAGATAATTACTGGAGAGGAGGATTTAAGCAGATGAGAAAGGATGAGATCTCGGACACACGTTGATGGAATGTCCTGAGATACAAGTATGGAAAGTACATCGACAATGACAGGCAGAAAAGCAGAATATGTGTATACAGATGAAGATACATTGGTCAATGTGGTGGTAAAAGTGTGTGGAACTTCTATTCTTTGTACTTTTCTTCCCCCTAGAAAAATACAAATCAAGGTTATCAGCTGAGATTAAGGAAGGGTAAGAAGAATTAGAGATTTTAGGAAACATAAAATATGAAATGGCTGACTAGGAGAGTAGGAGAATGTGTGAACTGAGGAAATGTGATAAGACTTCGAGACAGCACCAAAGGTCCATTTAAGGTTAGTGATCATGACATTAAAAGGAGACCAGTTAGCAAATTGTGGGGTTTTCTTCAGCCTTGTTCAGCTGTGTGGGTACAGCTGAAGATTAGAGGAAGAGTTGTATTTAACCAGGGTTGGGTTCTTCTAGGTGAGAATGATAAAGGTAAAAGGAGACAAGAGTCAAGGGTATATGGAGAGGAGTTATTATCATGGGCCATAGAATTTCAGATCTCTGGTAGCATAATGCCTAAGGCATATGACTGCTAACCAGAAGGCTGGCGGTTCAAACCCACCAGCCACTCCTAGGAAGGAAGGTTGGGCAATCTACTTCTGTAGTGATAGCACCTTCAAAACCCAAAAAGGGGTTGCTATGAGTCGGAGCCAATTCGACGGCACATAACAACAACAACAACAAGGAAAAAGGAGCCCTGGTGGCACACTGGTTAAAGCGCTTGACTGCTAACTCAAAGGCCAGTGGTTCAAAACTCACCAGCTGCTCCATAGGAGAAAGATGTGGCACTATGCTTCTGTAAAGATTTATAGTCTTGGTAATGGGATCTTAAAAGCTTGCAAGCAGCCATGTAGAGGCAACGATGGGTGTCTCCTCATCCAGAACAAAGAAGAATGAGGAAAATCAAAGACACATGGAAACAATTAGTCCAAGGGAGTGGTACACCATGCGATCCTCAGACTATATGACCATGAGACAAGAAAAACTGGATAGTGCTCAGCTACCACTGCCAACCACTTGGAGGGAAATCTGTGTAGGAGATAGAGTGGGAAAACAATGTGGAATAAAACTCAAAATCATTGAAAAAAAAAAAAAAGAGACAAAGTTTGCTGATCTGAAAGAGCCTGGTGACTATGGCCCCTAGCTGCCCTTCAGGTCTGGAATTGAATTCATTCCTGTGGCTTCCAGCCAAATATAAGACAGGCATATGGGCTGAACATTTACATCAGGTAGATACCCTCCTTGGAGAGATCAATCATGGGAGAACAGAGGGGCAATGTATGCACACGGAGACAATTTAGGGGGTAGGGGTGCACATAGGGAAGAGGTAACTATGGGGAGGAAGTGGAAAGAGATCAATTACATTGTGGTAAATTGCAGTCAATGTCATGAGACAAAATGCGTATGAACTGCTATATGGGAAATGAATTTGCTCTGTAGACTTTCACTCAAATCACAGTAAAAATTAAAAAAAAAAAAGACTTACAGACTTGGAAATCCTATGGGGCAGTTCTATTCTATCCTACAGGGTTGCTATGAGTTGGGATCAATTTGGTGGCAACAGATTGTTTTTTTTTGGTTTTAAGGAAGGAAGGAAGAAAAGGTACTGAATAGTTGCTGTTGTTAGCTACTGTTGAGTTGGCCCTGATTCATGGTGATCCTATGTCCAAGGGAATAAAATGCCCTTGATCCTAAGCCATCCCGACGGTTGGTATGGATCAGACCATTGTGATCCACAGGGTATTCATTGGTTGATTTTTGGAAGTAGATCACTAGGCCTTTTTTTCTTAGTCCACCTTAGTCTGGAAGTTCTGCTGAAACCTGTTCAGCATCTAGTAAGGTAAACAAAAAAAAAACAAACTCACTGCCCTCGAGTCATTTTCCGACTCATAGCGACCCCTCCTTGGGTTTCCGAGGCGATATCTCTACGGAAGTAGATTGCCCAACCTTCCTTCCGAGGAGTGGCTGGTGGGTTTAAACCGCCAGCCTTCTGGTTAGCAGTCAAATGCCTTAGGCACTATACCAAAACTGTACCTAGTACAAAACAAGACAGCCCTAGGAACATAATAAATATTTCTTAAATTCGCTCAGTAAATGGTTGTTGAAATGTCTGCTCAGTCTTCAGACAAAATAACAAAACGATCCTGTTTTAATAACCTCATGTTTCTTCAAAACACTCTTTGCATTTATTACTCTCACTTGATTGTTTACCACAAATCTGAAATAAGTATGTTAGATTATAGGTCTGTGTAGAGACATACACCCATACAGAGAATTAATTATGTATTTGTCTTTCTACCTACTTTCCTAGACAGTAAGTTCCTTTGAGATGAACACCTTGATTTGTTCACCATAAAGCAAGTCAATTTTAACCCTGCAAACCTCCATTTCCTCAACTATAAAATGACATAACAAGAATTTATGTCACAGGGGTTTTATGAGGTTAAATGAGATAATGCATATGAAGTCCCTGGCACATATAGTATGCTCAATGTATGTTAGCTGGTATTATTTATATTTCTAGTAGCTAGTACTGTGCCTGTGGATACCTAATAGGTGCCCATTTCATTTAATGGCTAATTGCCATGTTAAAGATGAGGAAATGGTGGCTCAGTTCTTATGTGGCTTCCCAAAAATTCACATATGAAGAAACAAAGTTGGGATGAAAAAATCAAGTATCTTCACTCTCTGCCTCTTGTTCTTTTCTTTCTTTCTTTCTTTCTTTCTTTTTTAAATCAGACCTGCTACTATTGATCTGTGGAATTAGCCAGAATCTGTGAAGTCAGAAAAAGAAGGATGAGTCTAGAGATGTGTGCTTTTATAATCTCCAATACCTGCTGGTGATCTCAGGGTCTAGAAATCCAGAGAAGATTTTGGCTGGATCGGATCTATTCCTGGAGACACATTCATAATAATGACTACCAGCCATTAGTATCAGCCACGTGCCAGGCTAAGTACTTCAGTGTTGTTATCTCACCAAACTGTCCCAAGAACACTGTGAAGTAGGCATTATTACTATCATCATTTCACAGATGAGGAAATTGAGGCATAGAGGAGTTCAACAGTTTGTTCAAGGTCACACAGTTAGGGAGTGGCACAAATTCAAAGCCAGGTTTGACTCAAAACCTTAATGCTCTCCCACTAGGACAGGGTCCTGTATCATCATCCTAGGTTTCTAAACTTTGTGATAATATAATAGCACAGTGCATCTGGCTTTACTTTGAACAATTTGAAAATAAAACCTGTTCATTGAAATTTAAATGCATACACGATCATACACACTTAGTAAACCGAGCCAGGCTCTGTCTCATGTTTAATGTTCAATTCTTGCCGGAGAAGAATAGCTCCCTGAAATTATGAATGAAGGACTCTGAGAAGGGGAGGAAGTTATCTGTGTAAGCTGGCTCCCTACCAGGTGAAACTTGTCACCCACACTTTATTTTAGGGAAGAAGCTGACACCAGACATTACTAAGTAGTTAAGAAAGGCATTTCCCTTCAATGTCTGCCCAACTACACACACACACACACACCACAACTGATGGGCTCAGGGGGTGAGAAGAGCAACAGGCATCTTGGATTTCACTTGAAATACTCCCAAGCCTGCCAGAACGAACCCAAGGCCTGAGGGATAAACTGCCCAGTTAGACCTTAAAGTGAATTTGCCAAGCAAATGTTTAATATACAAATAGACAAACTAAATATCGCCTATAACGTTTTTAAAATAGCAGTCTCCTTTTTCTCTACCAGTATGTACCCACAGCCACCACTCATCTATCAGTTTGTCATACTGCTGTGGTTTGTGTGTTATGATGTTAAAAGCTATGTCATTGGTGTTTCACAAACCACAGGGTCATCCATGGTAGATAAGTTTCAGCAGAACTTCCAGACTAAGAAAGATGAGGAACAAAGGTCTGGTGACCTACTCCCAAAAAGTAGCCAATGAAAACCCCATAGATCACAATAGATTGTTCAATATTGTTCTGGAAGGTGAGCCCCCTAGGTTAGAAGGCATCCAAAATACACCTTGGCCACAAAAAATGGACTTGAGCATACCAATGAAGATGGGATGGTGCAGGAGCAGGTAATGTTTTGTTCTGTTGTACATGGTGTCGGCATGAGTTGGAGGTGACTTGAGGGCAACTAACAACAACGGGAAGTATTTACAGAGCAGTTATGGATGAGCAGCATTTCCTAGAGCTACACATTGGGGACAGGTGAGGAATTCTTGAGCTTTACAGCTGGAAGGGTCCTGAGGCTCAGTAGTCCCAGAGTTTATAAATAGTGAGGGCTAGATTTAGCAAACGCAAATACAGGAGTCTCGGTTAATTTGAATTTCAGAGAAAGAACAAATAAATTTTTAGTGTAAGTATGTCTCCAATTAGTGAAAGTATGTCCCAGGCAATATTTAGGTTACGCTCATAAAAAACGTTGTTTAGGAGTTCTGGCAAGATGGCGGACTAGGCAGAAGGATTGCAAAGACCCTCTTCAACAAAGAAAAGGGAAACCAATTAACACAGACACAGAAGAT
>NW_006921923.1:2822626-2825505 GCF_000298275.1 Orycteropus afer afer
CAAACAAAAAAACATTGTTTATCTGAAATTCAAATTTAACTGGGTGTCCTGTATTTTATCTGGAAACCCTACAAGTAGTGTCATGATATACTGTGACAAGTTCAGTTGTGAACTGTGTCAAAAGTAATTGTGAGTAATAAGAGAAAAGTACAAACTCTTCAACTTTTTTTCAGAAATCTAAGAGGGGATTCAAGTTTCTTTTTGTAATTGAGTCACTCTTACTTATCTGCATAATATGTTTCCCAAAGTAGGAGAAAAGGGCAGAGTTACAATTAGCACCACAAGGATTAAATTCATTCATTTACTCAACAAAGATTTATTGTGTGCTTGTTGTATACCAGGCTGTATACCTGTATACCAGATGTTGTGGATGTGGCAGTAAAAAAATGAATATGATGTGTACATGAATGTTTATAACAGCTTTATTCATAATACCCCATACTGGAAAGTGCCCAAATGTCTATCAACAGTTAAATGGATAAACAGAATGTGGTATATTTGTAAAATGGAACACAATTGAACAATAAAATAAACAAATACTTGATATATGCAGATACCAAAGAGTATATTCAGTGTAAGTTCATTGATATAAGCTCTAGAATAGGTAAAAACTAATCAATAGGGATAGAAATCAGAATAGTGGTTTTCTCTGCAGGGGTGGGCTAGTGTGTTGGGACACAAAGGAATTTTCTGGAATGATGGACATGTTGTATATCTTGATTAGGGGAATGCTTACATGGTTGTATGGATTTCCAAAAACTCCTCAAACTTTACATTTATAATCTGTATGTTTTGTTTGTTAACTGTATCTCAATTTCAAAATAAATAAATATAATCCTTGCCATCAAGGAGCTTAAATTCTCATATTGGATACAGATTAATACTTACACAAATATTTGAAAAATAATAATTGTGATAAATGCAATAAAGAGTCAAAAAGAAAGATGCTATGAAAGTTTACAATGTTGAAGTCATTAAGCCATGAGCATTATTCCTTCATTCAACAAATATTTATTGAGTGCTTACTCTGTGCCAGGCACTAGGAATATACCATTAAATAAAACAGCTCTTGTTCCCTGCTCTCATGGAGCTTATAATCTTGTAGGGGAGACAGACATTGGAAAAGTACAGAGGCTTGCCTGCAGGCATGGCTGGAGAAGAGGCTGTCCTGACTGAAGAACCATATCTCGAGTCACTCCTGATCCTGAATCGTAGCCTGTTACTTCCCTAATAAACCCCATAACTGTGAGCATGGTCTATGAGTTCTGTGTGGCCATTGCAATGAATTACTGAACCAAGGAGAGAAGTAGAGAGTGCCATGGGAGAAACGCTGGTGTCAGAATTGCTAAAAAGGTAGGAGAGAGGAGGTATGTCTGACCTCCACCACATAGGAGTCAGCCTTGGGCTGATCTTGATCTTGATTCTCTCTCTTCCACCTTGTGAAGTCAGACGAAGAGGTCCAATGCTGCTGCACCACCATTTCTTTACATCCCTTCTTTGTCTTTTTCTTTCCCTTCACCCAAGTTAATATGTGTCTACCCTGTAGTGGTTTACCCTCCCTTCCCCACCCACTCCTAGTAACCATCAAACAATATTTCTTTTTGTGTGAAAACCTTTTCTTGACTTTTTACAATAGTAGTCTCATACAATGTTTGTCCTTTGGTGATTGACTAACCTCATCCAGCATAACGCACTCTAAGGTCATCCATGTAATGAGATGCTTCGAAGATTCATCATTGTTCTTCAATGTAGCACAGTATTCCAATGTATGTATGTACCATAGCTTGTTGATCCATCCCTCTATGGATGGTCATTTAGGTTATCTTTTTTGGAACAGCTTTATTGAGATATAATTCATAGATCATGCAATTCACACATCCTTTCTTAAATATCACCTCCCTCTTCTTTAACAGAGGAGCTCTGGTAGCACAGTAGTTAAGGTATTTGGCTGCTAACCAAAAGATCAGTGGTTCAAACCTATCAGCTGCTCTGCAGGAGAAAGGTGAGGCAGTTTGCTTCCATAAAGATCTATAGCCCTGATGGGTGGACAGGCTGAACTATTAAGTATGTCTAAGAAGTGGGGAGTATACCCAAGACCATGTATAGGGTTGGCAGACAATAGTCTTATAAGTGCATTTGTATGATCTGAATTCCCAGGTGTATAGTAGAGCTGACAAGACACAAGGTTGTAGTCGCTTCTTGGTCATAGCCAGCTACCCAGAGGGACCGAGTAGTTGAACCTCTGGGCTTGGGACCATAGTCACAGGGGACATCAAGTTCAGCTGGCATAACATATTACACAAAACATTGTTCCACCCCCTACTTGGGCGAGTAGTGACTGGGACCTTAAAGGCCTGCAAGTAGCCAACGATGGGTCTCTCATCACCCAGAGCAAAGAAGAATTAAGAAAACCAAAGATTCACAGAAAGAATTAGTACTAGCAACTGGTAGACCATGCGATCTGCAGCCTATATGACTATGAGACCAGAAGAACTAGATGGTGCCTGGCTACCACTGTCAACCACTTCGAGGGGGATCTATGTAGGAGATCATGGATACAGAGGGAGAACAATGTGGAACAAAACTCAAAATCATTTGGGAAAATAAAAGGGGGGGACCAGGTTTGCTGGTCCGATAGAGTCTGGTGGAACCACTGAGACTATGGCCCCTAAGCTGCCCTTCAGGTCTGGAACTGAACCCACACCTGTGACTTCCAGCCAAGCAAAAGACAGGCATATGAGTTGAACATTTACCTGAGGTAAATATACTCCTTGGAGAGAATCATCATGGGAGAAAGAAGGGCTGTTTATGTACAGGGAGACAGCTCAGGGGGCAGGAGTGCACAGAGGGATGGACACAGGGAAGAGGTGACTCTTGGG
>NW_006921923.1:2825605-2828985 GCF_000298275.1 Orycteropus afer afer
TTGTGGTAAATTGTGGTCAATGTCATGAGACAAAGTGTATGTGAATTGCTGTATGGAAAGTGAATTTGCTCTGTAAATTTTCACCCAAATCACACACACAAAAAAAAGTCTATAGCCTTGGAAACTCTAAGGGGCAGTTTTACACTGTCCTAAAGGGTCGCTGTGAGTCTGAATCACCACAGTGGCAGTGGGTTTGGTGTTTGGGTTTGTTCTCCAATAACAGCACTATTTATTTCTCATTTGTTATATGTTGCCCAATATAACTGCCTCCCCATTTAACTACTTCAGACAAATTGTGGTGACACTATTACAATAAAAAACATCCATTATTTATAGTGATTAGGGTAGGCCACGGCTCCCTCAGCTGTGCAATATGGGGTGGAGCTGCATGATCCACATTCTGTAAGCCTATTTTTCCTATTAGAATTCAGGTCTGCACTGAGTGCCGTGGACTTCAGTGGTTTTGCCACTATTATTATAACATGATTATAATATAATTTCTTTAAGAAAAGACATTATATTATAATCTTTAAATGTCTTTAAGAAAAGACATTTGTTTTATTGAAAACAAAATCATTTAGTTTTTCTAGTTGGGGGCCTAAGTTAGGGGAAAAGATTCAACTAGTTCTCTATGCATAGAACTTACAGAAATAAGGATTGGGAAGCCAGGACAGAGGCTGTGGCCTGGTGGAAATATCTGAGACTGTCTCATTTGTTGCACTGCCATTTCTCTCTTTTGTACCAAGGGAAGGGAGTCTAACAATTACCTAGTTGAGACAGACAGTGAATCCATGTGGAGTTCACCAGCCACAGCAATTATTAGAAGAAGCTAGAACAGGAGACAAATACAGGTCATTTCTACAAAAGAAACTACTAACTAGATTTAAAAAAAAAAAAAAAAACTGTCAGCCATCAAATTGATTCAGACTCATAGCGACCCTTATTGGGTTTCTAAGGTTGTAAATCTTTATGGAAGTAGACTGACTCATCTTTCTTCCATGGAGTGGCTGGTGGGTTTGAACCACCGACCTTTTGGTTAGCAGTCAAATGCTTTAACCACTACACCACCATAATAACACAGTATTTGGCTGCTAAACTTCTGTAGTGATACTGCCTTGGAAACCCAAGGAGGGGTCGCTATGAGTCGGGTCCGACTCGACGGCACATAACAACAAAGCAACAACACAATCAAAAGGTTGGTGGTTTAAACCCCCCAGCCACTCCATGGAAGAAAGATGAGGCAGTCTTCTTCTGTAAAGATGTACAGCCATAGAAACGCTACGGGGTTCACTATGAGTTGGAACTGACTTGATGGCAGTGAGTTTTGTTTTGTTTTTTTACATAATACTTGGCTCATGTTGTAGATAGTCTCTAAGGCCTATGGTGTCAGTGAGGTTAAAGATATTCCACTTTGCTCAGAAATGGTGAAAAAAGACATGGGGGGAGGCTCAAAACCAGAAAAATAGGATGACTCATAGCAAATCCATTCCTTATGATTAGGGGGGAAAGTAACCCCACAAAGTACAAAACACAGCAAATAAGAGACCAGGACCTTTGTCTTCATTTGCCAAGAACAGCATGTAACTTTTACCCAATTTTATGGCTGCAGTTTTAAGCTGTAAATCCTTCCAGAAATTAATTTTCATTTTCCTTGCAGGGTGAGCAAGACAAACTGACTTGTCACGTATGCTCGCATTTCTAAAATTAGGAGAAACAGCCCTAATCCCTTCTCATATGCAGAAAATAGAAACTAGTCAACTAGTCTACTTGGTTGGTGGGAATGGACTTTAAAAAGCATCATGTTAAAAAAAAAAGTATCACATGCCTTTAGCAAAGTTCCAACTCCAGTTCAAACTTTTTGAGCTTAGCCAAATTCCACAGGCAAACAAGGGGTACGGTATTTGTTTCTCTGACTCCATGTTTTATGGCTTCAATATTCATGTACTTTTCTTTTTATTTCTTGCCAAAGTGACACGCAAAACTGATTTCAGAAAGCTTTCATAGCAAGGCCCAGTTATCTCTTTGGTTATTCCTTCGTAAAACACAAACTATCAAAGGTCACTGAATAAGAAATTGATCACCTGAATAGTCCTTTTCCTATCTAGTTGTTGTTGTTGTTATGTGCCGTCGAGTCAAACCCGACTCATAGCGACCCCTCCTTGGGTTTCCGAGGCAGTATCACTACGGAAGTAGGATTGCCCAACCTTCCTTCCGAGGAGTGGCTGGTGGGTTTGAACCGCCAGCCGTCTGGTTAGCAGGCAAGTGTCTTAGCCACTATGCTACCAGAGCTCCTATCTAGTAAAGACATTGAATTTCTAGTTTAAACCTCCCCACAAAGGAAATTTTTCACCCAGATGGCATCCCTGGCGACTGATACCAAACATTTAGGAAAGAAATAATATCAATCCTATGCAAACTCATCAAAAAATTGAAGTGAGGAATTACTTTCTAACTCATTCTATGAGTCCAGCATTACTGTTACAGACCAAGATCCTTCAGGACTATAGATGCTTTTCTCTTGGGATCCCTTTTAGAGCAGTCAGCAGTGGTAGTCAAGCACCATCTAGTTCTTCTGGTCTCTGAGATGCAGAGGACTAATTGTTTCCTTGCATCTTTGATTTTCTTCACTCTTCTTTGCTTAGTGTTCTGGTTACCTACTACCACTCTGACAAGAATATAACACAAATGGGATGCCCTTAACAAACAGGAATTTATTCTCTTACAGTTTGGAGGCTTTAAGTCCAAGTTCAAAGTGCCAGGCTCTAGGGGCTGGATAAAAGCCCCTCAGCCTTGGGCTTCAGCTCTGCCTCCAGCTTCCAGCCCACTGAAGCTAGAGGCTTTTCTTTACTCAGACAGCTGCTGGCTGCTGAGGCTGCCAAGCCCAAGGTTGACAAGTAAAACGGCACAATCCTGATGCTACCAAATTGCATGGTAGGCCGTTAATTCAAGTTCATTTTAGGTCCCAAGTTTGGCAGAGCATGGCAGGCTGCTGAACAACGACACCGCTACATGCAGGGTTCAAGGTGCCATAAGCTAGAGACTATCCCCAAGGCTTTTCTTTATATACAGGAAGCAGACTACACCCCAAAGGCAAGTACTCAGCTGCTTGTGGTAGATCCCACCATGGACTTGACTGCCAGTCTCATCATGGGGAATAACTACCACCAGCTGCCCAGCCACTCAACCAGGCCTAGCCAAGTTGACACACAAATTGAATGACCACATATGGTATTTCTATTTGTAACTTCTTAAGGAAGTGCCATATTGCTTTTAACAGTGGTTGTACCATTTTACAATACCACCAGCAGTGCACGAGAGTTCCAATGTCTCTGCAGTCTCAATAGCATTTGCTGTTTTGTTTTTTGTTTTGGAACTTTTAT
>NW_006921923.1:2829111-2831081 GCF_000298275.1 Orycteropus afer afer
ATAGTGATATTGCCTCAGAAACTCAAAGAGGGGTCGCTATGAGTCAGGTCCAACTCGACGGCACATAACAACAACAATGGCTAATGATCACAAGTATTTCTTCATGTGTTTGTTAGCCGTCTGAATGTCTTCTTTGGTGGAGTGTCTGTTGATGTCTTCTGCCCATTTAAAAATTATATCGCTTATCTATTTTTGTTGTTGAGGTAGTGAAGTTTTCTATAAATTGTAGAGATTAGTCCCTTGTTCAATATAAACCAAACCAAACCAAAACAAAAAAACAAAACAAAACAAAACAAAAAAAAACTCACTGCCATTGAGTTGATTCCAACTCATAGAACCCCTCCTTGGGTTTCTGAAGTGGTATATCTATGGAAGTAGATTGTCCAATCTTCCTTCCAAGGAGTGGCTGGTGGGTTTGAATCCCCCAGCCTTCTGGTTAACAGTCAAATGCCTTAGGTACTACACCACCAGAGCTCCCTTGTCCAATAAATTGTTGCCATTTTTTTTTTACCCCATCTATGTTGTTGTTGCTATGTGCCGTCGAGTCAGACCCGACTCATAGCCACCCCTCCTTGGGTTTCCGAGACAGTATCACTACGGAAGTAGATCTATAGGTTCTCTTTTAACTCTCTGGAAGAAGTATTTGATGCATGTAAATGTTTAATTTTTAGATAGTCCCAGTCGTCTAGTTTATTTTCTTCTGTTTGTGCATTTTTAGTTATACTTGATAGTGCATTTATGCCATATATTAAGGTTCCTAAGTTTGTCTCTATTTTTTCTTTGATGATCTTTATTGTTTGGGGTTTTACATTGAGTTCTTCAATCTATGTTGAATTAGTTTTTGTATAGGATGTGAGATATGGATCCTGTTTCATTTTTGTGCAAATGCATATCCAGTTTTGCCAGCATCATTTGTTAAAGAGACTATCTTTTCCCCCATTTAATGGGTTTCGGCCCTTTGTCAAAGATCAGCTGACCATAGGTGGATGGATTTACTTCTGGGTTCTCAATTCTGTTCCACTGGTCTATGTGCCTGTCATGGTACCAATACCAGGCTGTTTTGACTACCATGGCTATGTAGCAGGTTTTGAGGTAGGTGTGTGTGAGGTCACCTTCTTTGTTCTTCTTTTTTAGTAGTTTTTTTCTTTTTCCCACTTATCCAGGGTCCCTTTCTTTTCCATATACCAAAAAACTCACTGCCATCAAGTTGATTCCAACTCATAGTGACTCTCATTGTGTTTCCAAGGCTGTAAATCTTTACAGAAGTAGACTGCCTCATCTTTCTTCTGTGAAGTGGGTGGTAGATTCAAACCACCCACCTTTTGGTTAGCAGCCAAATGCCTTAACCACTACACCACCAGAACGCCTTTCCTTTCCATATAAAGCTGGTAATCACTTTTCCATCTCTTTAAAGAATGATGATGGAATCTATGATATAAAAATTCTTAACAAAATTTTAGCAAATTGAATCTAACAATATATGAAAAATACAGTACATCATGACTAAGTACATGTGATAGTTGGAGTTGTGTATCAGCTTGGGTGAACCACAATTCTGTGTGGTTTAAGCAGTTGTGATGTAGTTATTTCCATGATGAGATCAGATGTATATGTTTTGAGTAGCCAATCCATTGAAAGGGAGTTTCCCAAGGGGTGTGGCCTGCTTCCAATATATTTATGGACATCCTGGGAAAATGAGATACTCTTCTTTGGATCAACTGTCCGTGAGCAAACAATCCACCATTCTGCCTGGTGATCTTGGATTTGTCATTTGTAGGAGTCAACAATGTGGCTGACTGTTCCTCTGTCTGGCTTCCTGTCTTTTAATCCTCTTTCTCCTGCTCTTCTGGCCTGCTTCTTTGGGCGTCCCTGAGTTTCCCCTCCTCACCTAATCCCTTTGGCTGATTGCTCTTCTCTTTGGCTTCCTGGGTTTTACCCCTTTCTCCTGCTCTTCCGGCCTGCTACTCTGT
>NW_006921923.1:2832356-2837467 GCF_000298275.1 Orycteropus afer afer
CTAAGATAAATTTCTCTTTCTCTATATGTATATATAAGCCTTACTGGTTTTGCTTCTCTAGAGAACCCAGCCTAACAACTGCTCAGTGTATCTATTCCAATTATGCATTCTGGAATTGGGGAAATCACTACAGGATGGGTTCAGGGACTCACTGGACCCACTGTGAGACCCACACCTGAGCTAAGACTCCATCAATAACTTGACCTCTACATGTCCCCACTCTGGTCAGCCACAGTGACACGTTGAGTATCCTGGAATTAGTGTCAGTTCACAGCCAGTGTAGAGTAATCCCCCAAAAGTCTGATTATTTCATTTTCCCCAGTGAATAGTCACTCTTATGAAAGGCCTCAGATCCCTTTGAGGAAGGCTGGGAGAAATGATGACATTATAAATTTTTGGCAATGTAGTGGAGTCCTTCCTCAAGGGGACCTGGCCTCCCCTTCATTCAAGGGGTTGTGGGTCTGTAAACTGACTTAAGTCTGGGAATTGATTGAGAGGCTGTGACTGTATTCTGGCAATTCAATCTAGATTGCTGTTCATGAGACCTAGAATTCTTCTGTCTATACAGATCAAGTAAATATTTAGTAGGTTTGCTATGTATTTCACTCCTAGGAACACCATGCCTAAGTAGCCAATGCCATAATTCCACATGAGTCAGAGTATTTTGATTACTGTTTTGATTCTGCTATCCATTATAGTAACCATGCCCACCTTGTCTTTGTCGAATAACTACTGCCATTTGGCCCCTACTACCACGGGGTCCAATCAGTCCCATCATAGTTTAGTGTCTTAGTTCAATTAGGGCAGTTCCCACTGTCAAATCCAGCTTACATAAAATAGCAATCACAGCAGTCTTCAAGGACTCTGGGGCTCCCTTCCCATATTTGTTCCTCACCGTACTAGTGAAAGGTGTGTCCTCTGGACTCTCCATTTCTGGCTCTAGGAGTCTAATCCGATAAATCCATTGTAACATGTCAATTTCCCTAAGCCTCTGGATACCTTCTTCTACATTATACCAAGGCAGGTCTGGTACTTCATCTTGACTTAAGGTAGGCTACCGCATAACCCATGCTTCAGTAAGCCAAGCAAATAAACTATTAGATCCTTTCCTAACCTCTTCAGCTGAAACATTGAATGAAGAATCCATACTTAGAGGGCCTAAATCAATAAACTCAGACTGATCCAATGTTACATTCCTTGCACCATTATCCTACACCCTCAGTAGCCATTCCCATACATATTCTCCAGGTTTCTGTCTGTGGAGGTTAGCAAAATCAAGTAAGTCTTTTTGTGTGTAGCATACCACCTCCTCAGTCACACTTTGTATTTCACCTTTTGGGGTTTGCTTGGATTTAAGTTTAGTTATAGGTCTAGTAGCAACAATGGGTGGTTGGGGCAGTTCCTGAGAATATTCAGCAATATCTTCCATGGCATCTACCTCAGGCAATGACCCAGCAGGAACAGTTGGAGGTGGAAGAGATGATGATTTTATAGTACTCCCTTCAGATGGGAGGGATTCAACAGGATTTACAGGCTCCATATACTGATCTTCCTGACTCTCTGCCCATATGTCCCCATTCCAGGTTTCAGGATCCCATTTTTTCCCAATCAATGCCCTCACTTTAACTTCTGACACCATTCTGGGTTGGCAATTCAATTGGTGTTGTAATTCAGTCACCCTTACAACAAGACTCTGGGTTTGGTTTTCGGCAATATTAGCTCTGTTGCTAGAAGAGATAAGGTTTTCTTACAGAGCACAACTGGAAACATTGAGGTCTTTTACGCGGCACTTGAGCTGGGACTCAGTAGCCCTGAACTCATCTCGCTCTTTCACCACTTTGTCTAGTGTAATTAGGACCAACCAACAAGCTTCCTTATATTACTCATGCTGACAAAATTGCAGAAAAGTATCAAATATGCGATCAGCCAGAGCCTAGCTTCTCAAATGTGACTTTAGGATTACTCAAATTGGAGAACCAAAACAGAATCGGTGAGAACCAATTTAAGAAGCCCATCCTTATGATTTTGTCTCTCTAGAACCACTCTCAGTACCAAAAGTGTTAGTCTGGGTTCTCTAGAGAAGCAGACCAGTAAAGCTTATATATAGAGAGAGGGAGAGAGAGATAAATTTATCTTAGGAAAATGGCTCACACACTTACAGAAGCTGGCAAGTCCCAAGTTCTTGGATCAAACATCAAGCTGGAGGCTTCTCTTGACTCACACAGCTGCAGGGCCTGAAGCTCAAGGTTAGCAGGCATTATACCAGCTGTTGACTCCAATGAATGATGAATCCAAGATCACCAGGCCGAATGGTGGATTGTTTGCTCATGACATTTGTAGGGAGCACAACAGGATCCCGATCCACAGAAGAGTGTCTTTTTTTTCCAGGAAGTCCATAAATATTTTGGAAGCACACCACACCACTAGGGAAACTCCCTTTCAATGGATTGGCTGCTAAAAACATAAACATCTGATCTCATCATGGGAATAACCCACATCACAACTGCTAAAACCACTCACAGTTGTGGTTCACCCAAGTTGACACACAACTCCAACTATCACGTCATACAATGTTCTAATTCTTTCTTTCTAAAATGAGGTTACATTTTAATTTGTAAGTATTATCTGACAACCTACATGAACTTGACTAAGAGGTGTAGTAACATGTCTAGCAGAAACAATTTGAGAAACCAGAAATAATTTGCCAAAGCAGGTAATTAATTTGTTAGTTCTTTGTTCATGAATTCACTCAGCCATTAACCTGAATTCCAATTTCTTATCACCCTATCTGCTCTTCCATCTACTCATCCATCCATCCCCATGCTTATCCATTCACCCATCTACCCATCTACCTATCCATCCCTGTCCACTCATCCATCCATCCATCTGCTCATCCATCTTCATCATTTACTAGGCAGATAATGAAGGCCTAGCACGGTCTGCATTTGTCTCAGCACTTGAAATATAAAGTTGACAAAATAGTGCCTGTCCTCTGGAAGCTCAAAATCCAAGTGAAAAAACAAACCAAATTAAAAAAAAATCATACAAACTTCCTCAACCAGATAAAGTGCATCCACAAAAACAACTACAGGTAACATTTTATATGATGGTGAAAGACTGAATGCTTTTCCCTCCTAAGATTGGGAATGAGACAAAATGACCACTTTTATACTTTTATTCATCATTGTACTGTAGGTTCTAGCCAGGTCAATAACACATGGCGGGTAGGGAAAAGCATCCAGACTGGAAAGAAGTGAAACTGTTTTTATTCACAGATGACAGATCTTCTATATAAAATAATACAAAATACTATGGAATCTACAAAAGGGCACCAGGAAACTTTTGTGGGTGATGGATATGCTCATTATCTTGATTATAGTAATGGTTTCATGGGTATATACATGAGTCTAAACTTATCAAATTGCATACTTTAAATATCTGCAGTTTACTGTATGTCAATTATATATCTGTAAACCTGTTAAAAAATTACTAAGGTCACTCACAAAAGGACTTAAGAATCAATCTGAATAGGCTCCCACCAGCCAAATACGTGATGCTTTAAGCATCAATAGTGATAATTACTGCAATGAATGAAATACATAAAATATGTAAAAAATCCATGACTTCATAACAGTACTCTTTGTTTCTCCCTCTGCCCACCCCACCCCCTAAAAAAAAAAAAAACACTCTTTCTTGTCATCTTTGGAGGATGCTACAGAAATAACTATTTTTAAAACTGAGTATAAAGAGGGAGGAGGTGGTAGAACAAGTAATTAATTATCTTGCCTTTCTTAAATGAACTATAACTCAGGGTAACAAACAAACAAACAAAATTAAGGAAGGGACGTTTCTCCTAAAAAAAGTATTCGTAAGACTAAATTATAGAAGCAACAATTGCAACTCCTAATGAAGTAGTGGGTGATGCAAATGGTTTACACTCGACTACTAACCCAAAGGTTGATAGTTTGAACCCACTCAGCAGTGCGATGAAAGAAAGGCCCGGTGATCAGCTTCCTTAAAGATTACAGCCAAGAAAACCCTATGGAGTAGTTTTATTCTGCAACACATGGGATGGCTCTGAGTCGGATCAACTAGATGGCAATGGATTTATTTGTTTGTTTTTACATGAAGTAATGGATGGAAGTAAATAATATTGAAATGTGCTAACATGACAGAAGGAGAGACAAGCAGATATTGCAGACATTTTGTGTAAGAACAAAATTTTGTGGAAGAACAAAACATCACATGATGGAGAGAGTGGAGGGTACAGAATCCGATCAATCTATTACCACATTAATATTATACTCCATGCACAAAGCCAAGATTCAACAAATGTTCACCAAAATGTTTATTTACTTAATAAGTTCAATCAATAAATTTAATCAATCAGGATAGTCTAAAGAGGGGAGAGGAATCTTTTTTGCCTAGTAGCAAGGTTTCTTCTTCTGAATTAAATAAATTATTGATTATAAAGTCTCTGTCACTGGTAATACTGCATTATCAGTTGTTTAGATCTAATTACCATTAATTTATAATAATGTTATAGTAAATATAGGGGACAGAGAATAGCAACCAACAATTTATATTACAGGAAACTCTTACAGGACAAATAATCCAGTTTCTTGGATAAAAATTTGTAACAGACAAAGGAGAGATGGAGGAAAAACTATAGATTAAAATGATGTATGAAACATCATCCAATTGCAATGTGGGGACTTTATTTGAATACTCAAATGTAAGGGAATAAAACCATTATGTACATGAAACAACATTGTTTATGAATTGGTAATTTGGAAGGTAGTCAAAGAGAACACTGACATTTTATTGTACTATTCTGTTTTATATATGTTTGACATTTTCTTTAATAAAAAGCATTTTAGAAAAGAAATTTAAGTTTCTGAATGTGTGAATGGATAGAGCAAGGTAAGCAATTGGATGTAGGTGGTAAGGGAGAAAGAAGAGGCGAGGGATAATGGCTCAAAGATGGCTCCTTCAGCTGGATGGGGAAGCATGGTGTTCTGGTTACCTAGTGCTGCTCTGACAAGAAATATACCACAAATGGGACGGCCTTAACAAACAGGAGTTTATTCTTACAATTTGGAGGCTTTAAG
>NW_006921923.1:2837927-2840794 GCF_000298275.1 Orycteropus afer afer
GGGGAATAACTACCACCAGCTGCCCGGCCACTCAACCAGGCCCAGCCAAGTTGACACACAAATATAACTGCCACACATGGAAAATACCACTTTCTATGTGTGTGCAGAAAATGATTTCAGTTTTGGATACACTGAGCTTGAGCTATCTGTCAATAAACAGGGAGACATTCTTAAGCATTAAGCAGTCATATATATATAGGCCTAGAGCATGGAAGAGAGGTTTGTGCTCAAACATAGAATTGTGCATGGATGAGACTGTTCAGATTGTATTTCTCCTTTGGTGAAATGTCTGTTTAAGTCTTTTGCCCATTTTTTGATTGGGTTGCTTTTTGTTGTTCTTGCTTTGGTGTAGGAATTCTTTATATAATCTGGATATTACCTTTTATCAAATATATAGTTCTCCCAAATTTTCTCCCATTCTGTAGGTTGTTTCCTCACTTTGTTGAGAAAGCATTTTGATGCACAAAAATCTATAATTTTAATGAAATCCAATTTATCTATTTTTTCTTTTGTTGTTCATGGTTTTAGTGTCATATCTAAGATTACATTATCAAAAACAAAGTCTTGAAGTTTTACCCCTACATTTTGGCTAATAGGCGTTTTATGGTTTAGTTCTTGTATTTAGATCATTGATCCATTTTGAATTAATTATCATATATGATGTGAGGTATGGGTCCAACTTCATTGTTTTGCATGTGGACATACAGTTGTCCCAGCAATATTTGTTGAAGAGACTCTTCTTTCCTCACTGAAAGGATTTGGCACTCTTGTCAAAAATCAATTGGTCATAGATGTGTGGATTTATTTTTGAACTCTCAATTCTATTCCATCAGTCTATATGTCTATCCAGAAGGCTGGTGGTTCAAACCTACAAGCTACTCCTCAGAAGGAAGATTGGGCAATCTACTTCCGTGGAGATACCGCCTCGGAAACCCAAGGAGGGGTCGCTATGAGTAGGATTCGACTTGACGGCAGTGAGTTTTTTTTTTTTTTTTGGTTTTATATGTCTATCCTTATACCAGTACCAGACTGTTTTGATTATCATAGCTTTATAGTATATTTTAGGAGCTCAGTAGCATAGTGCCTAAGGCACTTGACTGCTAACCAGAAGGCTGGCGGTTGAAACCCCCCAGCCACTTCTCGGAAGGAAGGTTGGGCAATCTACTTCCGTAGTGATACCGCCTCGGAAACCCAAGGAGGGGTCGTTATGAGTTGGGTCCAACTTGATGGCACAGAACAACAACAACATAGTATATTTTAAACTCAGGAAAAGTGAATGTTCCTATTTTGTTCTTTCTTTCCTTTTTCCCCCCCTCCAAGGTTATTTTGGCTATTCAGGGCCTTGCAGTTCCATATGAGAAATCCACCACATTATAAGGATATTAAGACTTCCTTAGGAGCTCTGGTGGGAGCTCTGGTAGCGTAGTGCCTAAGGCACTTCACTGCTAACCAGAAGGCTGGCAGTTCAAACCCACCAGGCATTCCTCAGAAGGAAGGTTAGGCAATCTACTTCCATAGCGATACCGCCTCGGAAACCCAAGGAGGGGTCGCTATGAGTCAGGTCCGGCTCGATGGCACATAACAACAATAGCAGTAGCTCTGGTGGCACAGTGGTTAAGACATTCAGTTGCTAACCAAAAGTTCAGTTGTTCAAATCTACCAGCTGCTCTGTGAGAGAAAGATGAGGCAGTCTGCTTTTGTAAAGATTTACAGCCTTGGAAATGCTATGGGGCAGTTCTACTCTGTCCTATAGGGTCATTATGAGTCAGAATCAACTTGATGGCAGTGTGTTTTTTTCCCCCCTAAGCCTTCCCTAAAAGACTCAGGGTCAAGTCTAAAAACTGAAGAGGAATCCTGGAAATCAGAAGGTGAAAAGCCTAAGGATAGGTCACTGCCCCAGTACACAGGTACATTGCCTAATTTGACCCAAACCATGTTCTCAGATGGACTCACAAGGCACTTCCATGTGCACTTACCAGGCACTTCTGTGTGCCTGGTTTTCACTCTACAGCTACATCAAACAACTTTTCCATTCCAAGCTTGGGTTTCAGAGATTAGGCCAATATATCCCGGCAGCCTTGAGGCTTCTCAGACCGTTACTACTTTGCCATTACATTGTGTGTACAAAGCCAAGATTCAATAAATGTTTACTAAATTAATCAATTCAATCAATAAATTTAATCAGTCAGGATAGTCTAAAGGTGGGAGACCAAAAAGAAAAAAAAAAAAAAAAAAAAAAAACCTCAAACCAAACCCATTGCCATCAAGTCAATTCTGACTCATAGCTACCCTCATTAGATTTCTGTGGTGGTCAATCTTAACGGAAATAGATTGCCCAGTCTTCCTTCTGCAGTGTGGCTGGGGGGTTAAAACCTCCAACCGTCTGGTTAGCAGTCAAATCCTTTAGGCCCTGCACCATAGACAGGAGTCTATTTTTGTCTAGTAGCAGGGTTTTTCCTTCTGAATTAAATTGTCCACTTACAAAGTCCTGTCATTAGTATTATTATCAGGTGTCAAGAATACCAAGAAATTTGCCTTAGTGTTTTGGATTTTGTTTTCCCACATTGTTCTTCCTTTGTCAGTGTGCTTTGATACATTTTGTCATGTTATACAAATCTATGTATGCAGGAATCTCTTCTCTGTATCCCCAGTACAGTGCCTGGTACATTGGTAGGTGGTTGTTGAATAGAAATGAAATTACCAGTGAACTGCTTGAAATTGAAGATCTACTTCTGAATATCAAGTAGCAAATACAGTGGGCACACAGGTATCGGGAAACACTAGGTCACTGGTTCATTTGCAACTAGACAAAACAATTTTTCAATATCTGTGAAACATGAAATGGAAGTAATCAAGGTACTGATGAA
>NW_006921923.1:2841294-2843131 GCF_000298275.1 Orycteropus afer afer
TGAGTTTTTTCCACATTGTTCTCCCACTCTATCCAGGATCTCCTACACAGATTCTCCTCTGAGTGGTTGACAGTTGTAGCCCGGCACCATCTAGTTCTTCTGGTCTCATGGTCATATAGGCTGAGGATTACATAGTCTACCAGTCCCTTGGACTAATTGTTTCCATGTGTCTTTGGTTTTCTTCATTCTTCTTTGCTCTGAACAAAGAGAGACCCATTGTTGCATCTAGATGGCCGCTTGCAAGCTTTTAAGATCTCAGTCACTACTTACCAAAGTAGGATATGGAACAATGTTTTTTCTGTAGTATGTCATGCCAATTGTCACTCCAGTCTTTTAATTAATTACTTTTTAACTGATGAACCAGGGCATTATTCATTCACTCCAGAAGCAGTAAAGTAGCATGAGCTGGCAGTCTTGGAACTGGTTTCTAGTGCCAGCTTTATCATTGCCTGGTTCAGTGATCTTGGGCAACTCACTAGACTTCTCTTGGCTTTTGGTTTACCAACAGCAAAACAAAATCTCAGAAATACAACTGTAGGGTTGGAATTCAGAAAGATATGGCTTCAAATCTTGATTCTAACATTTCCTAATTCTGAGCATATTACTTCTGAGTCCCAGTTTCCAGAGCTCCAAAATCGAAATAAGAATAATTACTTCACAGCAGAGTTTTTACGAAGATTAAATAAGAAAGTGAATGCCCAGTGCACCAAAGATGCTAATTCCTTTCACTGCCCCTTCCCATTTCAGTTCAACTACTATATGATGCTATTCTGTGCAGGTGGAAAGTTAATCCCTCCCAAGGATTACAAATTCCAACAGAGACTAATCATAATCAGGAAACTCAAAAGATACATTTGAGATTACACAGATTCTTGAGCTACTTTTGTTATGGTGGATTTTCATTTCAGTTGCAAAGAATATTTATGGCCATTTGATATCCTTTCAAGTCTAGCTAAAATCCCTTGGCTCTTTAACTCCTATGAGTCACTTTGATGGTTAGTAAGGAAGGCCAAAGGGTGGGTATATCTGTAGCAATAGATAGAGGGAGATCATTTTATCTGAAAGAGCCAAGGAATGGACAACTGTGCCAAAAACTTCTTGGCTATCTTTTTTTGTTGTTTTATAAAATAATTTTGTTGTTAAAAACATACACAGAAAAATTCAACAATTTCTCCATGTACAATTCTGTGACACTGATTACAACCTGTAAGTTGTGCGACCATTTTCACCCTCCTTTTCTGAATTGTTCCTTCCTTCTTAACATAAACTCACTGCCCCTTAAGCTTCTTATGCAACCTTTCCTTCAAGCCACTATGATCTCTTCCCAGAAGGGATGCTTCCATTCAAAATGTCAAGGTTCTTTATACCAACTGAATGACTCATCACAAATTCACTTGCACTGTGGCCATCCTACCTCCATTGCTAGGCTGAAAGTGCTTACCCCAGATATCCACTTCACACTTGATATTGCCACAAGAATTTCTAATAAGCCGTTCAAAATTAACATGTTCAAAGAGTATCTATGGTCTCAGGGGTTCCATCAGTCTCCATCAGGCCAGTAAGTCTGGTCTGAGTTTTGTTCCATATTTTTCTCCTATTCTATCCAAGACCTCCTATTGTGATCCCTTTCAGAGTGGTCAGCAGTGGTAGCCAGGTACCATCTAGTTCTTCTGGTGTCAGGGTCATGGCGACTGAGGTTTATGTGGTCCATTAGTCTTTTGGACCAATTGTTCCCTCCTTTTTTTTCACTCTTCATTGCTCTGGATGAGGAGAGACCAATAGTTGCACCTTAGATGGCCACTCACAAACTTTTAAGACCCCAGTCGCTACTCACCCA
>NW_006921923.1:2843436-2846963 GCF_000298275.1 Orycteropus afer afer
AAACAAGTGGGAAGAGTGCTATTACATTGTCAGGATTGCACTGAATGTTACAAAACAAAATGTGTATGAACTGTTGAATGGAAAGCTAATTTCCTCTGTAAACTTTCACCTAAATCACACACACACACACACACACACAAAAGTTAACATGTTCAAAACCAAACCATGGATCTTCTTCCTGCTAAACCTGTTCCTCCCTCAGTCTTCTCCATTCGCTACTGAGTTAGTTGTTCAAACTAAGAACCTAGCAGTCAGCCTTAGTTCCAAGTTTTCCCCTTATCTTACCTCCCACTCCTGCCACCGAATACATTAGCAAGTACTGTTCCTAACTCTGAAACCTATCCATTTCTCCATGTTCGCTGCCACTCACTAGCCGAGCTACAACAGCCTCCTGGTAGGTCCATCACGTCCATTTTTAGCTCGCCACAGTCCATTCTCCACTTACATCTGTGGGTGATCTGACTCCAGACTAACTTTCCCAACTCATCTCATACCTCATCTCCACTGGCCTCCTTTCAATTCTCAAATACACCAAGCTCTTTTCTGTTTCAGGGACTTCACATGCATTGTTCCCTGATCTGTTCTTTCCTTTGCTGGCTTCTTTTTATTCATTCAGAGAGGTCTTCCCTTAACACACTACTCAAAGGAAGCTTTCCCCTTGTCTTTATTCCTTTCCACAGTACCCTATTTGTTTTCTTCATAGCACTTACATCATTTTAAATTAAATTATACATTTATTTGTTTACTTGATTATTGTTTATCTCCCTCCTCATTAGTCTGTGAACCTGATTATGGCATGGGCTGTATGTCTCATTTATTCAAGAGTTTACACCCAGAGCCTAGAGCAGTGCTTGCCACAAAATAGGTACTTAATATGTTTAAATTTATTTAACATAATTCAAAAACATTGTTAAACAGGCAAATGAATGACTGAATGCGAATGGCAGAAGTCCAGTTTGGCTATAGTTTAGGGTATATGTGAAGCATGGCTGGAGATGATACTGGCAAGAAAGAATGGAGCCAGACTGTGGAGGGCTTTGGATACTATGCTAAGGTATTTAGAATATGTTACGGTATATTTAGAATCTCTTTCTGCAGTCATTGGTGAACCACGAAATATTTTCCAGAAGGGAACTGACATGATAGAAACCGTGCTTGCAGAAATAAGGTCGGAGGACTGATCCAAATAGGAAAGACCAGAGGCTGGAAAAGCAGTTACCAAAGCCTTGAAGTGAAGGATGGCAACCAAAAATGAAGCAGTAGCAGCAGGAACGGGAAATAGGAGCATTCTTTAGAAACACTCTGGGATAGATTTGCTGGGTATTGGGAAATCTATTAAGGGATATCTGGATTGACTTACTTTCCTGTCACCTGTAGGAATTTAGCTTTATTAAAATAAATCCAGGTAGAAAATACGTGGAAACATGTAATCCCTATTAGGATTTGCATGTTGGTTCATCTGAGAACAAAGAAGGTAGGCCTCTGTAGGTGGCTGGATTCCTTTCAGGAGATGGCTTGTGCAGGATGAGATCAGTAGTATGGTGTATCTCAAACAGTTCACCATCTTCAGGGAAATGCATCTGGCAAGATTCCTGCAATAATGAAGTAGCCAAAATTTGGAAGTGATTAGCCACCACTTAAGGAACCCTCACAGTGTAAAGGTGAAGAGCTTGGCTGTTTAAACCCATCCAGTGGCTCCATGGGAGAAAGACCTGGTGATCTTCTCCCATAAAGATTACAGCCTAGGAAACCCTATGAAGCTGCTCTACTCTGTTATAAGGTTGCTATGTGAAAAAGTAGCCAGTGGGAGAGGAAAAAAGAAAGAGGAAGGTACTAAGATTCTGTTTGGGAAACATTTGAAAATAGATAGTGGTGATGTTTGCACAGTACGGTGAATATAATTAATTTTACTGAATTGTATACTTACAAATGGTTAAAATGACAAATGTTTTGTTAGATATATTTTGCCACAATAAAATATTTTTTAAAAAAGATTACAGCATTGGAAAGACTACAGGTCAGTTCCACTCTGTCCTATAGGGTTGCTATGAGTTGGATTGACTAGATGGCAATGGGTTTGGTTTTGGATATGGCCTTAAATGTTCATGTTAGAAGAGAAGCCCAAAATCAGTGGTCTTCCCTTTCACTCTAAGAAGATAGAAATAGAAGGGGAAAAAAATTAAACACAAAGGAAATTGAAGTAAGTAATAAAGAGAATAATAAAAATGAAGGAAATAGAAAAAAACAGGCTTTTGACATTTTAAAATCAAAAGTCAATTATTAACAGCCTTGAAGTAAAGCTTCACTAGAATAATAATTATATGTATGTCAGAAGGATCTTGGCTGAAAGCAGCGAACACCAGAAATATGTTTACTTGTGTTTTATTGACTATGCAAAGACTGTGTAGATAATAACAAATATGGGTAACATTGGCAAGAATGGGAATTCCAGAACACTTAATTGTGCTCATGAGGAATCTTGTAAATAGAGCAAGAGGCAGTCGTCTGAACAGAACAAGGGGATACTGTGTGGCTTAAAATCAGAAAAGGTGTGTGTCAGGGTTGTATCTTTCACCATATGTATCCAATAGGTATGCTGAGCAAATAATCTGAGAAGCTGGACTACATGAAGAACAACATGGCATCAGGACTGGACTAAGACTCATTGACAACCTGTGACATGCAGATGACACAACCTTGCTTGCTGAAAGTGAAGAAGAGTTGAAGCACTTACCAATGAAGATCAGACCACACCCTTCAGTATGGATTACACTTCAACATAAAGAAAACAAAAAATCCTCACAACTGGACCAATAAGCAACATCATGATAAACAGAGAAAAGACTGAAATTGTCAAGGATTTAATTTTACTTGGATCCACAATTAATACCCATAAAAGTATCAAGAAATCAGAAGACATTGCACTGGGCAAATCTGCTGCAAAGACCTCTTTAAAATGTTTAAGAGCAAAGATATCACTTTGAAGATTAAGGTGCTCCTGACCCAAGCCATAGTATTTTCAGTAGCCTGATATGCATGTGAGAGCTGGACAATGAATAAGGAAGACCGAAGAAGAATTGATGCACTTGAATTGAGGTGTTGGCAAAGAATATTCAATGTACAATGGACTGCTAGAAGAAGGAACAAATCTGTCTTGGAGGAAGTACAACTGGAATGCTCCTTAGAAGCAAGTATCATCTCTTGTACTTTGGTCATGTCATCAGAAGAGACCAATTCCTGGAGAAGGATATCATACTTGGTAAAGTAGAGGGTCAGTGAAAAATGGGAAGGCCCACAACAAGATGGATTGAAACAGTGACTGCAATGATGGGCTCAAAGCACAGCAAGGATTGTGATGATGATCCCGAACTGGGCAATGCTTTGTTCTGTTGTACACAGGGTATCTGTGAGTCAGAACCCACTTGATGGCACCTAACAACAACAACAATAACATATGTGTATATGTGTATATGTGTATACGTATATACACACACATATATATATATATATTGTTGTTGTTAATGTGC
>NW_006921923.1:2847917-2848965 GCF_000298275.1 Orycteropus afer afer
TGGGTGGTGAATTAGTCAACACACTCGGCTACTAACTGAAAGGTTGGCAGTTAAGAGTTCACCTAGAGGTGCCCCAGAAGAAAGTCCTGGCAATCTACTTCTGACGAACCAGTCACCGAAAACCTTATGGAGCACATTTCTATGCTGACACACACAAGGCCACCGTAATTCTTATACTGCCCCCTCCCCTTTCCTCTTTGGACCTGGAGTCTTCTCCCCCTTCCTCATCAATTCAAATAGTATCCATCCTTCATAGTCTAGCTCTTTCATGGAGACTCCCTAATTATGTTTTCTTTGCCTTGAATCAAGAAACCCAAAGTGACCCAGGTAGGCCCACTTTATTTTTAAAATTAACATTGAAAGTTAACATTACACCAAGCACAACAATTGGTCTCTATTCGCCTGGTGGAACAGAGGAAGAAGGAGAATCAGGAACAGAAGGAAGATATGGAATGTGTGGCAAGCTGTCACACAGGATGGCATATTATTTATATCTATTCTAGGAGTGGTTTCTGTGTTAAGCTTACTTCTCTAGTGAGACACTCACTTCTTGATGGTAATACCTGTTTCTTACACTTCCTTGAGCTACCTACCACGTGCTGGTGTTATCATAGATGCTCAATAAATACTTATTATGAATGGCCTACAAATTTCTACAATGGGCCTGAAAACCATTGCTGACATGAAAAATAGGATAGTGCAACCTATCATTTCATCAGGAAGGAAACATCTGCTTGTTCTACTGTATTTTCTGTTCCTAACAAATCAAAATCAGATGAACTCTTGCTAGTGAACCAAGAAGCAGACACTTTCCAAGAAGAGGCAAGGTAGTTTAGTAGTTAAAAGCATATGTTCTTAATCAAAACAGACATGGGAATAGATCCCAATTCAGTGTTTATCTCATTCCTCTGAGCTTCAGTGTCCTCATCTCTAAACATGAGGAAATTAATAATAGTTTCTACCCTTGTTTGTTTGTTCAAAATTTTAAATGAGACAAGGCAAGCATAGTACAGTTGTTGTTGTTGTTATGTGCCGTTGAGTTGGACCC
>NW_006921923.1:2849596-2858148 GCF_000298275.1 Orycteropus afer afer
CAAACAACAACAGCATGACAAAGTGACAGATAGGTGGTGGATTCATAGACCTAGGACTCAGAATTATTCAGTCTAGTTTTCTATAGTATTGCAGGTTCAACTATTGAGTCCTAAATGGTGGCCTCTGGACCCAAAGATAGACATTTGAAGTTTAATAATCAAATTCAGTAAAATATAGGCTGATGCTGTGATACTGTGATTATGACCTAATAAGTCTAATTACCTGTGCCAGCCAGATTCCTTTTGGAATAACTGCAGCATTCCTAAGCCTGCGAACAAAAGTGTGACTTGAAAGAAGGGGTAGTTAGCATCCTGGCAGATAAACAAGGGATCTCCTGATGGCTTTCCAGCTGATAATAGAGAAATCAGCGGACAGGAATGAAATGGCATTCCCAGTGTTTAACCACAAGAATAAGCCTTTTAATTCCCTAAGCCCTGTGGATCTCTTGGACACATGATTATTCACCAATTTTCTTCAAGCATCTGATTGCCCTTGCATGCCAAGACAGCTGCCCACGTTCCAGTAGACGAGCTCATGCATGGGCACAGGGATTTGAGGCTGAAGAGTGGAGGTGCATGAGGTGGAAAGAAGTAGGGGTGTCAGAACAAGAAGTGATCTTGGGAGTTACAGAGCTGTAATCTCTGTAAAGGGTTAGTAATGCATACACACAGACTTTTTCCGAGTGGTCTTGTTCTGGAATACAAAACTTCTGTCAGTATTGCTAGAAGGTGTAGAAAGCCATAGGGAGAGACTTCTGGGATAGGAATTAAGTCAGCAAACCACTATTGGTAGGCAATTGGCTGTTCTCATAACACAGTTTCCACTGAAAGGATTACTTTTCTAAGGTCAGATATAGTAGCTATTTGCCCTTTTGAGTGAACTGTCTCTAGGCCTTCAGCAATATGCCGTGATTCTCAAAAGTCATGATTGAAAATGAGATTGTACTATCTTAAGTAAGCAGACAGGCAGGGCTTTGTTTGGTCTAGTCCAAGAATTGCTTGTACAGGCACAGGAGCTCTGGTAGCATAGTGCCCAAGGCACTTGACTGCTAACTAGAAGGCTGGCGGTTCAAACCCACCAGCCACTCCTCAGAAGGAAAGTTGGGCAATCTACTCCCTAGTGACACTGACTCAGAAACCCAAGGAGGGGTCGCTGAGTTGGGTATGACTCGACAGCATATAACAACAACAACAGCAACCTCAGAGATATTGCAGGTTCAGTTCCAGACCACTACAATAAAGTGAATAATGCAATAAACTGAGTCACATGAATTTTCTGGTTTCCCAGTGCCTATAAAAGTTATGTTTACATTGAACTGTAGTCTATTAAGTGTGTGATAGCATTATGGAAAAATTTGAAATATTGTGAGAATCACCAAATTGTGACACAGAGACATGAAGTGAGCACAGGCTGTTGGAAAAATGATGCCGATAGACTTGCTCGGGGCAGGGTTGCCACAAACCTTCAACTCGTGGGGGTGGGGAAAGAGTATCTGTGAAGCGTAATAAAAAGAGATGTGCTTGTACTTTTATTTGATTTAGGAGGTCCTGGGTGGTGCAATCAGTTAACGTGGTGGCTTGAGTCTACCCACATGTGCCATTGAGAAAGCAGCCATTGAAGCCCTAGGGGAGCACAGTTCCACCCTGACACACGTGGGGCTGCGATGAATTGGATTTGACTGGACAGCCACTGATTTTGTTTTAAAGGTGGCACTAATCTGATTATTGAGTTTTGAAAATAACAGCTGAAACTTTAGCTCAGTTTGGACTACGTAAAGCAAGAGAAGGTGGGTGGGAAAGACAGGATTTTATCATCAGTCAGAGACCAAAGACATCAGAGAGCTGACCTATCCTGCTTGATTCAAGTGCTTTAAAATGGCTGTCTCTGATTTTTGCTCATATCCAACTTCCCCTGTGGCCATACACCTGCCCTCTCTCCACCAATAGTTTTGGGAGTAAGACTTTTAAATCATTACCTCTGGCTCTGGTAGCTCATGGGGGTTGGAAGAAGAGCTGGAGAGGCTTTTACGAAAACAAGGACCAGGCCACAGAGCAGCTCAGAAAGCTGGGTAGTAAGTGGTTCGAAGCTGCCTGGGGGCTAGAGCTCTCTGTACTTTCTAACTAAATCAGACCAATGGCTTCCGAATCCCACACCACATTCCTGCCTTTTAAAAAAATTATAGAAAAAACTCTGCAATTAACTGCAAACCAATATTAAGACCTCTACAACATCCCCTCTCATTGTATTCTGTCTTCAACTGACCCCTGCCCTTTTCAACCCCTTTTCCTTTTTGATCTTTTTTTTTTTTTTTAACCACACTTGCTCCCTCCCTGGTCTCTTACCCTTCCTAATTAACTTTCTTAGAATTTCAGTTCTCAAGCAACCAAGCCCAAGTCCCACACTTACACTTTCAAAGTCTCACAGCTACTCAGTGTGGGAATCAATCCTTATTCTTCCTCCACAGCCCCACAGATAACCCTTCTCTGACCACAGCTCCCACTATAAGTAGATGGACCTCCCCTATTGTGAGCAATGGCAATATACTTAGGAAATGAATAGATTTTGATCTCAAGGATGAAAGTTTACCCAGCTCTCAAAGCCTGGAGCACAGGCTTCAGATACCTTCATATTGTTCACAGCCTCTGTCCTGAACTGCTCTCTCTGACCTGCTTTGCACTCCACCTCCTGGCCTCCTTTTAATCTTTTTGGCTTCTGACCTCATGACTCACTTTCCCCACTCACAGACTTGCCTTGGATTTGATTCTTGCTACAGTGTCTCTATTTTTGAGCTATCTGATTTCTACCATAATAATGATTCCAATTCTTTCTTTTGCTATGCTCAATTTACTGCCCTGGATAAATACTTAATTCTCTCCTAAAGTCATGCATAGGATTCTGATTCCCTGCTCAAATCCCACCTATCTTAAACTCCAAGCTATTATACTTAGAACTCATTTAACATTTGCCATACATATCCTTAGGAGTTCTGGTAGCATAGTGGCTAAGACACTTGACTGCTAACCAGAAGGCTGGTGGTTCAAACCCACCAGCCACTCCTTGGAAGAAAGATGGGGCAATCTATTTCTGTAGTGATACTGCCTCGGAAACCCAAGGAGGGGTCGCTATGAGTCGGGTCCGACTCGACAGCACATAACAACAACAACAACATATATATCCTAAGACTGGGCAATCTACTTCCGTAGAGATACCACCTTGGAAACCCAAGGAGGGGTCACTATGACTCGGGATCTACTCGATGGCAGTGAATTTGTTTTTTGGTATATATATCCTTGTAATCTAATATTTTCACATCCATCCATCCATCCATCCATCCATCCATCCATTTATTCCAGAGATGTTGTTGTTGTTGTTAATGTGCCATCAAGTTGGACCCAACTCATAGTGACCCCTCTTGGGTTTTTAGGCAGTACCACTACGGAAGTAGATTGCCCAACCTTGCTTCCAATGAGTGGCTGGTGGGTTTGAACCGTCAGCCTTCTGGTTAGCAGTCAAGTGCCTTAAGCACTACGATACCAGATAGTGAGTCCTTTTTATGTTCATGGTATATTGGGAATATACAAATATTCTCTCGGGTACCAATGTTTCTGTGATAACAGAGATGTTTTAGAACTGTGCTATTCAATACAGTAACCACTAGCACGTGGTTCCTGAGCACATGATAAGTGGCTAGTTTGACTGAGGAAGTGGATCATTTTTAATCTTAAGAAATTTAAATTTAAATAACCACAGACAGCTAATGGCTACATATCGGGCAGCACAGAGCTAATGTATATATTTAACAATAGAATCACTTGGTTGAAGGGTATGGGCATTTTCAACTTTATTCACCCACTACTGTTGAGTCAGATCCGACTCATAGAGACCCCTTCTTGGGTTTCTGAGGTGGTATTACTATGGAAATAGATTGCCCAACCTTCCTTCCCAGGAGTGGCTGGTGGATTTGAACCACCAGCCTTCTGGTTAGCAGTCAAATGTCTTAGGCACTAAGCCACCAGAGCTCCTCAACTTTACTAACTCAAACCAAATTCAGTGCCATGGAGTCAGATCCGACTCATGGCGACCCTTCCTTGGGTTTCCAAGGTGGTATCACTATGGAAGTAGATTGCCCAATCTTCCTTCCATGTCAACTTTACTTGGTATTCCCAAATGGTTTTCATAACGGTTGTATGTTCTACCCAAAATAATGGGAAATTTATTTAAATATTTAAATTAATTAACTTAAATACCCAACAAGAGAAGAGAAAAACAAATTGTGATATATGCATACAATAGAATCCTGTGTTAAAATGAAAGAAATAGAACTACAACATAGATGAATCTTAAGATGTAACACTGAATGAAAACAGTAAGCTATTGAACGAGGTGTCCAGTATCCTTCAAACAAAGCTTTAAAACATGTAAAACAATATATTTTTGAGGAATGTAGTAGAAATATAAAAACCCGTCGCCATTGAGTTCATTCCAACTCATGGCGATCTCATGTGTGGCACAAACAGTTTGTGCTTCACTATTAACCTAACACAGTGGCTGTAATGATGGACTCAAGTATAGCAATGATTGTGCGGATGGCCTAGGACTGGACAGTGTTTCCTTTGGTTGTACATATGGTTGCTGTGAGTTGGAACTGACTTGATGGCACCTCACGACAACAATAACTAACCTAAAGTTTGGCAATTCAAACCCACTCAGTGGTATCATGGAAGAAAGGCCTGGCCATCTGCTTTCATAAGGATTAGCCAAGAAAACCCTATGGAGCAGTTTTACTCTAACACATGGAGTTGCCATAAGAAATATAAAGATGTGCACAAAACTTGTTGCAATTGGGTCTATTCTACTCAGGGTGATTCCTTTTGTCACTCTTCCATAGGGTTTTCTTGGCTGTAATCTGTATGGAAGCAGATTGCCAGGCCTTTCTTTTGCAGCACCATTGGGTGGGTTAGGAATAACAATTATCTAATACAGTTCATTTAAAAATAATGTTCTTATAGGGTACTAGCAGAGGGGAATGGAAAAAGGCAGGTCAAACTTATATATTTACACAAATATACTTTATAAAGGGCATGGGAGGAGCAAAGCATTTTAGAAGCTTTCGGGGAAGGACTCTCATAGCTATCTTTGGGCCCAGAGAGACTTTGACAGTTCAAGGGTCAAGAAGGTGTTGGCTCATGTGCAGTGTTTAAGAATGGTAATAGCTGTTGCATCCCGGGGTCTGTAAGGCTGATTGAGAGTCATAGGACAACAAATGCATCTGAGTTCTCTGCTATCAAGCTCCTTGTGGGCTGTTTAATTCATACATAAAAATGTCTTATAGTATGCAGTAACATTTACACAAGTTGTTCTCTTTACCTAGAAATTACCATATTCTCCACCCCACTCTCCAAAAACTTCTAATTTGAGATTCAAATCCAATGTTATCTCCTCTAGAAAGCCTTTCCTAACTCCCCAGGACAAAATTAATCACTCTTACTTTCTCCTGAAAAAAAAAATGGCAGTAGACTATTGGATCAGAAACATATTTTGCTCTTCCATTTGAGAGTTGTGCTATTATATAAAGAATCCACAAAGGACCCAGACATACATACACCAAACTCTAAGAATCTGATGAATAAAATTCATGAATGAATAAAATTAGAGCACGTTAGTTAAGACCAGAGAGATGCAAAGTCACCTTAAAAGAGACAGTAGACGTTCCAAGTTGAGAGATGGCCCAGAGAGTAACCCAATCAACATATCTAAAGAAAGAGCAAGTCCATTGGGAGGGAAGATGTCAATTGGAAATACAGAAAATTGGGACTTTCAAATGGACACTCTTAGCAATGCAGTGTTGCCGTTGCTAGAAGAACTTCTGCTTCAGGAAATCCACTTTCCATTCCCTGAGGTCAGCACATCCCCATCCTCAAGATGGATGGACCAGCCCATTAGAGTTGGCTGCCAATAAATATTAGGATTATACAACCAACTCCCCTTGCTGCGGTGCCATGCACACCACGCAATGTTCCTGTTATGTTTTGACTCCCTACATAGATTTTCTTATCTGGTTCTTCTCCATAGTTATTCTTTTTCTGTATGTCAATAAATTAGTATTCCAGTTTAGGTATCCACCTCCTATCAACTTGGCTAGTATGGCTATGTCCAAAGAAAATGATCTACTAGTTCCCCTGGGATCAGAAAATAAAATTCCCAAGTGGCAAAGCTTAAAGCCAAACCCAGAAATTCAGGTGCTATACAAAGGGCCTTGAGAACAGTCCTTAGTGACCACCCCTTGTGAACCAAAAATGCACTGTCTTCAGTGTTTGGGAACATCAATGGGTCATTCAATGGCTAATTTTAGGCAGAAATTTTGCTGCACAGATGTGTTTTGTATCGCTATTTAGATGACAAACTTTTCAAGGGCAGACATCTTGTGTTAAAATCTTTGGGTCTGCAGTAGAGCAAAGCACCATGCTTTGCTAGGTAGGTAACTGATGGATATTTATTGAATGAACTTTGATTACGCATGCCTTATAAATAGTGGAATTAGAGACTTGTATGGGGCTGGTTTCAGGAAAAGCAAAGGGGGTTCGTTTATTTATTCAAACAAATACTACAGAGTGCCTGATATGTGTTAGACACTGTATTATACATTGGAAATAAGACAAACATAGCCTTTGCCCTCATGTCAACTTACATGACTTACAAGAGCTGTTCCAACTGACCAGCACATAAAAAGGTATTTTTGTATGTATGTAGATAGGTTAGGTTTCTATCGATCTAAAAAATCAGAAAGTATAAGTACTATGAAGAAAAAGGAGCCTTGGTGATATAGTGGTTAAACGCTCAACTGCTAAACAACTGGTCAGTGATTCAAGCACACCAGCTGCTCAGCAGGAGAAAGATATGGCAGTCTGTTTCCATAAAAACTTGGAAACCCTATGGGCAGTTCTACTCTGTCCTATAGGGTCTCTGTGCTGGAATCAACTCCACAGCAATGAGTTTGGGTGTGGATATGAAGGAAAAGTTCCTAGGTGGTGCAAACAGTTTGCACTTGACTACTTAGCTAAAGGTTGGCGGTTCAAATTTGCCAACAGTACTATGGAAGAAAAGGCCTGGCAATCTGCTTCCATGAAGATTACAGTCAAAATAACCTAAGGAGCAGGTCTACTCTGTAACACATGAGGTCGCCATAACTCAGAATCAACTTGACAACATCATGGAAGAAAAGAGTGCCATGATGCTATGGGAAAGAATAGCTGGGAACTTACTTCAGGGACAGAGGGGTCTCCCTGAGTGATTTAAGCGGAGACCTGAAGTCACAGTCATAGAAAGAAAGGGAAGAAGAGCATTCCAGACAAAGGGAATAGCAGTGTACGAGTCCAAAATTTGGAAAGAGTTTGGTGCAAGTGAAAAGATGAAAGACATTGTACTTAGAATGTAATGAGTAAGAGAAAGGGTGGGCTGAGCTAAACCAGGTCATGCAGTCTTATGGGTCATAATGAGAATTGTGGGAAGCAAGTGAAGAGTGTTAAGCAGTGGCATTGGCTTGATCAAATCTGCATTTTGTAAAGATTCTTCTTTTCTCTACTGCCCTGTGGAGAACACACTAGAAGAGGACAGTGGATAAGGGAGACCATTAGAAGGCTGCTGCAGTGATTCAGGTTTGAGATGAAGGTGGCCTGGCACAATAAGTAGAAATGGAGAAATGAGGGCATATTAGAGATGTAATAAGAGATAACAATCAACAGGATTTGGTGAAGTCTCTGATATGGGGGCAAGAGGGATGACGTGTAGGCTTCTGCTTGAGCAACTCTGTGAATGGTGAAATCATTCACCAAGACAGAGAATACTTGAAGAGAACCAGGTTGGATATAGGGAATGGTGGGTGGGTACATATTATGTTGAGTTTGAGATTCCTTTAACACATACAACCTAGAAGCATTATCACATAAGGAGTGTACTGCAATTATTTCCTCACTAGTCTCCCTCCATGCACCTTTGGCTCCCTATAGCAGCCAGTGATCCTTTTAAAACATAAGTCAGATAATGTCAATCCTCTGCTCAAGATCCTCTGAAGGCTCCTCATTTTACTCTGAGTAAAAGTCAAAATCCTTATAATGACCTACAAGACTCTACCTAATTTTCCCACTTCCCTTTTTAACTCTACCTTCCATTTACTTCATTCTAGCCACACTTATCTGCTTGCTCAAACACATCAGTCAAACTTCCACCTCAGGGCCTTCTGCTCCGGACACTCTTCCTCTAGATACCCACCAGGCTAACTTCCTCACTTCCTTCCAATCTTCTCTTAAATCTCATTTTCTTAATGAAATTTGCCCCGACCACCTTATTTAATATTACAATGCTCCTCCCAGGACTCCCCCTTACCCTGATTTAACTTGTCTTTTTTCCATAGCATCTATGAACTTTGAACACACTACATAACTTATTTATCATGTGTATTGTCTGGAGCTCTGGTAGCATAGTGCCTAAGGCACTTGACTGCTAACCAGAAGGCTGGCGGTTCAAACCCACCAGCCACTCCTCGGAAGGAAGA
>NW_006921923.1:2858248-2862221 GCF_000298275.1 Orycteropus afer afer
GACACATCCAGAAAGGTAGGAGGGGACTAGACAACCTGTGAGTGCTGATGAAGAGTCCAAAAGAAAATAGATGAAAAGTTCTCATTGGGTTTAGGAACAGTTTCTTCAGTGATAGTGCAGGCTCCTCATCCCTTGCCTGTATCTTTGCAGTTGCTTTGTAATAACACTCTACCCTCTGACTCTTCCCTTTCTTTTATTTATAGGAGATAAAATCAGACTAATATTCCTACAAAAAAAATCATTCAATATTTACTAAGAAAGAGTATGGAAAGAACACTAAAATCAGAATCAGAAGAATTGCCAATTAATAGCAGTATGTTCCTGGGCAAGTCAAGTAAACTCATTGTACCATCTATAAATGGGGATAAGAATAGCTGCTGTTTTGCAGGATTATCATGAGGATCAAAAGAAATGATGAATGTGTAACACCTATGTCCGGCACTAATGCAATCTGATGTTATTTTCATGGAATATGGATTGCCCGAGGCCTTTCTTGCATCTCTAGCACTCCTGGGGATGTTTAAAATACAAACATTTGCTTTTCCCACAGAATTGTATCAAGAGGTATAATTAACAAAATACTTTACAACACACCTACCACTCGTCTGTCAGTTTGTCATACTGTGGTGGCTTTTGTGTTGTTATTACACACACAAATATGAAGTGTACAAACTGCATAAGGACCTTGGGAATTACCAGGCATTTTTACCCTTTATAAGACCTTATCTCCTTACCACCTACCATGTACCACATTGTTATGGTCTGGCCTTTAAGACTTGAGGACATGGTATCTTCTGTGCTCACAGGTACTCAATTGATCCCAGAGCTTCAAACTCATTCTTCCCAGTTCATGCATGGCTGACAAAGTGAAATTGGAAGGGATCAAATTTGTAAAATGTAGGGAAACCAGAATGATAACTGGAATGGGAAATATTATGGATCAACACTCTGCTAGAAACTTAATCTCCCTCTTAGAAAACAAGGACAGCCTGTGTGTTGCATAGCAACCAAATCTCTTGAACAGCAGAGTTGGAAACAATGGTGCCCACTCAGAGATCGTGGTTGACTGTGCTGCTTTTAATGTCACTTTTCACAGTTCTAATAATAATCCAATTGCCCACATCAGGTTCCTGAAAAGGTTCACTATGCTTCTTGTGTGTCTTCCATTCCAGGGCTTGGATTCATAATTTTTCCCATTCTGTTTGTCATTCTGCTTCACTCAAATTTTAAAAATTCAGCTCTGTTCCAATTTTGCTTCATTTGCCACGAATGAACTGGTTCAAACCGGTTTGAACCCCTAGTTTGTCTGGCTGACGCTTCCCTGAAAATGCTGATTTTTATATCCACCATGACCCCCAATAGGGTTGTAGTCTGTTCTTTCCCCAGCTCTCCCTGACAGCAAACACCAAATCTTGGAGGCAGGCAGGAAATACCCATGTTCTTCCCATTGCTGCAGGCCAAGTTGCCCTCGCTAGGAGTCGTGGTTTGAATAGGGGGAAGGAGTAGGGGCTCAGGCTGAGATCAGGCCTGTTCTGCTTCCACAGGCCACAAAGAATTTGTGGCTGCCCTCAGCCTTGCACAAGCCTCCTAACTTACTTTTAAGCTAAAACTTTTAGGTTGCAAACCCTCATAGATTTCTCCAGAGGAAAGGAAGCTCATACTCTTTCACTAGCAATCATCCTTTCCTTCACTTCCCTCACTTGGAGTGTGTCACAGCCTCCTCTGGGATCATCTCTCTCCAACTCCTAACACCTCCTATAAATCTTAGCCTTAGATTTTTAATTTATGTTGACACTAGGGTTAACATATGTGATAACTGTTTGGAATATATAAAGTTCTATTGAAAGCATTATTATTGACTGTTTATTAGAGGCATGACACTTTGCTAAGTGTTATCTTAGATGACCAAGATTCACCTGACCATAAGAAGTATACACCTCATGGGAGCAAGAATAAATAAATATATGTATATATGTGTGTGTGTGTGTATACGTGTGTGTGTGTGTATACAAACTCACTGCCGTCAAGTTGGACCTGACACATAGTGACCCCTCCTTGGGTTTCTGAGGCAGTATCACGACAGAAGTAGATTGCCTAATCTTCATTCTGAGGAGTGGCTGGTGGGTCTGAACCTCCAGCCTTCTGGTTAGCAGTCAAATGCTAACTACGTATATGTATTAGGCACTACGTATACATATATATCCATTCAGTAAGTATTTATTGAACACCTATTATGTACTAGGCATTGTTCTATGCTCTGGGTATATATCAGTGAATAAAATTGACAAAGAACCCTGGCCTCATGGAGCTTACATATCAGAATACAGAACACCAAAACCAAATCCACTGCCATCAAGTTGATTCCTATTCATAGTGACTCTATAGGACAGAGTAGAACTGCCCTGTAGGGTTTCCAAAGCTATAAATCTTTATGGACGCAGACTGGGTTTGAACTGCTAACCTTCTGGATAGCAGCCAAATGTTTAACCACTGTGTCACCAGAGCTCCAGAATAACATGTGCCATTTACCGTAAGTAGAAAACCAAAAGTAGAGTACAAAGAAAAGTCTGTGTGTTCAGATTTAGTGGTAACTAGAGGAATAGTTGCAATTACAAGTAGAAGAGGACGTGTTTTGGAATGGACCTGGATCCCAGTTCTCCTTTATACCACTTCACCTCCTGTGTGCCATGAATAAGTAACCCAACTTTGCTGAGCCTCATCTTTAAATTGAGGATAAATGCTACGTATCTTATAGGGTTGTAGGGAAAATTATGAGTGATAAAATCATGCAGAGCAGACCTAGAATATTTAATTCCTTTCTCATGGTAGCAAATTAACTCCACTCATATCTCATTCGTTTAGAATTTTCAGATTTTTTAACTAAACATCTAAAATAATAAGCCAGATATTTAACACCTCTTAGTCTCCATTTCCTTATCTGTAAATTAGAGAGGCAAAACAATTATTTCTTAGGATTTTTTTTGAGGGATAAATGGAAATATCATATGAAAAGCTTCTAGCATAGTATCTGGATCATACATATCAAGTGATCAATAAATAGTCACTGGCTTCATTCATTCTTCCTCTGCTTTGTCCAGATCACCTACATAGACTTATATCCAGTTTCCAATTCCTACAATGGTTATGTTCTTAAAAAAAGTGATTTATAAAACTAAACTATCAGGTATTTATTGATAAAATCTTGGCAGGGATATTGTGACGTTTAAAGGAGACAACTCATGTGCCTGGCTTCATAACCACACATAAAAAAAGTTCATGTTCCCTGTTCACAAGAAGTCTAACTGAAAAAATATTTGAGACCAGGACCCCACATGAGTGATTCAAAAGGATTGGTCACGCTCCACCAAGAACCACATGAGGCTCTCTCTTCTGAGTAAGCAAAACAGCAGAGTGGAAGAAGCAAAATAAAGGTGGACTAGGAGAGAAGGCAAGATATACCCAGTAAGTAGGAGCTGGGAAGGTTTGGAAAACAGTATCTAACTTTCAAAACAAATATACAATTGTTAATTTTATAGGTGTGAAAATAGTATTGTGGTTATGTAAGAAAAAAAAAGAATCCTTGTAGTATGTAGTGAAATATTTATGAACAAAATTTTAAAAAGTTATTGGATGTTTTGATTTAAATTGCATTAAACCATACCAAACACACCGCCATCAACTCGGATCTGACTCACAGTGACCCCTCCTTGGGTTTCCGAGGTGGTATCACTACAGAATTAGATTGCCCCATCTTCCTTCTGAGGAGTGGCTGGTGGGTTTGAACCGTCAGCCTCTGGTTAGCAGTCAAATGCCTTAGGCACTACACTACCAGAGCTCCTAAATTGTATTGTTGTTGTTGTTGTTATGTGCCGTTGAGTTGGATCCGACTCATAGTGACCCCTCCTTGGGTTTCTGAGGTGGTATCATTACAGAAGTAGATTGTCCAACCTTCCTTCCGAGGAGTGGCTGGTGG
>NW_006921923.1:2862844-2876083 GCF_000298275.1 Orycteropus afer afer
TCCTACTTCCGTAGTGATACTGCCTCGGAAACCCAAGGAGGGGTCGCTATGAGTCAAGGCCGACTCGATGGCAAATAACAACAATAACAACAACAACATGTGTAAACTACTAAAATATAGCTCCTGTCCTCATGTTATATAAACCTAAGATAGCATGGTGGCAAGATCTGGGATGTACAGAGAGCAACCCTAGGGCAGCCAAAACTGACTGAGGTTCTCAATGTCTATTTTTCGTTGGATGGGATGTCTGATTACAAAAGGAAAGTTACTGCTTATAAAACAGCCCCTCTTTCAAGAAAAACAACAAAACGAGCATTACAAAACACAAATAAATACTCTTAGCAATAGGATTTGGGGATTGGAAGGTTCCTTAAATTTGAAATTTTATTTCACTGATGAATCAACTCTTGGTTAGAGTAGAGCATTCAATATCCAGACACTCAATATATGTTCAGAGTGAATGAATGTCAGTAGTGACTGAAGTTGTTTTATGAGGCACCAAAAAAGATTACACTAAAATTTTCATTTTATCCTTGCATTCCCAATTAGGATGAAGGTGAACATAATTTGCCAGTTGATTTTTGGCTGTACAGGTAAAAAGCTAAAAATGGCAGGGAGAGGGCTGGGAGGAGTTAAGTCTCCTGCCACTTAAATACACCTAGCCACCAACCAAAGGTGGCCCAATCAAGCAGTATGAAAGAACTGTTGTTCTTGTTCAGTGATGTCAAGTGGATTTTGACTCATAATGACCTTTTGTGATAGAGTAGAACTGTCCCCTAGTGTTTTCTAGGCTGTAATCTTTATAGGAGCAGATGATCTGGTCTTTCTCCTGCAGAGCTGCTATGTGGGTTTGAACCACCAATCTTTTGCTTAGTAGCTGAGTGCTTAACTGTTTGCAATGAAATTGATTGGACAACCTTAACTGTTTATTACCAAATCACAGGGACAAAGTAGAATCACTTCATTTTTGTTTTCTTTTTCATGAATGCTCTGTTGCTAAAGATCCATTTTACCAAACTGCAGCTAGTAAGTATTATATCCATTTTATCAACCCACAAGAATAAAATCTATGCCATTCCAAAAAGTAATGCTTCTCACATGCTCAGATTTGCATTAAAAGTTGTAGCACAGGACTCCACATCTAATGCCAACCTCTTGAAACACCCAAAACATTAATGTCTACTTAGAATGTACTTAGAGGCAGAAGTTGCCTCTGCCTCTCACTTCAAGGAAATGGACTAATGATTTCAAAAACCCTTCATCTAGTAAGGTAGTGATCCCTGCCAAAGAACAAAGCAACCCAGGGCCCCTCTCCTGGCCACCAAGAATAAACAAGGAGGCTGGGAACAGCTTTACAAACAAATCAAAACCAACTTTCCTCCCTCTCTGCTTTCTTCATCCTACTTGGCAGAATCTCAGAGTTTCTGGGAAGATTTTGGAATATAAAAGATTTGTGCTTAAGATAAAACTTGAATTTTGCTGAGGCTCAGCACTAAGGCCCTTCCAGAAAGGGTTTTTTTTTTTTTTTTTTGCATTTCAAAAGATATTTCAAAACTTTTTTGGACAGTGTAAGTCCATATTACATGTATCAATATTAAATCGATCAAAAATTAATTTCCAGTTAATAATTATGGAAAACAATGGTTTAAAATTATTCAGTATTATATGACCAACCATCATTTGTTTTTGACTTTTAAGGCTCTTTGATTTCAAGTAGACAAATTTATTTGCAACTAGACTTTTTAGGGTTCATATAGTTGCTTTGTAAATAATTTCTATGTAAAAACCACATCAATTTTCCTCTATCAAGGGCAATGAGAAGCTCATAGGCAAGAACCCAGGTATAAACACAAGTATTTGAGTGTATATGATTTATATTTCCATTTTCCATAGAAATTAACTGCAAACTGTGCCTGTTACCCAAATGAATACTAGCCACGGGGAAGAGGTGGGAGATGAAAGTGCCTTAACTAATAGTAGACCACACCCTAGATTAAGTGTCTAAACTAAGCTGGAACACATCACAGACAGGGTGGAGACCTGTTCCTAACTCTGCCCTCTCAAGGTAAATTTTTGTTAACTGGCTTTGAGCCCTCCAAGCAAACATAAGTCGTCCTACTTGTTTTTAATCCACACTTACTAAAAATTCAAGTACTATGCTCTCTCCCCTACCCCGTAAGATTTCATTACCCAAACAAATCTGGTTTGAGATGATTTATAGTATGTAGTAAGTGGATTTTACCACTTATCATCCATAAATGGACTAAAATGACCAAAACAGTTGAAAGTCGGCATAATTACAGTTTATCTAAAAAAAACACATGTAGTCATCTTCTGGAACCGACAGAAGGGCATGAGTTATAGCACCATCTGGAATTGTGGACAAGGCAGATACATGTTGAAGCCTAAATTAATAAAAGCTGAGCAATAGCTAACAGCCCGAGCATAGGAAATCAGCATTAATGAGATTAACACTAAGACTACCATTGTAGATATTCTCAACCTGATTACAAGCAGAGGTGTGAGCATTTTGCCCTTCCCTTATGTAAAGTAGACACATTTCATGGACAGGGGTATAGTATGACTTGGGATGACCTGTGGGACCAGCCAATGCAAATCTGTGGATTAGTGATTATTTCCATGGGTCCAGAAAATTGGAGGGATCCATGACCGAGGCTGTAGTGGCACTCTGTTGCCTTCAATAGCATGATGTTAATTTTCATCATCTTTGTCACAGATGTCCAGCATATGCCTAGAATCAAGTGGTTTTCAACATTGGCTGTTCATTAGAATCACCTGGGGGAGCTTTAAAAAAAAAAAAAAATCCATTGCCCAGGCCCCATCCCAAGCAAATTCAATGATAATCTCTGGTGGTGGGGCCCTGGCATCAGTATTTTTGAAAACGTCCCAGGTAATTTCAATGTTCAAACAAGACTGAGAACCACAGATCTAAATGTTGTGATTCAAAAGGATTCAAAGCAACACAATAGAGAAAACCAGGGACCCCCGAATGGCACTGACATTTAACTGGAGGGCCAGCTGGTCCCTGCCTTGGGATCTCTATCCTACTGCTGGAGCCATGAGAATATTGCCTTGCCATTGACAAAAACAGCTAACACTTCATGAATATTTACTGTGTGCTAGGCATCATGTGTGAAGTGTTTCATCTGCTCTATCTCATGTAATCCTTGAAACATCTCTGTGTGGTGTGTATTGTTGTTATCACATTTTTACTGAGGAGGAAACTGAGGCAAAGAGAAATGAAATGATTTTCCTAAGGTTACACAGCTAATACTCAATGCCACTCAAACAAAAAGAAAATACTTTGTTTCTCACAAACCGTGCAGAGGCCTGGATTCTCCTTTGTCACCTTGTTCTCCCAACTAAAAAGATTTCTTCTCTAAGGAGGGTGCCTGGCAATCTTCCCTTACTAATAAGTAATGTACTATAACAAACATATCAGCATAACTCTACCAAATATCACCTTTACACACACACGCACACACACACATACTTTACCATGACTTTAAACAACTAATTAAGCATTGCATTTTCCCCAAACATTTTGTGGTTATCCATCTTCCAATTTTGGCCTTCGACAAGAGACTCAAACTCAGGAAATGTCAGAGGAGCATTTGTCAAGAAAATCCACATTTGAGACTAACGGCCAAAAGCAAAGATTCCACAGAGGTCAGCTCCCTTACTTTGCGCTCTGGTAAGGGCCTATGGGTTACCATTCCCAAACTTAACAATAAGCATCCATTTTAGAAATAAACTTATTTCCCAGAGTCAGTCATCTAGCATTGTGATTATGATGGTTAACATTTTCTAGAGTATTGTTTCGCTAAAATAAAAAACGAGTTGAGGGGATGAACAAATTCCATTTTGAACAGCGCCCCACTGGGCTGGACATGTGTGAAGGATGGATGGCCCCAGGATACCAGATCAGACTGTTGTATGGTGAGCTGCGGTGAGGCAACCCTAAGCAGGGAGGGCAGAAGAAAACCCATTAAAGTGGTTCTGAAGCCCCACTTCAAACAATAGGGCCGAGCTGCAGGCAGCAGGAAATAAGCAGCAGGCAGGCCAGGCTGGCTACAGCAATAAGGGATTGCAGGAGGGGGTTGTTTTCGGAGCTCCAGGATGACCTCAGGTCTCAGTGGCCGAGTCCCAATCAACCACCAGATCAGCACAGCTGCAATTGTAACTCAAAAAACAGTCTTTGTGTGTACAGTGGAAAGGGCTGAGATTATCACCCTGGTCTTTTTAACCCCATCTGTATTCAGCGATAACAATCCCTATTAGTAGTATTATCTTCAAATACCTGTAGAACATCAGCATAAATATAGCTAACATACCATTTCCGTGAATACAAATAGAGTGGCAGGACCTGTACAGGGAGGATAATAATCTGTGATATCTTTTCATTTTCTAAATAGATTTCTTTTCCGGTTGAGCTATTTAAATAAAAACAACTTCAACTTCTCTGTATATATGAAGAGTAAAAATATTATCACTATATACACTAAAATGTTAACCATGTTTATCTCTGAAGAGTGGACTCACAGGTGATTTGGACCTATTAGCTTTTTGTTTGCCTGTATTTTCTAAAGTTCCTACCATAAACATGTAGTCCTGGGGTTATTTTTAAGTTTTGAAAGGGTTTGTTTTGTTGGTGGTGGTGAAATGTTTTTGAATGCAAACAAACCAACCGCATTTTATGAAAGTGTTAATTTATCCTCAGTTTCAAAGATATCTGAGACAAAGGACTGGCATTTCCAAAGATAGAGCATGACACATATATTCATGTACCCTTTGGGAAAAAAATGAAGGTTCTATAAATAAGTCCAAGAGGTCCTTGGCCAGGGCTCAGTCTCAGTAATAGAGCCAGTCCCGAACTGTAATAGAAGAGTTGGACAGAATACCAGTTCTACTGAATTTCAGAATCCTGGCATGTAAGAAACACTTTTTTTTCCTTCCTTAACTCTCAGAACCTTACCTTGGAACAATACTGAGGGTTTGGTTTGTCATTCTCTGCGAAGATGAAGACAGTAGTTGTGCCTGTAGATTATGTTCCTTGCTTCCCAGCTCTACATTCAATGGCATTACACTGATAGATTGAATCAGTCTTGGTGGGAGTATTTATACCATGAAAATTGGCAAATGCTACAAATCAGGGCTTTCCCCTCGTCCCCTAGAGAGCTTGTGGTTAAACATTTACCAGCACATTACTAGATGGGAATATCTAACTTCCCCTGCTATTCAGCAGAGCCATTGTTTGTCCAATGCTTGAAGTAGGGAGTGAAAACTTTTTGTAACCAAGCAAAACTACATTGCTGTAAAAATAGCAGATCCTGGTTAATTCTTGGGTCTCCCATTAGTAAATTGAAGTGTCTTACTCCCACCTCCTGGAGCTCAGTTCTTTCATCTCTACAACGGAAGGACTAGACTGTGATGTCTACGGGCCCTTCCTTATCTGGACAGCCTATGATTCTAAGCTTCAGAGACAGTAAGATGTAATGATTAGGGGCTCAGATTTTTGGAGAGAAGATAGTATTTGGTTTAAATCTTAGCTCAGCACTTACTAGCATCTGTGTGACCTCAGGCAAGTTACCTAACCTCTCTGAGCCTCTATGTCCTCATCTGTAAAATAAGGATAATAATAATAGGGCTGTTGTTAGGATTAGGTGAGATCACTCTCAGCAATCATAGTAGTAGGCACCAATATATGCTAACTATTATCATTAAACCTGTTTCCACTTGTCCCTGACACAAAGATGCCTTAGAACTAAAGGGGAAACTTGATTTGCTAAGATAGCTATGAGATGCTGCCAAGGCTCCATTAGCTATTATAACCTATTACAAATTATACAGCACTGGAAACAGTGCTAGAGCATCGTTTGAACCATAAATACAAATAATGAAGGGGGGATGGGGCCTGACAGTTATTATATACTCTCCTGGGCATTTATATGCTCTTCATCTTGTGTAATGCTCACACTCATTAGCTGAGGCAGGTGTTTTTTGTTTGTTTGTTTGCTTTATTTTTGGTTCCTTTTACAGATGTGGACACTGAGGTTCAGAATAGTAGGTAACTTGCTCAAGGATCTACAACTAATAATTGCTGAGCCAGAAAGCCTCTCCAAAAGAGACCAGCTCAGATACCACCTGAAGCTATTGGCAGACTATATTCTTTCAGAAACAAACATGGGAGCAATTCTGTTGATTAGAAAGTAGAGGAATGCAAATTCCTAAAACAAACAAACAAACAAAAAAGACCCATTAGACTGGTTGAGACTAGAGGACTCCCTAAAACTATTGACCTGAGACACTCTTGAACTGAAACTAACTCCCAAGGTCACCCTTTTGCCAAAGAACAAATTGGCTAAAACAATAATGAATATCACCTATGAACACTGAGCTCCTTTAAAAAACTACCCATATGGCAAAGATATCTGATAAAGGTCTGATCTCTAAAATATATAGAAAACTTCAACAACTCAACACAAAAGATAAGCAATCCAATCAATTCATAGGCTAAGGCATCCTGGACTTAGTGAATCAGACATGTGCATTGTAAAGTGATCCCCAGGTGATTCCCACACATGCTAAAGTTTGAGAAGCACTGAGTTCAATCCCAATTCTGCCTGTTATTAACTGGTTCTTGGAGGAAACAGATTATCCTCTTGGGAGTCTCAAGTTTCCTCACCTGTAAAATGGGTGTAATAGTACATACCACATAAGGTAGTAGTATGGAATGAATGAGGTGACATAGTGTAATAGGGCCTAGCACAGAATATGTACCTAATATAAATAAAATTATTACTTTTTTTAGAATAAAATGAGCTAAGGACATGAGCAGACACTTCACAAAAGAGGACATTCAGGCAGCCAACAAAAACATGAAAAACTGTACATAGTCATTAGCTATTAAAGCGATGCAAATCAAAACAACAATGAGAAACCATCTCACCCTTGCAAATATAGCAATGATAAAAAAAAAAAAAAAAAAAACCACCAGAAAACAGCAAATGCTGACAAGGTGACAAGGTTGTGGGGAGACTGGAACTCTTACACATTGCTAGTGGAATTATAAAATGGTACAACCACTATGCAAAACAGTTTGGCACTTTCTCAAAAACCTAAAAATAGAAATACCCTATGACCTAACAATCTCACTCTTAGGTATGTATCCTAGAGAAATAAGAACAGTGACACAAATAGACATATGCAGACCCATGTTCATTGTAGCATTATTCACAACAGCAAAAAGATAAAAACAACCTAAGTGCCTATTAGCTGATTAATGGATAAACTGTGGTACACACATAAAATAGAATACTATGCAACTATAAAGAATAGTAAGAAGTCTGCAAAACATCTTACAATATGGATTAATCTGGAGGACATTATGCTTAGTGAAATAAGTAAATCACAAAAAGACTAATATTGTATGGTCCCACTATTATAAAAAGGCAAGAATACACATATACATAAAAAGCAAAGTTGTTTGATGGTTAGCAAAGATGGGAGAGAGGGAAATCACTTTCTAGACAATAGACACTTGTTACTTTTGGTGATGGGCAAAGCAAGACCAAATATGGATGTAATCAGCACAACGTGACCACCAAAGGAAATGAAGACACTAAGAAGTACAAGAGAAAAAGGGAAAATTTCAGTAAATGGTATAACATGTACAATTTTGCAAAACAGTAAATCAACCAAAAAATGTGTATGGTTATGTATCTAGATATGGATGCACATATGTGCATAAGTCACCTACTTCTGCAGTCTGAAATGGATCAAACATGCAATCAAGATGCATTGATAATTACTGGGGATTAGAATGCAAAAGTTGGAAACGAAGAAAGATCAGTAGTTGGGAAATATGGCCTACGTGATCAAAATGACACTGAAGATCTCATGATAGAATTTTGTAAGACTAAGGACCTATTCATTGCAAATACCTTTTTTCAACAACATAAATGGTGACTATACACATGGACATTGCCAGACAGAATACACAGGAATCAAATAGACCACATCAGTGGAAAGAGACAATGGAGAAGCTTGATATCATCCGTCAGAACAAGGTCAGGAGCTAACTGCGGAACAGACTATCAATTACACATATGCAAGTTCAAGTTGAAGTTGAAGAAACTTAAAACAAGGCCACAAGAGCCAAAGTATAACCTTGAATATATCCCACCTAAATTTAGAGACAATCTCAAGAACAGACTTGACCAGACCAAGTTGTGGGATGACATCAATGGTAGCATGCATGAGTAAAGTAAACCAAGCCATAAAAAACCAAACGCACTGCCATCAAGTTGTTTCCGACTCATGGCAACCCCCATTGTGTTTCCGAGGCTGTAAATCTTTACAGAAGTAGATCACCCATCTTCCTTCTGTGGAGCAGCTGGGGGGTTTGAGTTTCTGACCTTCCAGTTAGCAGTCAAGTGCCTTATCCACTACACCACCAGAGCTCCCTGAGTATAGTAAAGGATCATTAACAAGGCAGGAAAGAAAGAAAACAAAATGGATGTCAGAAGAGACTCTGAAACTCACTCTTGAATGGAGAGTAGCTAAAGCAAATGGAAGAAATGATGAGATAAAAGAGCTGAACAAAAGATTGCAAAGGCCACTCATGAAGACAAAGTAAAGTATTATAACAAAATGGGCAAAAACCTGGAGTTAGAAAACCAGAAGGGAAGAACACACTCAGCATTTCTCAAGTGGAAACAACTGAAGAAAAAAATACAAGCCTTGAGTTGTAATACTGAAGGAGTCCATGGGCAAAAATATTAAATGACAAAGGAAGTATCAACAGAAAATGGAAGGAATCACAGTCACTGTATTGAAAGAATTGATCAATGTTCAATGATTTCAGAAGGTAGCGTATGATAAAGAACTGATGATACTGAAAGAAGAAGTTCAAGCTCTAATGAGAGCATTGGTGAAAAATAAGGCTCCAGGAATTGACAGAATACCCACTGAGATGTTTCAACAAACAGATGGACGTGCTCACTTGTCTATACCAACATATTTGGAAGATAGCTACCTGGCCAACTGACTAGAAGAGATCCATATTTGTGTCCATTCCAAAGAACAGTGATACAACAGAATGTGGAAATGATCAAACAATATTATTAACATCACATGCAAGTAAAATCTTGCTGAAGATAATTTAAAAATGTTTGCAGCAGTAGTATATTGACAAGGAACTTCCAGAAATGCAAGCTGCATTCAGAAGAGGAAGTGGAACAAGGGATGTCATTGTTGATGTCAGATGGATCTTGGCTGAAAGCAGAAAATACCAGAAAGTTGTTTATCTGTGTTTTATTGACTGCGCAAAGGCATTCAACTGTGTAGATCAAAATAAATTATGGATAACATTGTGAAGAATGGGAATTCCAGAACACTTAATTATGCTCATGTGGAACCTGTACATAGACCAAGAGGCAGTCTTGAATGAATCAAGGGGATACCACATGGTTTAATATCAGGAAAGGTGCACATCAGGGTTGTATCCTTTCACCATACTTATTCAATCTGGATGCTGAGCAAATAATCCGAGAAGCTGGACTATATAAGAGCACAGCATCAGGACTGGAGGACAACTCATAAACAACCTTCAATACACACATGACACAACCTTGCTTGATGAAAGTGAAGAAGACTTGAAGCACTTATCGATGAAGATCAAAGACTACAGCCTTCACTATGGATTATATCTCAACATAAAGAAAATAAAAATCCTCACAACTGGACCAATAAGCAACATCATGAAAAACAGAGAAAACATTTAGGTTGTCAATAATTTCATTTTACTTGGATCCACAACCAATGCCCACAGAAGCAGTAGTCAAGAAATGAAATGATACGTTGCATTGGGCAAATCTGCCACAAAAGACCTCTTTAAAGTGTTAAAAAGCAAAGATGTCACTCTGAAGACTAAGGTGCATCTAACCCAAGCCATGGCATTTTCAATTGCCTCATATGCATTTGAAAGCTGGACAATGTATAAGGAAGACCAAAGAAGAATTGATGCATTTGAATTATGGTGTTGGCAAAGAATATGGAGTAACCCATGGACTGCCAGAAGAATGAACAAAGCGGTCTGGGAAGAAGTACAGCCAGAACGGTCCTTAGAAGCAAGGATGGCAAGACTTCACCTCATGTTCTTTGGACATGTTATCAGAAGGCACCAGGCTCTGGAGAAGGATATCATGCTTGGTAAAGCACAGGGTTGGCGAAAAAGAGGAAGACACTCAACAAGATGGATTGACACAGTGGTTGCAACATTATGGGCTCAAGCATGGCAATGATTCTGAGGATGGCACAGGACCAGGCAGGGTTTCTTTCTGTTGTACACGGGTGTTTATGAGATGAAACCAACTCAACAGCACCTAACAACAACAATGATATCAAAACCTATATTAGCTAAAAAAAATTCATTTTATTCAAAATGCCTTCCATTACTGAAAACATATGGTTTCAATTAAAAAAAAAAATCAAAGCAGTAAATAATTTGGTCTTGGAAAGTTTACATAATGTTCTATAAAAATTAGCCTAAATTGGGAATAATATTTTGGAAAACAGTTTCCATCTTCTTCCTAAATATTTTGGGCTGGGATCATTCCTATATATACTTGTAGGGCAGTGGTTATCAAATGTGGTCCCCACATTGGTATCACTTAGGAACTTGTTAGAAATGCGAATTATCAGGCCCCCATCTAGGAGCTCTGGTGGCATAGTGCCTAAGGCATCTGACTGCTAACCAGAAGTCTGATGGTTCAAACCCACCAGCCACTCCTTGGAAGGAAGACTGAGCAATCTCCTTCCATAGAGATACCACCTAGAAACCCAAGGAGGGGTCGCTATGAGTCGGAACTGACTCGATGGCAGTGGGTTTTTTTTTTTTTTGGATCCCAGATCTGCTGAGTCAGAAACTCCAAAAGCAGCCCTTACCCCATTCCCACGCCCTCCATGTGATTGTGAGGCACACTGCAGTTTGAGAACCACTGTTGCAGGGAAAAATCAAGAATTCAATTCTGGTATCTAAAGAAATCTTTCTATGTAAATATATTGCCTTCACATGATTTTGGGAAGTGAATATTTAAAGTGCTTCAGCTTCAAGGAAAGATTGAAATCATTCATCTTTGCATAAGTAACAACTAAATCTTGCAGAACACTGAGCTTCATGTCTCTTTGCCACATGTCCCACTCTTCCAAAAAGCTTCTGTAATTGATTTTTTTTTTTGAAAGAGTGGTTTCCGAAAAATAAACGATGTTCAAAGGACCTTGAGAGCAGTGGGGATGGGGGGTGAAGAGTGGTAGAGAGTGTGCAACTGGTGGACAAAATCTAACCCTAGCCTTCTCAAGACTCAGAACTCAGGATTTCAGCCAATAGTGAACAAGGAAAGTTCTGCTTACAATACAGAGCCCCAGCAAGGACAGTCAAGCCCTCAGAAATGGCTTCTGCTCTCTCATTTAATTCTGTGTTCTCTCCACAATGAATTCTGCTCCAACCAAGCTTAGCCTCGGGAATGAGTGTTCCAATCAGTTCTCAGGTGCATATGCTAGCGCACGGACATTGCTTGATTTCAAATCACATCACTGTTACCCCAAAAGAATTGTGCCCCAGTCCTCCTTTTCATTATTAAGGTGAAAGTAAATGCATTTGGGTTCTGGAAAGATGAAGATTATAAATGTTAACAGTGGGTATCCTGGGGGATGGGAAGGTCTTTTTTCTTCTTTATAACTCTCTGCCTTTTCAGATTAAAAAAGAAATTATTTTGCAGTGGGTATGTTTTATTTAAGGCACTTGACTGCTAGCCAGAAGGCTGGTGGTTCAAACCCACCAGCTACTCCTCGGAAGGAAGATGGGGCAATCTACTTCCATAGTGATAGTGCCTTGGAAACCCAAGGAGGGGTCGCTGTGAGTCGGGTCTGACTCTACAGCACATAACAACAACAACAACATATTTGACACTTAAAAAATCAGCAGTATTTTAGAAATTGTAGATGATTCGCTGTATGTATGTGCACATGCACCTGTGTGTATATTGGTTTGTGTTAGAAGTATAGCTGGTGAGAATCTCAGGGTCACACTTGAGAAAATAAAAACCTGTGGCTGTGATCTTCTGTGAGGGTAATGGACACATGGCTGCATTGGCTCTGGGACAGATCTCAGATGGTAATACCCTCACAAGACTGAACCTTGATTTTTAAGTCAGATATTTTCAAGATTCAAAAGTAAGCCTTTCTAGAGAGGCAGAAAGGAGGAGAGGAAAACAAGAACAAAATTTAATTATTTTCAACTGGACATAAAGAGTGATGTACAAAGAAAAACAATTGAAGCAGTATCTCCTCAGGCAGCAAGAAACATAAACATACACACACACACACACACACACACACAAACGTTCGCACAACATAGTGAAGCAAGCCATCTACATATTTACTGCACAAAGCTTCTAATCAGGGCTCATTTTTGCTGGAGAGTATAGTAGCAGGTAAAATACACTTTATAAATTGCCTGGATAATTGCCATCATAATACCATAATACCTCTTCTTCCCCATCAATGTGGCAAGGTCTCTGGGAAAGAGGCAGCTTGGTCAAAATGCTCCTGCTTGCAGCCCTTGCTTTGGAATCAGATGAATGCAGGCATTTGAAGGAGTACTTGTGAGACTGCTGTGAAGTGTGTGTGTATGTGTGTGTGTGTGCGTGTGTGTGCATGCACATGTGAACACACACACAATACTTACCTGGCTGCTGCCTCCATTTTCTTTGCTCTATATTCAAATAGAAAAGAAGGGGCACACCTGACCCCAAAGAAGTTAATTTAAAAAATGTGTTTAATGTGAATAACAATTTGACGTTTTACTCTCGAAGGTGTGAACAGCAATTCTCTCCCCTCAATAGTGGGATTTTTTCCTTGCCAGAAAGCAAGGCATCTGTGTGCTTTGCAGACATGTTTCATAGAATCTTTATGACAAACCTGTGAGGACGATATGCGTTTTATTTAGTGCAGAAAGAAATTGTACTCAGAGGAATTAAGCACAAACAAATCCCATTGATTATTGCACACTCCCTGTGTGTCTGGCACTGGGCTACATGTTCTATATGCATTATCACATTTAATCCTCCCCACATGTTATTACGGGAGCTCTGGTGGCGTAATGTCTAAGGCACTTGACTGCTAACCAGGAGGCTGGCGGTTCAAACCCACCAGCCA
>NW_006921923.1:2877015-2878387 GCF_000298275.1 Orycteropus afer afer
GTTCCCTTTTTTTCCCCAAAAATAATTTTGAGTTTTGTTCCACATTGTTCTCCCTCTCTATCCAAGATCTCCCCTCTGAGTGGTTGACAGCTAGATGGGCACCATCTAGTTCTTCTGGTCTCATAGTCATATAGGCTGCAGATCGGATGGTGTATCAGTCACTAGGACTAATTGTTTCCATGTGTCTTTATTTTTCTTCTTTCTTCTTTGCTCTGGACGAGGATAGACCCATCGTTGCATCCAGGTGGCTGCTTGCAAGCTTTTATGATTTCAGTTGCTACTCGCAATGGCTGATTTTTTGCAAGCAGGTTGCCAGGCCTTTCTTCTGAAGTGCCCCCTAGGTGGACTCCAACCTCTAACTTTTCCATTAGTGCTTAACCCTTTGCACCACCCAGGGATTCCAGACAATGCTTTCAAACAAGGTAGCAGGAGATTCTTATCTCTTATGAGATTTGTAAAACTTTGAGTCTTACAGTGGGAATGTCTTAATTAAGGAATATATACTGGTTTTCTTTCCTCTTATCGATTCCCTGCCAGTGGAATCCCACTATTTACTCTCATTAGCATCAGGGTGATAGGCCATTCATTAAAGAGGTGATGGGGAAGACACTGAGCTTTTGACAAGGTAGCTGAACTACACAGGATAACGGTGGCAGGAAATAAGAAAAGCCAAACACCCAGGAAGACATCAAAGTCAACTGGCATAACAGTCCACAAAGACAATATCCTACATCCTTCTTCAGTGAGTAGTGACTAGGGTCTTAAAAGTTTGTGAGTGGCCATCTAAGGTGCAACTATTGGTTTCTCCTTGTCTAAAGAAAAGAAGAGTGAAGAAAATCAAAGATGCATGGAAACAAATTGTCCAAAGGACTAATGGACCATGTGAATCTCAGCCTCCTAGACTCTGAGACTATAAGAACTAGATGGGGCCCGGGTACAACTACCAATGGCTCTAAAAGGGATCACAATAGAAAGTCTTACATAGACTGGGAGAAAAATGTAACAAAATTCAGAATCATAAAAATGACCAGGCTACTGGTCTGATAGACTGGTGGAATCCCAGAGACTATGGCCCTTAGAGGCCCTTCCATCTTGGAACTGAATACTCCGGTGGCTCAATCTTCAGCCAAACAACAGACAAGCCTATAAGGTGAACAATAACAATATGGGGTATGCACTCCTTAGAACAACGAACCTTACGAGATCAAAAGGGCATCATTTGCTCAGGGATAAAGCCAGAAGGCAGGAAGGGTTAGGAATGAAGGACAAATGGAAACAGAAAACACAGGATGGAGGTGGGAAGTGTCGTTACATTGTGGGGATTGCGATCAATGTCATGAAACAGTGCATTTATGAACTGTTTTATGGAAAA
>NW_006921923.1:2879411-2882808 GCF_000298275.1 Orycteropus afer afer
ATAGGAAGTCTCACTTACTTTGGTCATGCTGTTAGAAGGGACCATTCCCTGGAGAAGGATATCATGCCTGGTAAAGTGGAGGGTCAGCGAAAAAGGGGAAGACCTTTAATGAGATGGATTGACACAGTGGCTGCAATGATGGGCTCAAGCATAGCAAGGATTGTGAGGATGGTGCAGGATCAGGAAGTGTTTCATTCTATTGTACATAGGGTCGTTATGAGTCAGCAACAACTTGATGACACCTAACAATAACAACACTATGAGAAGTTATTTAGAAAGATTAATTTGGTCACAACATGTAAGAGAAGGGAGAAGGGAAGGAAGAGAGATCTTGCAGAGGAGATAGGTTAAAATTCTGCAAAAGGAAAAGTTAAGATGTGGTCTCTTCCCTTAAGAAGCATGTTGTCGTTAATGTGCCATCAAATTGGTTCCGACTCACAGCGACCCTAAATACAACAGAATGAAACACCACCTAGTCCTCCACCATACTCAAATTCCCTGCTATGCCTGAGCCCATCATTGCAACCACTGTGCCAATCCATCTCGTTGAGGGTCTTCCCCTTTTTTGCTGACCCTCTACTCTGCCGAGTGTGATTCCTTCTCCAAGGATTGGTCCCTTTTGACAAAGTGACCAAAGGATGAGGGACGAAGTCTGGCCATTCTCACTTCTAAGGAGATTCTGGCTGTACTTCCTCCAAGACAGATTTGTTCAATCTTCTAGAGGTCCATGGTACATTCAGGAAGGATATACTCAGATAAAATAAAACTAACTCCATGAAATGATTCCAGGCTGCTCAGTACAGTTCTGTAAGTGCTTGATTATATGACACTGACTGAGGTGTAGTGAATTACTTGGTATGGCTTTTCTAGTCATAGTCTTTGTAACTCTCACTAGATTACTGGGTGGGACCATGCAAGTAAGGTATGTAGAACTCTGATGCTGGTATTGGTTAGTTTTGTCACTCTGCCAGGCTTAAAATGAGTCTTGGTAGAGGCGGAGAGGGGAAGTCATTGCCACCAAGGGAGAAGAGCTGGAGGGAAAGTGGAGCACATCCTTGGACCTGAGATACCTGCGCTGGACCTCCTTGGCTGAGAGATGCCAGCTGAGAGAGACGCCCGGCTGAGACGGAGATGCTCAGCTGAGAGATGGCTGCAGTGGAGCCAAGGGGCAGGGGATGAAGCGGCGGGCTTTCTGGCCCACGGAGTGAAAAGCTTTGTGTCCTTGGGCAGGAGGCTTGCTGGCAGAGTGGGGTGCACATAGGTATACCTATCGGCAGAGCTAAAAGAGCTTTGTACCACTTGCCCCAGAAGGGCAGAGGCCAAGCCGAGAGGCCGTGGGACAGAAAGGCATGCCTGAGGGCACAGCACAGGGGAGACTGTCCTGATCAAAGAATTGTATCCTGAGCACATTCCTGAACCTGAATTGTAACCTATTACTTCCCTAATAAACCCCATAATTGTGAGTACTGTCTGTGAGTTTTGTGTGCCCATTGCACAGAATTATCGAACCCAGCAGAGAGGCAGTGGGCGCCATGGGAAGGACGGTTGGTATCAGAATTGGTAAAAAGACTAGAGGATGGTGCCATGTCTGGCCTGACAGGAAGAAGCTTTGGGTTATTGATGGTGACTCTGTTTCCCTCTTGTGAAGTTGGAGGAGGTCAGGCAATGCTGCCTCAATGCCCTTTTAGCAAATGACTATAACAATTTTAGAACACAAATTTCACTTTTTACAAGTGTTCTTTTCCGTGGCAACAAATTCTGAACCTTCTGACCTGGAACCCTTCTTTCTTTCCTCATATTAACATATCCTCATTCAGAGAGGGGGAGAAAGAAAGGCTTCCTAATAATAGCCTTTTTCTTACGATGGTATTTAAATTCCTTTTCTTCTCTTCATTTAGCAAACTAGGCCTTTATAGTGTAGCAAGGCCTCTGAGCTGTCATAGCCACTCCTCCCCACTCCCAAATCACCTGTGCTAATTTGCTGAACAGACTTCTGAGATTACAAGCAAATATCATTTAAGAAGAAAAACATGCCATCACCATGGCAACCTGAAAGTCTGAGAGGGAGCCCACCTTGAAATCACCAAACAATGGTCTCTTTGAGAAATCTCTAGGGCCTGGGTTAGACATTCTCTTATTAAGAGGTTGACTGTTTTTAGTGTACCCGCTTTTCAAACCCACAGCTGTAAGCCTTAACTCTTGAAACTGCTGTGCAACTGGTCTCTTTTCTTTCCATACCTGATTGTCATATAAAGTGCTGATGCTGAAGGAAAAGAGAAAGATCATTCAGATAATGGACAATTATTGAGCAGCCACTATATGCAAATCTCTGTGCATAATGCTCTAAACCTGTTGCCACTGAGCTGATTCTGACTCATGGGGACACTATAATAAAAATGATAAGGTCATACCCCTTGAGATGTCAAGATCCATCCAGGGAGACTCATGAAAACAGAGGAGAAAGTGACCAATATTATCTGGTACTCATTTTACACTGAGCACCACAGAAGAGAGACACTAACATTACATAGATCTTGTGCTCGAATTCCCCAGGCAAGTTTTGATAACATGCTCTGTCCTATCCCCACCTAAACCATCAAAAATATCTAAGATATTTCAGTGTTTTAGGATCTAAAGTACAATCTTCCAATTGTTTCTTACACCTAGAAGAAATATAACAGTTCTCTGACAGACCAGAGGTTCCAGTTTTTGTTTCAGAAAATAGAATCGCTGCATTTGTTAATTCATTGAACAAATGTTTATTGGGTACTGTTATATGGACAAAGTCACAAATTCTGGAGTCATTAAGCTTATGTTCTGGTGAGGGTACTCAGAAAATAAGTAAAGAAACCAGATAATTTCAGAAAGTGGACACAAACAATGAAGGCGATCATAGGGGGAGACCTACATTAGAATGGATGGTCAGAGAAGGCTTTTTTTCTTTTCTTTCTTTCTTTTTTTTTAAATTGTGATTTGGGTGAAGGTTTACAGAGCAAATTTACTTTCCATACAGCAGTTCACATATACTTCGCCTCATGACATTGACCACAGTTTACCACAATGCAACAGCTCCCCTCCTACTTCCTCCCCATAGTTACCTCTTCCCTGTGTCTATCCCTCCATGCACTCTTGCCCCCTGAGCTGTCTCCCTGTGCATAAGCAGCCGAGAAGGCTTTTTTCAAGGGATGACATTAAATTTTTTTTTTTTTAATTTGTGATTTGGTAGAAAGTTTATAGACCAAATTCATTTTCCATACAGCAGTTTATACACATTTTGTCTCATGACAGTGACTGCAATTTCCTACAATGTAAACGCTCTCTTCCCACTTTCTTTGCATAGTTACCTCTCTCTGTGTCCTTCCCTCCCGTGCACTCCTGCCCCCCACCGTCTCCCTGT
>NW_006921923.1:2883533-2884341 GCF_000298275.1 Orycteropus afer afer
GGTCTCATAGTCATATAGGCTGAGGATCGCATGGTGTACCAGTCCCTTGGTCTAATTGTTTCCATGTATGTTTGGTTTCCTTCATTCTTCTTTGCTCTGGATGAGGAGAGACCAATTATTGCATCTAAATGGCTGCTTGCAAGCTTCTAAGATCCCAGTTGGTACTCACTAAAGTAGGATGTGGAACAATGTTTTTGTGTAGTATGTTATGCCAATTCAGCTTGATGTCCCCTAGGACCATGGTTCCAAGCCCACAGGTACAACTACTTTCTCCCTTCAAGTAGCGGGCTATGGCCAAGAAGTCACCACAACCTTGTCCCTTGTCAGCTCTCCTATATATCTGACATTCATACAGAACATAAAAGTTTGCTTTGTAGAAACATTGTCTGCCAACCCTATACATGGTCATGGGCACACTCCCCCCTGCCTAGACATACTGATCTTTCCAGACTGCCTACCCATATATCCACCCATAGATCACTGTTTGCCGTCACTGACAATGCAGTACTTTATGTGCAAAAATGGTTTATATCTTTGTTGTCTGTATCTCCCATGTACCTCTCTATGACTTCCTCTTCCTCAATGCCACTGTATTGATCACTCACATTTGGTGCCCTGCCCTTCCATTCACCCAAATATACCTTGTCTCTATCTATCCGGCAGTGTTCCCTCCCTTCCCCTCCCACCCCTGGTAACCAACAAAGAAAGTTTCCTTCCAACTTTTCACAATAGCAGACTAATACAATATTTGACCTTCTGTGATTGACTTATTTCACTCAGCACAATGTCCTCCAACTTCATCCATATT
>NW_006921923.1:2886953-2888250 GCF_000298275.1 Orycteropus afer afer
TTTCTGCTCAAATCTTTATTATTTCCTTTCTTCTGGTGACTGTAGGCTTTTCTTGCTGTTCTTTTTCTAATTGTTGGAGGTAATGGGTTAAGGTGTTGATTTTGGCTCTTCTTTTTTGATGTGTGCATTTATTGCTATAAATTATCCTCTGATCACTGCTTTTGCTGTGTCACAAACAGTTTGATATGTTGTGTTTTCATTCTTGTTTGATTTAAGGGATTTTTGAAATTTCATTTTTTATTTCTTCTATTACTCAAGGAATGACATTTGAATTGACACCTGAATGATGGTAAAGAGTCAGCCATGCAAAACTCTTAGGGAAGAAAGTTATGAATAGAGCGAACAACAAATAAAGCTTCAGAGGCAGAGAAGAGTAATACCAGACATTTGCACAGTATTAACTATGTGACTGGCATGGTTCAAATGATTTGCATGGTGAAATCATTTAATTCTCACAATAGCTCCAAGAGGTAGATAATAGCCTCGTTTTCTAGAGAGGAACACTGGGACAAAGAGAGGTTCTAAGAGTTGCTTAAGCTAGTAAATGGCAGGTCTAGCATTCAAACGTAGGCAATCTTGCTCCAAAGTCTGTATCTTAACTATATAGGAAGGAGGTGTTCAAACAATATAGGAATCCATCCTTAAGAAATCAACTTTAAGCCCTGGGCAGCTGACTGAAAGGCTGGCAGTTCGAACCCACCTACGGGTTCTATGGGAGAAAGACCTGGCAATCTCCTCCTGTAAAGATTACAGCCTAGAAAACCCTATGGGACAGTTTTATTATGTTACATGGGGTCACCAGGGGTCGGCATCCAGTTGATAGCACCTAACAACAATAACAACAAGAAGTCATGTGGCTGATGCAGTAGCTAGGCTTCTAGGAAGCAAGTAGATTTGAATGGTAAAAGGATTCACTTCATACGGAATCAGATTTGAAACATGGAATTTTGATCTTCAGAGCTGCAGGTTGCCCCTGAGCTGAGCCCCTGGACTTAACTTTTATATAACATTCAGAAATGTCAAAAAAGGAAAAAGGCAGGAAATACCAGCATGCAGGAATATTAGCCTTCCTCATAAACAACTACCATAAATCCAAATTTCCATCATCTACCTAAAGATCTCTCCAAGAAAAACAATCTGATTAAATGAGATAAGCGTGAAGAAGCTAGCAACATGTCATCAATACAGACAGTTCAGAGGTGTAATCATCATTCTTCATTTCCCTGGAATTTTTCATGTGCAGTTCTTATCTATTAGAAAAATAAAAGAACAGAAGTAGCACTTTTCACCTGAAGGA
>NW_006921923.1:2890650-2896031 GCF_000298275.1 Orycteropus afer afer
GAAGAATGCTGAAAGTACCATGGACTGCTAAAAGAACTAACAGATCTGTCCTGGAGGAAGTGCAGCCAGAATGCTCCTTGGAATGGCCAGACTTCATCTCACCTATTTTGGTCATGTAAGAAGGGACCATTCCCTGGAGAAGGATGTCATGCTTGGTAGAGTAGAGGGTCGACGAAAGAGGGGGAGGCCTTCAATGAGATGGATTGACACAGTGGCTGCGATGATGGGCTCAAGTATAGCAGGGATTGCGGGGCTGGCGCGGGATTGGGCAGTGTTTCGTTCTGCTGTGCATGGGGTCGCTATGACATGGGGTCGGAAATGACTCAACGGCACTTAACAACAACAACAACAACACGTTCATTTGTATATAAATTTGCTTCTGTGGTTCCTCATTACCCTACATGATAAAGTGCAAATCCCATACAATAGCATACAAGACCTTCAGTATCTGCTCCCCCAGCTTTCTCTTGTCACTTCCACCAACCTTCTTTGCAGTACAAATTCCCATCTCCCACCCCGACCCCTATCCTCTTCACATACAACGTTGCTTTTTCCTGAAATGCCACTCCTTCTCCCCTCTGCTTCACTCTTTTCCACTCTCTTGGATAACTCAACTTGCCAACTATTCCTTAGGGCCTTTTAGGATAGTAACTATGGTTGTTAAGTATAGGGTGGCCCAGAACAAGGTTAGTTAGGAACTGGGAGTACAGTTAGGAAGATGTTTTATAGTCTCGTAACTCTTAAAACACATGGGCTTGTTAAATCAGTTAAGGGCTCTATCTAAATAATTTGTTACAATAACTGTTAAAGTAAATTAACAAAGTTTGCAAATGTTTGAAAGAAGATTCAAGATTATTTCTATATGATATCATTAGCACTAAGGTTCCCAAGAAAACTTGCCTGAAACCTCGCCCACAACCTACAGTGCCCTAGATACCCGCAACATCCCTACGCATAGCACTTAGAACTCTGAGTTGAAACTATTCGTTTTCTTGTCTGTCTTCCCTATCAGACTATGAGTTTATAGGGGGTGTTGTTGTTGTTATTTGCCATTGAGTCGGCCCCGACTCATAGCGACCCTTCCTTGGGTTTCCGAGGCAGTATCACTACGGAAGTAGGATTGCCCAACCTTCCTTCCGAGGAGTGGCTGGTGGGTTTGAACCACCAGCCTTCTGGTTAGCAGTCAAGTGCCTTAGGCACTATGCTACCAGAGCTCCGTTATAGGGGGTAGGGAGAGTATATTATTCATTTCTGTATTTCCTGTGTCAGATACTGAACCTAATATAGAGTAGGCATTTACTGAATGGGAGAGTGAATGGACATAGACAGGTCAAGTAAGAGAACACTAAGAGTTCCTTTGAGGACTAGAATGGCTCCACCCTGTTTTATCTGTAACATCTAAGCAGTCCTAAGTTCAATGGATAAGGATTAAAGAAATTTTCTCATTCTATAGTTTACCATGGGACCTCTGGTGTCGTAGTGCCTAAGGCATTTGACTGCTAACGAGAAGCCTGGCTATTCAAACCCACCAGTCACTCCTCAGAAGGAAGACTGGGCAATCTACTTCCCTAAAGATACTACCTCGGAAACCCAAGGATGGGTTGCTATGAGTCAGATCCGACTTGACAGCAGTGAGTTTGATTTGTTTGGTTATAGTTTACCATAGAACGCAGTATTTTTGACTTGCGAGACTACAGGCATAACAGAGTAGAAGGTTTTCTTTAGCTCACTTTTCTTTTGAATTCTATGAGTTGGCAGCACAGAATAAGGTAAGGTAGAGGTGGAATAAAGTAGCTGAAATGGAAAGTGGGAGTCTCGCCCCTTCCCAGAGGGTGGTGTTTCTAGATCACGGTGTGTAAGTGTAAAAGAGCTTTAGAATTGTAGGAACTGGATCAACACTAGGGATACATAGTTTGACCACGATTCAAGACAAAGCAGAATCCCAAACAATTCTGAAAGGAGTTCAGTCCATAGCATTCAAAAGATATAATCTTCAAGTCTTTGCCCAACATTTATTCCCTCCATTTCCTATATCATCAATCATTCATTTTCTATTGGTTCCTTTCCTTCCCACCTTCTAAAAAAAATGTTGAAACCTCCAGCATCATTTCATTTGATTCTAAAACTAAATCCATGAAGTAGGTAATATCATTACTCCCATTTTAGAAATCAGAAAACTGAGGGACAGATAATGAAATAAATAACTCAAGGCCATACACAACTAGTAAATGACCAGAGCCAAAACTCAAACCAAATCTGTCTGACACCAAAGTCCTTATTTTTAATCACACTGCTGATATTACCTTCTTATCTAACTCAGCACGCTGGAATTTTAAGGTTCCCCCCCCCCCCGTATTACCCTGTCCCATACTTTTCATGGAATACTCTTCCCTGTACCAGGAGATTCCTGATCATGTCCACCTCTAGTAATTTCTTCTTAAAATTAGACACAGCTGGTTTAGTTTTTAGACTGTATTTAGCAGATCTTTAATTAAATCAGCCAGACCTGGACAAATTTATTAAGTGCCTACTATGTGCTCATTCGGGAGCTCTGGTAGCATAGTGCCTAAGGCACTTGACTGCTAACCAGAAGGCTGGCGGTTCAAACCCACCAGCCACTCCTCAGAAGGAAGGCTGGGCAATCCTACTTCCGTAGTGATACTGCCTCGGAAACCCAAGGAGGGGTCGCTATGAGTCGGGGCCAACTCGACGGCATATAACAACAACAACAAGGTGTTCATTCTGTGTTCCAGGACTCAATACAAGTTCTTGGCTTGAAGTGGAAAGAATGTATAATTATGGAATGTAAGATACTGGGGAGTACTGGAAGTGAGCAAATGTATACTATTCATTTTAAATGCTTACATTTAAAGTTAAATGATAGAGGTTACCATCATTTGACTTTGGGAAGTACAGATTGTGGAGAAAATATCACCTGCATGACATATTTGTAGCTAAGGAAATAAAAAAGAAGGCCCAAGTACATATCTTACTTGTATAGAGTCAACTGGTGTGATCCAGAATTGTTATATTCAGAGAAGCTGCTACAAGTCTGGATAGAGCTGGACAAAAGTCATTAACATGAAGAGAAAAGTATTTTCTAAGCACACCAACAGCTATACCAATCATATTTGGAGGCAACCAGGTGTTTTTGGTGTGTATGCTAGCTAGCATCAAGTGCCCTTATCCAACTGCTAAATAACTCCAAACTCCAGAGATCTATCCAGTCTTCATCCATTTCAGTTGTTAGCGTCCTCATTCTTGCCAGTATCCTTTCGTTCATGCCAGTATCCAACTGCAAGCTTCACTTTTCCATTCTGTTCAACCAAGACTCTCCTCAACATCAAATTGTCAACCAATTAAACTGTGTACTATGCACATGGTGCTGTTAGGAACACAAGGACATATCATATAAGGCAGCACTGGTCTCTGTCTCTCATGAACTTGCTAATTTCTAATATTCAAGAGACAAGAAGGACTCCTATGAGAAGATCACTAGAATTTACTGCTTTGAACTGGGATGTGGCAAATGAGGACTACAAGATTTCAGAAGAGGGAACAGAGAGATTGATGATTTGAAGTCACATAGTCAGCATACTTCCATGAAGGACTTGCCACCTGGCATTTAAGGAGGGGTGACTTTATAAGTAAAGAGTAATGGGAATGATTCATTGGAGAAATAAAAACTGGAAGATTCTGGAAAACAAGTCTGGAGCCAGATGAGGGAGGACTTGTGCTCCCAGTAAAGAATCTGACTGCCATCTTACAGGAACCTGAAAGCCAGAGCTATCATAGTGGTAGTCTACAGGACATTGCAAACATTGATTTCCCATTTTTAATTTTGTAGAAACCAATCCCCATGACCCTTATATGCAATATTTAATTATTCTTCTGCTATTACTTTTAATTCTGTTTTCACGATTTTTCCCTGTTTGATTAAAATAATATATTTACAGTATGAAGCCCCTGCTCCAATGCCTTTATCCTCTAGCCATAACAACCTGAAAAGTCACTAATGTCTATCACACTGCACTCAGCTTAATTAACAGCACCAATAGATTGCTTCCCTAACACAAAGATTATCTGAAGAGAGAAATAAAAGGATAGGGAGGGATAGCTATGAGAAGCAGAAGCCAGAAGACAAATTCATCTCACTCAGGAAGCCATACTGGTTATCATAACAATAACAAATATTTATAGAGGGCTTTCATCCTGAAGAATCCCAGAGCCCCAGAGCAATGAGCACTTGTGGTAAATAGATTAAAGGAGCTACTCAGCTATCCAAGAGAGGAAACCCTCTCTCCCAGGCCCAGTGCACTAAGTCATTCCTGGGACAGCATTCTACTTTAGCCCAGGGATTTTAAAGGAAGCTAGATGGAACTTCCAAGTCGTAACACCTGGACAGCATACATAAAGAACATCCCAGAATCTTTTTTTTACAAGAGAGAGCCTGAGAGCAAGAGGCATATCCAGTCATCTCAATTCTCATGCACTAAGACCACAGCAGCTGCAGAGGCCAGTAAAATCTCACTGATTTGAGATAAAACAAGTCAGAAATACAAACAGATATGGTTTATATCTTCAAACCATAGATTTACCTGGCTAACACACACTTCTAAATAAAGGAATTCAGTAAATATTTACTGGAAGTACATTAGAGGAATAGAAGGGCTTATAATCTCTTCAGAAATTTGAGCCAGGCTGTTAGCAATAAAGAATGTGGTGTTCTGGTTCCATTCTTGGATCTACCATTAAGTAGCTGTATGATCTTGGATAAGTCATTTGGCATCTCTGGATCTCAAGTTCATCAAATTGAGGTGTGTGTGTGTCCATGTGTGCATTTGTGCACATGCATATGAGAGAGAAAGAAAAGAGATAATGTACTATATCATTCTCATAACTCTTTTGCTTGTGTGGAGTGCTTCCAGATCATTTGGCTCAAGGCACCATTTGGAAACCTGAGAAATATGATTGACTAGATAGCTTGGAGTCACCCACTTACAAGTTAAATTTTTTTAAATTTACCAAAAAAGAGCAAGTTGCAGAGGGTAGAACTTGAACAAATGGGTCATATTTAAGGGCATATTGATGTATGATTGATCATAGTCGTTTTTAAAATGATACCATGGAGCAGCAAGTTTCCTTGGGAGCATTTCAGGGCCCATCAAAGGAGTCAAGAGGAGTAGATTTCCAACTCAAGGCTGAAATGTCTTCTATAATATCCTCTCTAATTCTGAAAAAATATCCAGCCTATGTTGGAATGACTCTAGTTACTGAGAGCTCCTTCCCTCTCAAGGTGGACTGCTGTACCTTTAGAGAGCTCAGACTGTTTGACAGCTTTTCCTCACATTGAGCTGAAATTTATTTCCTGTAGCTTCAAC
>NW_006921923.1:2896716-2904111 GCF_000298275.1 Orycteropus afer afer
CCTTAGGCACTATGCTACCAGAGCTCCTTTTCACCTTATAAGCCTGTCTATTGTTTGTAAGTTGAGTCACAGAGGTGACTTAAAGGGTGACTAAGGGCCATAGTCTTGGGGGTTCGTGTCACAGCTCTTATTTATCTAGAATATATACCTAGTAGTAGAATTGCTGCATTGTATTTCTATTTCCAGCTTTTTAAGGAAATGCCATACTGTTTTCCACAGTAGTTGCACCACTTTACAATTCCACCTGCAGTGTATGAGGGTTCCAGTCTCTCCATACCTTCACTAGCACTTGCTGTTTTCTGTTTTTTTTGAACTTTGCTATTAGTGCTGGGGAGAGATGCTATAACCTTGTTGTTGTTTTGATATGCATCTCTCTAATGGCTAATAATCACAAACATTTCTGCATGTGTTTGTTGGCCACCTGAATATCTTCTTTGGTAAAGTGTCTTTTCATGTCCTCTGCCCATTTTTTAATTTGGTTGTTTGTCTTTTTGTTGTTGAGTTGTTGAAGTTTTCTACAAATTTTAGAAATTAGTCCCTTGTCCGATATATTTTTGCCAAAACCTTTTCCCAGTCTGTAGGTTCTCTTTTTACTCTTTTTGGTGATGTCTTTTGATGCACATAAATGTTTAATTTTTAGTAGGTCCCAATCCTCTAGTTTGTCTTTCAGTGTTTGTGCATTTTTAGCTATGTTTGATAGTGTGTTTATGCCATGTTATTAAGGCCCCTAAGTTTTCTTCTATTTTTTCATTGATGATCTTTATAGTTTTAGGTTTATATTTAGGTCTTTGATCCATCTTGAGTTTGTTTTTGTATATGGTGAGAGATATGGGTCCTGTCTCATTTTTCTGTAAGTGGATATCTAGTTTTACCAGCATGATTTATTAAAGAGACTATCTCTTCCCCATTTATTCAGTTTCAGTCTTTATCAAAAACCAGCTATCAATAGGTGGATGGATTTACTTCTGGGTTCTCAATTCTGTTCCACTGGTCTATGTGTCTGTCATTGTACCAGGACCAGGCTGTTTTGACTACCATGACTGTATAGTAGGTTTTGAGATTAGGGAGTGTGAGGTGTCCTACTTTGTTCGTCTTTAGTTATGCTTTGCTTATCCAGGGTCTCTTTCATTTTCTTATAAATTTGGTGATCAGTTTTTCTGTCTCTTTAAAGTATGCTGATGGAATCTGGATCGGGATTGCATTGTATCTGTATGATCTTAGCTCTAAAATTCCTCATGACAGCCTTTCACATATTTAAAGACAGCCAATCTGTCCCAGAAGTCTCGTCTTCTCCAGTCTCAACAGCTCCATTTTCTTCACATGTGTCTTCACTTCCCAATCCATTCTCTTCTGAACATAACTCAGTCTTATACATGTGTTAAATTTCATGGCCCAGAGTTATCCTTAAACTTTCAGGTATGATACAACAAGTGCAGAAGACGGCATGACAATCAAGTCCTTTGGTCTAGAGATGATGTTATAGTTACTTCTGTATATGCAGTGTGTAATTTAAAGTACCTCAAAACAAGGATGAACTTCCTCAAACTCACAGCTGGCTGAAGTGATTTGTACAACCTGAGAAGAGAATGAACCGTATCTGGAAGTAACAAAAGCCTACAGGAAGAGCATAAACATGAAGTAGAATTATTATTTGGTAGGGATAGTATTATAAAGGGGGTTTCGTGGGCTAAATTGACTTTTCTCCATTCCCTGTGATCCCTGAAAGGGATCCATGAATCAACTGATATCCTACAATTGCTCATAAATCTGCATCTGGAATGATCACAAGATCCACAGAGTTTCCTTAAAAATTGAGTCAGTAAAACAAGTTCTGATCAGGAATCTAGTGAGCTGTTAGGAGTGTAACACCCCAGCTGCCCTGTTGGTTTCATACAGGAAAATCTTGCCTAAGTGGGAAACCAACAAACCAAAACTAAACTCACTGCCATCGAGTCGGATCTGACTCATAGCAACCCCTCCTTGGGTTTCTGAGGCAGTATCACTACCAAAATAAATTAACCAATCTTCCTTCTGAGGAGTGGTTGGTGGGTTTGAAACACCAGCCTTCTGTTATAGCAGTCAAATGCCTTAGGCACTATGCCCAGAGCTCCTTAAGTGGGAAAGCAGGTGATAAAAATAAAAACTGGCAAGACCTATTTCCAGCCCCAAAACATGGGCATAATCTGTCCCAAAGTCACACCACTAGTAAGTAGAAGAGCAAGGCTTAGAAGCAGTGTGTCCAGACCCTGAACCACAAGTCTTTATTCTTTTCTGCTTATCAATATCAACCATACATGCTTGCATTTTCACTTTCTAGACATCTGCATGCCTGCTACCTGAAAAGAAGGCCTTCAAGGGTTCTTCACTCACATTAGGCATTCTGTCTGTGGTTACCATAATAACTTGCATTTTTTCTTAATGAACTGGTCCTGAACCATTAAAGTTGTTCTTTGACTTTGCCATTCTGATAGGGAGGTTTCTTTAGTCAGGCACATTTCCCTCCTCCACCACGTTAGCCTCTTGACAATCCTAATCAAGACTGCAGAATCCAGTTCAAATTAAAGGGCCACTTTGCCTACCCCTTGAAGAGACCTTTTACTCTCCTTCCACAATCAATTCAAGGAGGTTTTGTTGAGCACCTGCTATGAGATAATATTATCTAAAAAATCACTAAGAGCTCCCCATTGTCTAATGAAAGAAAAAGCTTAAGTTACTAATTTTAATACAAGTTATATAGGACCTTTTGTACTATGATTCCCAGCCTAATTCTCAGCCTTATCTCCAACCACCCGGATCCCTTAGCATGCACACACATCCCATGATATAGCCACCCAGGGCCTAACTTTTGTACCCATAAAAAACAAAACAAAACAAAAAAAACCTCACTGCCATTGAGTTGATTCTGACTCATAGCAACCCCCACTGGGTGTCCAAGGCTGTAAGTCTTTTACAGAAGCAGCCTGCCTCATCTTTGTTCTGTGGAGCAGCTGGTAGGTTTGAACTGCTGACCTTCTGGTTAGTAGCCAAATGCCTTAACCATTACACCACCAGAGCTCCTTTTTAGTGGCCTATATATATCAAATCAATTTGGAAACAAACAAACAAAAAAAACCTCTGTGAAACTGAAAACAGGTAAAAGTAAAAAAAAAATAATTTCTAAACTCAGAAGAATTAAATATATAGCCATCCTTCAAGTGCTTAGAGTCTTAAAGTTGGAAAGAATTGTTTAAATGGAAAGCAATTCATAACAAGATAGACCATCCCAAGTGCTCTAGAAGTTCAGAGAAGGAAGAAGTGAACATAGGCTGGGGCTTTGTAGGCAGAGCTTCTCCAACTCTAAAGGGCAAAGAAATCACCTGGAGATTTTGTTAAGATACAGAAGCTGATTCAGTAGGTTTGGGAGGGGCCTGAAAATCCTCATTTCTACCAGGCTCCCAGGTGAGTGATGCTAATGCTGCTAGTGTGAAGCCCACACTTAAAGCAGTAGTAAGGATGTAGAAAGCTTTCTTGGAGGAGGCGCTTCTTAAACTAGGTACCCTTTTATTTATGCCGAAAGGGCAACCTAGGCAAAAAAACAGCATGAGTAAAGAAACAGAAGCACAAAAGAGAACTTTTCATTCCTAGGAGAGTAAAGGGGATCACACAGATGGAGTAGATAGGATTTATAAGGGACTCCAAAACAAAAAAACCAAACTCACTGCCGTCAAGTCAGATCTGACTCATAGCCATCCCTCCTTGGGTTTCCAAGGCAGTATCACTAGGAAGTAGACTGCCCAATCTTCCTTCCGAGGAGTGGCTGGTAGGTTTGAACCGCCAGCCTTCTGGTTAGCAGTCAAGGGCCTTAGGCACTATGCCACTAGAGCTCCTTTAAGGGACTAATTAGTGAAAAGTCTAGAGAGGTTAGGTGGGGTCAGATTATTAGCTGCCTCAAAAAAGTTCTGAGGACTTTGTACTTTCCATTGTAAATTCTTAAGCAAGAACTTGATGGATCATCTTCACCCCATATATTGTTACAGTATTGTTCAGTTTATAGAGTACATTTTGCCTGTGTGTTATTGTCATCTGATGTTCACAACAACCCTGACAGGTCAGGTGTTTTAATTCTCATTTTACAGGATGAGGACACTGAGGCTTGCAGCATGAAGTTGCTTTTCCAAGGTTACCCAAACCTGGATTGCAGACAGGACAGAAATCAAGTTTTTATGTCTCCCACTTCCAAGTGATTATTCATCACACCACGCTGCAGACTGCCACTTTAAACCAGAGGGTCCTAGGCGGGGTACTTATGAAATTATCTTCTAGTTATTAGAATCTTTTCTTTAACTTCAGCTCATTATCAGGCTAAGGAAAATCTCCCTTGAGAATTACAATCTCCTTTTATTTACTCATTCAGGGGTTTCTCCCTGCCCTCTCTCCATTCTCATGTTAAAGAAGAATAAAATGATCAGAGTAAGAAAGTAGGGGGAGGCATCTGCTAATCTATGTTGTTTGGGGAAATTAAACTGAACCAGTTTAAGTCTCTTCGAGATAGTATCAAAGCCTCTTCGCAGAGACTTTGCTATTGTAGTTTCACTTCTGATTCACCTTTTGTTTGTATCTCCCAGTCTGGAGAATTGATTACTATGTTACTGCCTACTGTGATCCTATGGAAGTGTCTTATTTCCCAAATTTCCCTTCTTTAAAGATTCTTTTATGGGAATCTGCATGGCTAGGAGATTGATAACATATGACGCTTTCTTGTCAGTTGCAAACAACGTGCCTTACCATTTTGAAGTTCAAAAAAACCAAACCCATTCCCTTGGAGTCGCTCCAGACTCATAGTGACCAGATAGGACAGAGAACTGTCCCATAGGCTTTCCAAGGCTGTAATATTTACAGAAGCAGACTGCTACATAAGAATCACCTGGATCTAAAAGAATCACCTGGGGATCTTGTTAAAATGTGGATTCTGATTCAGTAAATCTTGGGGGAAATACAAATTCTCAGCAGGGGGTCGAACTGCTATAAAGGCAAGAAACTGGAGAACCCAGCTGTTATTTGATAAATTGTAATTATATAGCATCAAAGCAGGTGTTTGGATCAGTGATTCTCACTTTTTGAACTAAGACCCACAGTAAGAGATGCATTTTACATAGTTTCACAAAACAATTACTTCCAGCAATACAATTTGAAATGTCCATTCCATTCTTTTCTAGTCAATCTTGTCTATTCCATTCTATCATATTAGGAAAAATATTCTGGCCAGGATCCACACAGTTGATATAAAAATAATAGTAAGAAGAATGGGACTCAGTTTACAGTTTGAAAAACACTGATTTACAGATGTACCTAAACTGCATTTGAAAGGAGCTCTGGTGGTGCAGTGGTTAAAACACTTAGCTGCTAACCAAACGGTCAGCAGTTTGAATTCACCAGTCACTCCACAGCAGGAACATGAGGCAGCCTGCTTCCAGAAAGACTTAACAGCCTTGGAAACTCTATGGGGCAGTTCTACTCTGTCTTATAGGGTCACTATGAGGGGGAATCTACTCAACAGTAATGTGTTTTGTTTGAAACTTCGTTTCCTTTAACCAAGAAAAGAAGCAGTTCTCACTACCTCGGGGCATACCTCGGATATATTGTAGGTTCAGTTCCAGACCACAATAAAGCGAATATTGCAATAAAGTGAGTCACATAAATTTTTTGGTTTCCCAGTGCATATAAAAGTTATGTTTATACTATACTGTAGTATTAAGTATGCAATTGGATTATGAAAAAGGCTGAAATATTGCAAGAGTTACTAAATTGTGACACGGAGAAATGAAGTGAGCACATGCTGTTGCAAAAGTGGCACCAATAGACTTGCTTGATGCGGGACTGTCACAAGCCTGAATTTGTAAGAAACACAGTATCTGTGAAGTTCAATAAAGCAAAGTGCAATAAAACAAAGTATGCCTGCGTTACTATCTACTACTCATGCCTCACATTTTAGCTGAAATGCTTTTTCAGGAAGCATTTTCTGATTGCCATCCCACAAGTCTGGATCAAGTTCCCTTATTACGTGTTACCATATGACCATGTTCCTTTTCTTCAGAGCAGTTATTATAGTTGATAATTATATATTTATTAGTGTTTGCTGGATTAATATCTTCACTGATAAAATATAAGGTCCACGAGGACAAGAACTTTGTCCATCTTTTTCATTAGTGTATTTTAGCATCTAGCACAGTCCAGCACCTGTCACACAGTACACACACACACACACAGGAGCTCTGGTGGTGTAGTGCCTAAGGCATTTGCTAACCAGAAGGCTGGCAGTTCAAACCCACCAGCCAGTCCTGAGAAGGAAGACTGGGCAATCTACTTCCATAGTGATACCATCTCAGAAACCCAAGGAGGGGTCGCTATGAGTCGGAATTGACTCGATGACAGTGACAATGTGAACTGACAAACTCATGAAAGAAAATAATGAATAAAGGTCTTTGGAAACTTATATGTAAATCTGGTCAGAGGTCATTCATCCTACCTCCTATGAAATAATTTGTTGGCTTTGCTGTCCATGATGAAAGATGTGATGAAGTTCTGTATGAAACTGTCTCCTCCACTAGATTGCAAACTCCAGAAGTGCCCAGATCAGTCTGGCTTTGCTCCCCATTGCACCACAGAACCAGCACAGTACCTTTGTTGTTGTTGTTGTTATGTGCCGTCGAGTCGGCCCCGACTCATAGCGACCCCTCCTTGGGTTTCCGAGGCAGTATCACTACAGAAGTAGGATTGCCCAACCTTCCTTCCGAGGAGTGGCTGGTGGGTTTGAACCGCCAGCCTTCTGGTTAGCAGTCAAGTGCCTTAGCCACTATGCTACCAGAGCTCCCAAGCACAGTACCTAGCAAGCAGCAAAAACTTCAGAAAGGTTTGTTGTATTAATTAATTAATCACACACACACAGACAGACACGCACACATATATATAACCTCTGAAGCATTTCCAAATTTCATGAAAGGTTTTGGAGGTAAACCTAATGATTGGAACTCATTTGCCAACTTTCTTCACAGATTATCAGGAGTGGAAGGAACCTTACACATCAATCAAGGGGCAGTAAACTTTTTTCTCTAAAGGGCCAGATAGTAAATATTTGAGACTTTGTGTTTTATATAGTCTCTGTCACAACTACTCAAGTCTGCCAAGGTAGCACAAAAACAGCCATATACAATACTTAAATGAATGGCCATAGCTATGTTCCAATAAAACTTTATTGACAAAAACAGGTGGCAGACTGCATTTGGCTGCCATTTGCTGACCCTAACTAACCCTAATCCAACCCTGTTATTGTTGTTATTTGCCGTCGAGTTGGCCCCGACTCATAGCGACCCCTCCTTGGGTTTCCGAGGCAGTATCACTACGGAAGTAGGATTGCCC
>NW_006921923.1:2917528-2928113 GCF_000298275.1 Orycteropus afer afer
GTATCCTAGTCCCTTGTTTCTCCTGCTTTATCTTGCTTCTTTGTGTGGACTGTGATGCTCTGTTGTCTCCAAGGCATTGTGACGTTTTTCTGTTTATATTCAATTGGTGATTATATGTTGGAGTGACTTGCCCACAATTTTCATTTTCTTTGTTTTGTTTGTATGCTATCTATACAGGCAGGGTACTGTGCTGTGCTCCTCTATTCACTAGTTGACAGCACTTATACACTCACCACCTATCTCCTTTCCTTTGTCTGCCTCTCGTATGTCCTTGTTTACCCTGGCAAACAGAGACTGTTCTTAGGTCCCTGGAATACGAATGAGAATGCTATCACTTTAAAATCCAAAATCATTGCCACTTGTAAACATTCAAAATGGCTGTGCCCTCGGTCACTTTAAATATCCAAAATGGCCACTTCTTGTAAACATTCAAAATGGTTGTGCCCTCGGTCACTTTAAATATCCAAAATGGCTGCCGTATGTAAACAATCAAAATGGCTGTGCCCTCCGGACAGCAGAAAGTCCACAGCTCAGGGTGTCTCCCTCCTTGCTGTTTCCCTTCCTAGTCATAGGCCACCAGAGTAGTTGTCCCTGCAGCCCTTGGTGACCAGGGTTGATTTTAGGTCAATTCTTAGGTCCCAACACCACTTGGAAATATTCATGCTCTTGGTCCCATCAGAGTAGCTGACAGTCCGCAGCTCCGACCATCTCTCCACTCACTGTTTTCATTCAGGTTTTTCCACTAGTTGGTGCCTAATCCACTTCTGTATAGTTCCTTTCAAAGCTCAGGGTTCCAGGATTATTTTCTGTATCTCTGTCAATTGGTTTTTCTTTTCTTTGTTGAAGAGGGTCTGTGTCACTTGTCTGCCTATTCCTCCATCTTACCGGAAGTCTCATGTTGGTGGTTTTCTATTTTATTTTTAATTCTATTATCCATGTAGTCTACAAACCTTGGGAATAATCAGCTTCTCAGAATATATGACTTTATCTTGTTCAGGTTCCTAGAGTTCTGCCTCTTCACATATTCAGAGGAGGTGTATATTAAGTTCTCTTAGGCATAATGTTCTGATTTCTTTGATATTAAGGGTTGGATGGGAGAAGAGGTGAGAGCTTCATCATCTCATGTCCTACCATCATCTCATGTCCTACCATACACATGTAGGACAATCTTTAACAAGTGGAACTGATGAATCAAAAGTATGTGAATTTAGTCCTCTCACAAGTCATTCAGTAGCAGGGATTCACTGAGTTCCTACTATATACAGAAGTAACATAGGTTTGAGAGGGAAGGAATGGTAAGAATGTGAATATTAATTGCAGCTACGTTTTCAAGTGCTGATTCATGTCAAGTATATTATACACAGTTTCTCTAAACCTCAGTTCAGCTCCTTAAAGAAGATTCAGAAAGACTGAAGTGCTTAGATTGAAACCCAATTTGGTCCACTGCCAAACTCTGGGCTGTCTCCACCACACCACTGCTGTTCTTAAAACTATATATAGACTCCTTAACTTTATTCTAAGGATTGACAGTGAAGAATTTAAAGTACCTGGTACAGGGTCTAAGGAGGCCTGGCGACAGTGATTAAGCAGCTAGGCTGCTAACCAAAATGTCGCCTGTTTGAACCCACCAGCCACTCCGCAGGAGAAAGATGTGACCATCTGCTTCCATAATGATCACAAAGCCAAACTAAACCTGTTGCCATTGTGTCAATTCTGACTCATATAGTGACCTTACAGGACAGAGTAGAACTGACCCCACAGGGTTTTCAAGAGAATCTTTATAGAAGCAAACTGCCACAGCTTTCTCCCACAGAGCAGCTTGTAGATTTGAACTGCTGCTGCTGTACCACCAGGGCTCTCTTCCATAAAGATTACAGCCTTGAAAACGTTATGGTCCAGTTCTACTCTGTTCTACAGGGTCGCTATGAGTCGGAATCAACTTGATGGGGTCTGACATATATGCTCATCTGTTCTTATTATTCATCAGTCTCCCTTACATGCCGATTCACAGACACATACTAATGTGTTTCCAATCACATCGAACTCTCTCTGCAATTCCTGAACCAGCGATGCCCTTCCAGACCTTTGCAGGTCTGTCCATTCTTCTTGGAATGCTTCCCACAAAATGTCCTCTGCTCTACCAAGGCTCAGCTCAAATGGCACCTCTTGTGTGACACCTTCTTGATGCCTCTGGAGAGACCAAGTCAATTTTCCCTCCAGACTTCCTCCAGCACTTTGTCCAAACCTCTATCATTGGAACTAGCAAAGCATCTGTTCACTGGTTTATGACATTCACTATGAGCCCTACTGAGACAGAGTCTGTCTCATTGATTTCTGTTTTAAAATCACATCTATTGTGCATTTTTAATAGAAAAAAAAGCATAAGAAAGGAAAAAAGGAACCATAATTCATCTCCAAGAAATCCCTCTTGGGGTTAAAAAATAAAGCAATGCACGAACATCATAGGAAAATGTAAAGTATATAAAGGTATAAAATGGTAAGTAAATGTCTCCCACTAGTTAACCTTCATCCCAGAAGAAACCTTTGGTAACAGTTTCTTGCATATCCTGCCAGAAAAATATTTGTATATATATGTCATCACATATGTACATACTATATCTTATTAAAGTATATTTTTTGCACAAAAGATTTTTTGGAACACTACGTTATATACCTTCACTTTTTCATTTAATTATGTATCTCAGACATCTTCTCAAATCATCACATATGAATCAATCTTATCCTTTTAAGAAGCCGCATAGGATAGTATTTGGGATGCATGTAATTTAGTTAACCAGTCTCCTATCTATGGACATCTGGTTTTTCTCCATCTTACTGTTGTTAAACGTGACACTGTGATAAAATTCATGTAATAACTGTGAATGTGGACAAGTATATTTCATTGAATCAAGGATACAATTTCAGATTTATTAAAATGTGAAAAAGTAGTACATCTTAGAATTGATGAAATATGGCATATTTGTAGGACAATGTTTAACAAGTGGAACTGATAAAAAGTATGTAAATTTAAATTTTTAAATTTTTGACATATGCTACCGAAACCAAATAAAAAACAAAACCCACTGCTATTGAGTCAATTCCGATGCATGGTGACCCTATGTAGTATGTAGTAGAACTGCACTCCATAGGGTTTTCTTGGCTATAATGTTTAAGGTAGCAGATCACCAGGCCTTTTTTTTTTTTTCCCATGGAACCACTGGGTAGGTTTGAACCACCAACCTTTAGGTTAATAGTTAAGCCAAAACTGTTTTTTGCCACTCAGGGGCTATTTTGGTTACTTAGTAGTGCTCTAACAGAAATACCACAAATGGGATGGCCTGAACCAACAGGAGTTTATTCTCTTACAGTTTGGAGGCTTTAAGTCCAAGTTCAAAGTGCCAGGCTCTAGGGGCTGGGTGAAAGCCCCTCAACCTTGGGGTCCAGCTCTGCCTCCTGCCTATGGCTAGAGGTTTTCTTCACTCAGACAGCTACTGGCTGATGAGACTGACAAGCCCAAGGTTGACAAGTAAAAAGCCACAGTCCTGATGTTACCAAACCACACGGCAGGCTATTAACTCAAGTCTATTGTATGAGTCGGGTTTGACTTGACGGCACATAACAACAACAACATCGTAAGTCCCAAGGTTGGGCATGGCAGCCTGCTGAACAACGACATATCGATCTGCAGGGTTCAAGCGTGCTATAAGCGAGAGACCATTCCCAAGGCTTCTCCTTATGTACAGGAAGCAGATCACATTCCCTAAGGCAGCTACTCAGCTGCTCACAGTAGATTTCACCATAGAGTTGATTACCAGTCTCATCATGGGGAATACTACGTCCAGCTGCCTAGCCACTCAACCAGGCCCAGCCAAGCTGACACACAAACTTAACTGCCACAGGGCCCTTTTGTTACCAAACTGCTCTACAAGAAGGCTGAATCAATTACTACTCCCACCAGCATGGTATGAGGGTAACAATTTCTCCCACACTTTTACCAGAACTGGGCAATAGCCAACTTTTTCATCGCCAAAGAGTCTGTACATGACTTGCAGTCATGAAGCACAGTATGAAAAATCATCGCCCTAGATTTCCCCCTCAATGTTTCCACCTCAAGGTGCTATGATTTCCTGTGAAATTTCAAAACTAACTGGTCCTGGCAAGTTAGAACTTTTCAAGTAAAAGATCATTCAAAGAGAATGTTTTCCACTCAGAGTAGCGTCTCTGAGCCAAAGCACAGCAAGATAGACAACAAGGTCAGATTCAGTGTTGGAGATTTTATACAAGAAAAACACTCCCTCTTCCCACAAGACCAGCTGAAATCACTCAGATTAGAAGCAAGAGTTCAGCCATCTCTGCCCCCTGTCCTAGCTTTGCCTAGTTGATTGCCTTCTTAGGTCTCTGGACCGTTGTTCCAACCATCCCCCAAGTCTGTCCCATCTCATGCATCTTCTGGGAAAAGATCTATCTCTTCTTAGCATAACATTTTCTCATTTTACATCCAGTGATCTTGACATCTTGACAACAAAAACCTGCACTTGAGAGCAATGCACTTTTGGTGGACTTCATAGCTTTTATTTGCTGTTCTTGTTTTCCCCTTGATGTTGGGATGGGCGATTCCTCACCTTCATATAGGCTTTGTTGCTACTAATAGTGAGAATGGTGGTGGCCTGCAGCTCCTTTCTTAGGAGGAGTGAGCTGGTGAGCTCTTAAATAGTTCTGTTTAATCAAACACCCCAGAGAGGAGCAGACAGACAATAAGCTACTTAATTTATTCAGAAAATATTTATTGAGCACCTATCAAGTGTCAGACACTATCCTCAGTGCTAGTGGTGTAGCAGTAGTCCTGGTAGTGCAGCCGGTAAGAAGTTAGCTGCTAAATCGAAAGGTCAGTGGTTCAAGCCCACTAGCTACTCCACTAGAGAAAGATGTGACAGTCTGCTTCCATAAAGAATAATAATAATAAAAAAACCCACTGCCATTGAGTCAATTCTCACTCATAGTGACCCTCATTGAGTTACTGAGGTGGTAAATCTTCATGGAAGGGGACTGCCCAGTCTTGCTTCCACAGAGCAGTTGGTGGGTTTTTGAACCACCAACCTTCTGGTTAGCAGTCAGATGCCTTAGGCACTGTGCTACCTCTCCATAAAGATTACAGCCTTGGAAACCCTATGGGGTAGTTCTTCTCTGCCCTAGAGAATTGCTATGAGTCGGAATGTACTGGATGGCAACGGGTAGTGGTATGTTGTTGTTGTTACGTGCCGTCGAGTCGGACCCGACTCATAGCAACCCCTCCTTGGGTTTCTGAGGCAATATCACTACGGAAGTAGATTGCCCCATCTTCCTTCTGAGGAGTGGCTGGTGAGTTTGAACCGCCAGCCTTCTGGTTAGTAGTCAAGTGCCTTAGCCACTATGCTACCAGAGCTCCTGGGTAGTGGTATAGCAGTGAATAAAACATCCAAAATTTCTGCCTCTGTGGAGCCTATATGGGGGCAAGGGGTGGGGAGTAGAGGGCAGAAACAAAGAAATAAGTATGTAAAATATATAGTATAGTAGATGGCAATTAGTGTTATGGAGAAAAATAAATCAGGGACAGGAGACAGTACCCAAGGGGTAGCTGGTTTAGCTACCATTTATTGAACAACTATTATGTCAGGCCCAGTGCCAAGTATAATTCCACACATGATTAAATGAGATGGACTAGAAGAATAAGAAGGAGATGGGGAGAGAAGTTCTACTTAAGCTTATCTTTAGAATTGGTTTGAGGGCTGACATTGTCCAGTTTCACTGCAGAGTAGAAGACATGTAGAAGGGAGAAGGCATAGGAAACCACTTCTTAGGTTTTCATGCTTTTAGGTCTACCTCAGAATAGGTCTTGTGGATCTGTTTCGGGGGTTATTTCAAGATCAAACACATTCTATTCTAATATTAAGCACAAAACAGCACCCAAAGGCAAATCTGCACTCTTTGGGGGTGATCCTATATAGCTCCTCTGCTTCCAATCACACAAGAAACTACGTATAGAGAAGAGTTTGAGTGGAAGGAGTGTATGCAGTGACAGAGGCTGCACATGTCAAAAAAAATAATAAAATGGGCGAGCGCTACAGCGGTATGGGTTAGATCAGTGTAGACTATGACAGACGAGCTATTTAGGAGAAAAAGACCAGCATGGAAGGCGGCGAGGAAGCGTGTGTGGATAAGTGTAAAAGATGGAAAAAAGAGAAAGAACAAAAGCAGACAAAAAAAAAAAAAAAGTCACTTGAGCTGCAGCTGAGATCATGGGAAACCAGTAAAAACTAAATCTCCACTTACTTCCCTTGCACAGACTTACACCCCTACCCTAAAATAAACATTATCTAACCTAAGGAATTGGTTAAAGTGCTTTTCAAGTGCCTTGCAAAGTCAGGGGAACTAATAGTCTTTTCTCTCATTGCGGAAGTCTGGGCCTCTGGGCATCAAAGAATGGCCCCTCTTTTCAGTGGGGAAGCTTCCCACAGCAGTACCTGGCTCCCTTAATCTCAATAACTACAATAAACGCACAAGCCCCCTTTTGTGTGGAACTCCTATCCAATCTAAACTAATCACCAAACAGATCTTTGCCTAACATATCTGAGTAACAGAGCCGCAATCTTTACCCTAGCTGAGGCCCTCAGTAAGCGCCTCTGAATGAGAGGAAGGGTGGTCAGGGCTGCCTGGCTATGGGAAATGGCTTCCTTGGTATTCCCTAAAAACTCTGTGTTGACAGGAATTAAACCAGACCGTCCAAAGACACTTAGAGAACAAGGATACAGTCCAAATGTCTACAAGTAGATTGACGAGGACCAGGCAGATCCAGATACTGATAAATTAAAAGCAGTGGAGATGCCTCCAAACTGTTTTCTGGGAGGGTAGCTGAGGAGGTGCAATAGTCTGGCCAAGGGGGCTGCTGTGTAAGCTGACACGGAGGCCCTCAATTTAAAGATGATGAAAGCTCATTCTCCAAGGAGGAGCTAAAGAGGCCCCTTTGTATAAGCTAACTTGTCTAGCAAAAGAGCAGAGACAAACCAGGGCTAGTAATTGGGAGCTATAAGTGGCTACCATTTATGTAGAGTTTATAGTAAGCCAGGCGAGGTGCTAAATTTTTGCTGGGATTATCTCATTTAGTCTTCAAAACAACCCTATTAAATATATAGTATTATGATTCCAATTTGATAGAAAATTCTGCCTCCAAGAGGTTAAGGAACTTGCCTGAAATTACAACTAAGTGGGTAAATTGGCATTCAAATCTTCGCCAGGTTGATTCAATGCCAAAGCTTGTGTTCTTTCTACTACATGATGCTGCCTCCCAAGGAACCTAATGCATCTCATATAGAATTTTATCTCTTGTGTATTTTTTTCTCTGTCTCCATGATTGGCTTCTTCCTCATCCTAGTCCTGGGCCTCAATGGAGGGCCCTTCATATGGTTCATTCCTCTCCCTGCGATTTCTCCCTCTTCAATCACAAGAGCAGACTGAGAACATGAGAATCTGAGTAGATGTGAAATTTAAAACACTTCTCTCAAGGAAGCTTTCAAATCCTAGAATACTCTGGTTGGAAATCCCTTATGTCGTTCAACCCTTGCATTGTGGAGAATATGACCTAAAGTTCAGAGAGGGGAAGTGACAAGCCAAAAGTTGAAAGAATTACTCAATGGCAGTTTACGTCAGGACTTAACCCAGGTTTCCTGAATCCCAGCCCCTTTTCCATATAGCCTCCCCCTCCCTGTGTTCCTACCCCCTGCCCTGATTAAGCTGGTTATACCTCCCCAACCGTCCAACCCCCAGTCCATCCTATACACTTCATTCTGTTCATCAATATCCAAAGCAAGACCTCTATATCAGTCAAGTCTGTCACCTTAAAGGCCACTTCAGTACTCATTTACTGGAGAGCCCCTCCACACAGATGCATAATGTTTTTGCCTTACAGTTTTTTTTTTTTAAAGAACTAGCTTAACCTCATTAGATCCATTGGCTCCTTTAAAAAATTATTTTATACTCCTTCATATCTCCCATAAGCTCTAAAGGTGCTTAATAAACATTTGTTAAATTAACAAATATTGTCTACTTGGAAAAAAAACAAACGAATGTTTGCTAAAATATATCCTCCCTGAAGAGAAAATAAAACAAGATAAAAAGACTATCAGTTCTCAACAGAATTTGACAAAATATACACTAGTTAATTAGTCCTTAGCAAAGGCATAGATAAGAGCCTGTGGATGCTAATTAACCCTAAGCCCCACACAAACCAAAGACAAAATGGGAAAATATTTTAAGCAAATTTTATTTTCAAGAGGGTATGGTTACAAGAAAACTAGATGTGGCATATGTACAACATTGTACGTTCAGCTGCTATAGCAACTACGGCAGACTAAGCAAAGGGATCATGAAAACAGCAGTTCATCCAAAGCGGCTTGCCCATCACTTAATTCTCAAAATACCTCTTTAAGTAGAAAACTATTATTATCCAACTTGAACAACGGGGAAACTGAGAAGGCCAGGGTAAGTGACTTGTGGGGGCCTAAAGTTGTCCAAGGTTTATATTCATGGAATGGATATTCCACATATTTCTTTAAAATGCAGGTGTGTCTGACATTTTAAGCTTTGAAGGTAAGTTTAAAAGGGGCATAAATCAAATCCTGTTTTCACTGCAGAGAGAAGGTTCCCAGTGGTGAGTGAATCTTTGGTAAAGTAAACAGCCTCCTTCCTCATTTATCCATTTGGTAAAGAACCTCCTGCCTTTTTCATCACAAAGTCCCTGGAGGAGCAGTCTGACTGAAGAAAAAGAGCTAGAATCTACCCGTGTAATTCACAAAAGGGCAGCAGTTTAGGATGTTTTCTCAACCTTTTGGAAATATTAATAACTACTTCATTCATTATACTGATTACAACTTCACACTTGCTTTAAGGGAGGAAGTAAGGGCTGACCATCCACGACACAGAAGGATTGTTATTATCAACACTTGGCAGAATTTCCTTCAGCTATTTAAAATCAGGGAGAGTGTCCTCTGGTCCATTTTTAAAAAGGCTTGCAGCCTCATTAATAAAACTCACAAAAGTATTTTCAAAGCATTAAGTAGGTAAACTGGAAAGAAGGTGCAATGAAGTTGTCTCCTGAGTTGTCTGTCCCCTGGAAACCATTACCATCCGTCTAAGTTAGCTCAAGGACTTAGTATCATTTCAAGTAATCAAGGGGAAGGCTCCAGGCTTTCTAATCTAATTGCCATCTCCAGGGAAGTGTCTTCTTCATGCAGCTGGGTTGAAGGGGAAGCGCATTTCTAGGGATTAAGAAGTGAGTGATTTGGACTGTAGATTTTTCAATCATTTTGATGGTGCTTGTCACAGGAATTGTCTCTCGTTTTTTCAAATTTGGTATTCAAAGAAAGATGGTCTGTGTGAGTATTTGTAACAATCAACCCCTTTGGTGAACATTACTAATCTGGGGTGGCTAGTATTCTCTTAACATTTTAAGAGCTGCAAATTGCTGAACTCAAGAATACTGGATTCATTGGACTGAAAGATGAAAGAAAGTAGTACCAGCCTAAAAGATTTTCTTTGCCCGTGCTGCCTGGAGAAGGGGCATTTCATACTCAGAATCAGAATTTAGAAGCTTAACATGAAGTGTGAGGTTCTTGAAAACTGCTATCAACACTTTGCTCTTAATATCCTTCTTCATATTCAGGTACAGAATAGGTGCCTTTATTTATTCCAACACTATCTTTTGTCCCAGTATCTTAACATATCAGTCAGGCCCCTACCTGGTTTCGAGCTTTTGCAGTTCTCATTTCTGAGGCTATTTGCCTCCTACTTGCAGCCTCAGCCATGCTCCAATCCTAGTATAAATCTTAATAAGAGGTGAGAGAAAAGTATTTAAAGAGCTCTAATCCAACTCCCTTCGGAAGGAAGATGGGGCAATCTACTTCCATAGTGATACCGCGTCAGAAACCCAAGGAGGGGTCGCTATGAGTCGGGTCTGACTCGACGGTACATAACAACAACAACAATCCAACTCCCTAGGAGTCCCTGGGTGGCACAAATGGTTAAGCTCTTGGCTACTAACCAAAAGGTTGGCAGTTCAAATCTACCCAGAGGGTCCTCAGAAGAAAGGCCTGGTGATCTATTTCAAAAAAAATTAAACCACACACAGACACACACACACAACACTGTCATCAAGTCAATTCCAACTCATAGCAACCTTATAGGACTGAACAGAACTGCCCCGTAGGGTTTTCTAGGCTGTAATCTGTACAGGAAGTAGCTCTGGTAGCACAGTGGTTAAGCATTTGGCTGCTAGTCAAAACTTCAGTGGTATGAACTCACCAGCTGCTCTATGGGAGAAAGATGAGGCAGTCTGCTTCCATTAAGATTTATAGCCTTGGATTAGGTATTTCCATGAAGCGAGGAGTATACCCAAGACGATGTATAGGGTTGGCAGACAATGGTCCTATAAGTGTATTTGTATGATCTGAATTCCCAGGTGTATAGTAGAGCTGACAAGGGACAAGGTTGTAGTCACTTCTTGGTCACAGCAGCTACCCAGAGGGATCGAGTAGTTGAACCTGTGGGCTCAGGA
>NW_006921923.1:2929378-2938394 GCF_000298275.1 Orycteropus afer afer
GCCCAACCTCCCTTCTGAGGAGTGGCTGGTGGGTTTGAACCGCCAGCCTTCTGGTTAGCAGTCAAGTGCCTTAGGCACTATGCTACCAGAGCTCCTAGCAATAGGACTACAACACAATATACAGAAATTGAAGTAAGCAGACAGTTGTAGGTAGTAGAGACGGACTGGAAGAAATGGTCTATTTTTCCCCCCTAACTATGAGTACATACCGTCTTTATACTTAAAACACTTTTTTCCTCAAGTTTACGTGCACGAAGCACCCCACGAGCATATCTGGGATCACAAATAATGCCCCAGAACCATCTGTAACCCTACTCTCTTCATCTCCCACTCAGAATGCAAGTGAGCACCTATCATAAAGCTGCATTCACTCAAGGATTCTTTAAAATTTTTTAAACACTGCACAGTTTTTCAGAGCTATTAGTATGTTATTATGCACTGTGACCCTCAATGTGGAGGGAGAATTTAGCAAGCAAATTTTCCAATCTCATATTGCCTCAGGACCCCCCCCAAAAAAAACCTTCAGTACATGTGTTGCATATATGGAGTCTCTTTTGGAAAATGTTGGCTTAGAGCAAAGTTGAAAGGATTAAGTAGCAGAGATGTGGTTAGATGTTTACCAAACTTGTTTCCTCTTCTTTATTGGCACATAGTCAGATTACATTCCCCAGCTTCACTTGAAGTTAAGCACAGTCTGGTGGCTGAGCTCTAGCCAATGGAATGTGGGCAGAATTCTTGCATGCCACTTCCAGGTGTGATCCATCAAAACCTCTCATGCAATGTTCCACACACTCTCTCATCCCTCACCTGTCCTCTCATGCAGAAGATTCCATGGAAGACTTCAGTGGCTTAGGGCCAGGGTTGGTCTACAGCGGTCCATGGGCCAAATTTGACTGCTGCTTATTTTTGCAAATAAAATTTTATTGGGACACAGCCACACCCATTTGTTTAAGTATTCTCTATGGCACATAGCTACAACAACATGGCTCCTTTTAAGTTCTAACAGCACCTTGGGCCCTTGTCACAGAAACCCTATGGCCTGCAATGCCTAAAATATTTATTATCTGACCCTTTATGGTAAAGTTTGCCAACGGCTGCCATTGGCCATGGCAGAACCTTGATGGAAGGAGTCTGGATGCCTGAATGACTACATAGAATAGAAGCACATGTTTCCTCTATGGACTTACACTAGACCTTTACTATGTTAAACCCCTGAAATTTTGGGTTTGTTTGATAACAGCACTTAGACTAACATATTGTTAAGGGACATGCTGGATATTCTGTTTGCTCCTCCAGATTGACTTGCGACCTTTTTTTCTACCCTGGTTTGGGCCCAGGGAGAATGTCCACACATTGTATGAATAGTTCTTTCAGTAAACTCTCTTTAATTAGTCTTTTGGACTGTTTTCTCCTGTGACCCTGACTGATACAAGGGATAATCTTGACTCTGCTTTATTTATTAAAAAAGCCACAAATTGTTGTTCTTAGATGCTATTGAGTTGGTTCCAACTCCTAGGGACCCTATGTACAACACAACAAAACACTGCCCAGTTCTGTGCCATCCCCACAATCCTTGCTTTGCTTGACCCTATCGTTGCAGCCACTGTGTCAATCTGTCTCATTGAAGGTTTTCACTGACCCTCTACTTTAGCAAGCATGATGTCTTTCTCCAGGGACTGGTCCATCCTGATACCATGTCCAAAGTACGTGCTGACAAGGTCTTGCTATCTTCGCTTCTAAGGAGCATTATGGTTGTACTTCCAATACAGATGTGTTCCTTCTTTTGGCAGTCTATATTATATTCAATATTCCTCACTAACACCATAATCCAAATGAATCAGTTCTTCAGTCTTGCTTATTCATCGTTCAGCTTTCACAAGCACATGAGGTGATTAAACATAGCATGGCTTGGGTAAGTGCCACCTTAGTCCTCAGTGTGACATCTTTGCTTTATAACACTTTAAAGATGTCTTTTTGCAGATTTGCCCAATGCAATATGTCACTTGATTTCCAGACCACTGGTTCAATGGGCATTGATTGTGCATCCAAGTAAAATGAAATCCTTGACTATCTTCAATCTTTTCTTCATTTATAATGAAGTTGCTTATTGGTCCAGTTGTGAGGATTTTTTTTTAAGTGTAATCCATACTGAAATCTGTATGCTTTGATTTTTGTGATTAAGTGCTTCAAGTCCTCTTCTCTTTCAGCAAGCAAGGCTGTGTCATCTGCATATCACAGGTTGTGAATTAATCTTCCACCAATCCTGATGCTGCAGTTTTCTTGTAGTCCAGGTTCTCGGATTATTTGCTTAGCACACAGATTGAATAAGTATGTTGAAAGGATCCAGCCCAGATGCATATCTTTCCTGATTTAAAACCACACAGTATCCCCTTGTTCTGTTCGAATGACTGCCTCTTAGTCTGTGTACAGGTTCCTCATGAGCACAATTAACTGTTCTGGAATTCCCATATATTATCCATAATCCCATATATTATCCAACAGTGGAATGCCTTTGCATAGTCAGTAAAACACAGGTAAATATCTTTCTGGTATTCTTTGCTTTCAGTTAAGAACCATCTGACATCAGCAATATTTCACATTCCACATACTTCTATGAATCCTGCTTTAATTTCTAGCAGTTCCCTATTGAAGTACTACTGCAATCATTTTAGAATTATTTTCAGCAAAATTTTACTTGTATGTGGTATTAATGATATTGTTTGATAATTTCCACATTCTGTTGTTTCACTGTTCTTTGGAATGGATATGTTTTGGCCCCCTAGTGCTGCTCTACCACAAGTGGATGGCTTTAACAAACAGGGATTTATGCTCTCACAGTTTGGAGGCTAGAAGTCTGACTTCAAAGTGCCAGTTCTAGGGGCTGGGTGAAAGCCACTGGACATTGGGATTCAGCTCTGCCTCTTGCTCCCAGCCCATTGGAGCTGAGGGCATCTCTTAACTCATGCAGCTGCTGGCTGATGAGGCTGACAAACCCCAAGGTCGACAAGTAAAATGGCGCTGTCCAAAGATTATGAAGCAACATGGCAGGCCACTAGTTCAAGTCCAGAAACAGTCCCAAGATTGGCATACAATGTAGCAGGCCACTCACTGAGGAGTCAGCCAAATGCAGGATCCAGATGTGCCAAGAATCTAGAGACCGTCTTCCTAAAAGCTTCTTCTTACTTACTGGAAACAGACCACGTCCCTAAGGCAGCTACTCAGCTGCTCACAGTAGATTCCACCATGGAGTTCTCATCATGGGGAATCACTACATCCAGCTAGCTCCCCAGCCACGCAAAACCAGACCCAGCCATGTTGACACATAATCTTACCTACTACAGGGCACAAATATGGAGCTTTTCCAGTCGGATGACCGACAGCTATCTTCCAAATTTCTTGACATAGACAAGTGAGCACTTCCAGTGTTGCGCCTGTTTGTTAAAATATCTCAATGAGTATTCTATCAATTCCTGGAGCCTTGTTTTTCACCAATTCCTTCAGTGTAGCTTGGATTTCTTCCTTTGATACTAACTATAGGTTCTTGATCCCATCCTACCTCCTGAAATGGTTGAACATCTACCAGTGCTTTTTTGGTACAGTGGCTCTGTATATTCCTTCCATCTTCTTTTGATGCTTCCTGCATCATTCAATATTTTGCCCATAGAATCCTTCGATATTGCAACTCAAGGCTTGAATTTTTTTCTTCAGTTCTTTCAGCTTGAGAAATGAATGCCATCATGTTCTTCCCTTGTTTGGTATTTTAGTATTGACATATTACATGCCTGTATAACTCACAACTCATGGAATAATACTGTTGTTGCTATGTGCTGTCGAGTTGGACCCGACTCCTAGCGACCTCTCCTTGGCTTTCTGAGGTGGTATCACTACGGAAGTAGATTGTCCCATCTCCCTTCCGAGGAGTGGCTGGTGGGTTTGAACTGCCAGCCTTCTGGTTAGCAGTCAAATGCTTTAGGCACTAGTAGGAGTATTATAAAACACTGTTGTTGTAAGTTGCCACCAAGTTGGTTCCAACTCATAGTGACCTTATGCGTAGCAGAACGAAGCATTTCCCAGGCCTGGGCCATCTTCATGATCACAGGTATGCCTGAGTCCGTTGTTGTGTCTATTGTGTCACTCAGTGAGGATTTCTCTCATTTTCTCACACCCTCTATTTTACCAAACATGATGTCCTTTTCTAGCTATTGGCCTTTGCTTATGTAGTGGGAAAATTCCAGATTTGCCTTCATATCACATCTGAAATAAATGAATATATTTTTAAAAAGCTCTCAAGGCTGGATGGGACAGTAAGAAGAACATCTGCCCTGGGTTGGGAGACCCAGGGTCTTCCCTTTGTTCTGTCTCTGACTCTTTTTCTATCCTCTCTCTCCATTATTGCCAATCTCAGGCATGACCAGAGCTCATCCACAGCTTAGCTGTGCCTGATGGCCTGTCCTATTAACCCCTTTGCCTCCAGTATTTGAATGATTCCAATAATCTACTAAGTAAACCCAACACCCCTAGGATTCAACATAGAACCCCCTGGGTTTCTGCAAGTATTGAGATTTTCAGTAGGAGAGTTTCTGTTTTATGTTCAGTTAACCAGGTAAAGCCATCAATCCACTGTTTTCAGAAGCTAATGGAGATCTTAGTATATTTAATTCACATAGATTAAATTTAAGAAGGCTATTTTTTTACCTCTGTGAATCAAGAATGTTGTTGACATTCTTTCCTATATAAATTACTCTTTATAGTTTAAGGTGGTTATCTCAGTAAACTAGTTCATATATAACTGAATTATTATTTAAGAGAGAAAGTTTAAATGAATCACTTATTGGAGACTGGATTTCTTCAGTGCTGGAGGCATAGATCATGAAGTGACCAGAGTGAATAGTGAGGTTTCCATTGTCCTACAGGTTATTTACTGAGCTTTAGAATGGACAGGGGACTGGATACACATTGGACCTAGGAGCTTTGCCACAAGGCAATAACATAAATTTCAATCCAGAACAATCTGTGCTATTGATTAACTTTTGGGATCTGTTTTACCACCACTGATTTCTCTCATCTTTTATTAAATAGCTCCCTGAAAGAAATTTAAAGGCAACTTGGAACACCTGAGGCAAATCCTGGTCACAAATTCTTTCTTTGCAACATTATTACCTCCTTAGTTTACAAATTGTCCATAAATGCGGAAATTGTTCAGATATTCCATTTCCTCTGAAACAATACTATAAAGGATGCTGAGCCAGCAATGAGGAGCCTAGGGTTCTTGAGCCACTAAGTAACTTTGTGTCCTTGAACAAATCACCAAACTCATCCTGGCCTCCATTTCCTCATCTGTAAAATGGGGACATTAATTATATCTATTTCATAGGTTGCTGAAAGGATTCAAAGAACATATGCATGAAATGTACTTATTAAAATGCCTCCAATATAGCCCCACACCCACTGCCCTGGAGTTGATTCCAACTCACAGCAACCCTAGAAGATAGGGTAGAATCGCCTCATAGGGTTTCCAAAGCTGTACATTTTTACGGAAGCAAACTGCCACATCTTTTTTCCTGAAGAGCAGCTTGTGGGTTCTAACTACAGACTTTTTGGTTAGAGTCAAACACAACCTTTGTGCCACCAGTGTTCTTTCTGGGATATAGAGCACATTATTATTATTAGAGTATTATTTTCCATAAAGTATATCAGCCCATCTTTATGATTTGATTTTCATCCACTCTTCGATGTAAACCATTTGCTATAAAAATAATCAGATATCGTTGTCCCTAAAGAATGTTGTGCCATCAATTATGGATTTATTATTAAGTTATATTTTAATGTGTATTAATTATTGTTTCATCTATATTTCTCTTCCCCTCAAATTCCCTGAAAACTGCAGCCTTACACCTTAAGGTTTTTAACTCATATCCTCACAGGGCACAGTCAGGTCACATAAATGAATTAATCTGGCTGGGTGGGAATGGAGGTCCACTGGAGAGCTTATACTCTGTCTAAAGGGGCAGCCTCAGTGTAAGTTTACCTGAACAGTGCTACGTGGGAAAACTAGGCTAGTGTAGCCAGGGCCTAGCATTTTGTTTTCAAAGGCAGGAAGATCTATATCTTTTAAAATTGTGAATTTTCTTAATATTTATTTACATGTTGAAAACAAATTGTTATTCTTTATAAAACATTGTACAGACCAACTAAAAGATATGTATACCTTCAGACTAGATTTAGCTACATTATTTACTAGCTTAGCTTGTGTGACTCTGGGCAGTTACTTAACTTCTTTGTACCACACTTTCCAAAACTTCAATGTGGGGATATTAGAGCCTAACTCCTAAGGCCAATTAAGGTATTACATGAAGTAATGCATGTAAACAAAGCAATTAGAACAGTGCCTAGCACATAGGTAGCACTTGGTAAATGTTAACCATATTATATTCATTAAAATAGTTATTGCTAACAAGAGTATCACTAACAACAACATTATTAATGCAAGTGACATTAACATATGGTCTAACATATATATGCAATTTTATGCTATTGATGATATTGGCATTAATAATAATAAGTATTATGTATTACCTACTCTTTTTCCTTTTAAAATATTTTATTTTATTTTGTTGACAATATACCAAGCAGAACATATGCAAATTCAACAAATTCTACTTGTAAAATTTCCTACTCCTTTTTTTTTCTTCTACACTTAGCATAGGGCTGAACACAAAGTAGGGCTTTTTCATTTTCAATTTTCCTCTGCCCTATCTCCCTTTATGACTAATTCAACATAGGGTCATATTGACTTTACAACATATATTTCTCTTTTTCTCTTGAATTTCAATTTTCCTTTCCACCCCCACCATTATTACCTCATTTTATGCCCTCATGATTTCTCCTGAACTGTAGTGTACTTACTGGTCTTTCAGCCCTAGATTTGATACCAACCAATCTGTTTCCAATACAGCAGTCAGAGTGATTTTGCTAACATACAAATCTGCTAACATGTGACCTCTGCTCACAAATCTCCAAATGCACGACAACATCAATATATATTTTTCTCTGTGTGTCCTTTAGAAAGTGAGCAAGTCTCAGTTTCTCGTATCTACTCTGTTGGGTGGCTATGAGGATTAAATTATTCAATTTTATATGTGTAAAGAAGTTACCACAATACGTGGCACATAGTTTGTTGTTGTTGTTATGTGCTGTCGAGTCAGACCCAATTCATAGCGACTCCTCCTTGGGTTTCCGAGGCAGTATTACTACGGAAGTAGATTGCCAAACCGTCCTTCTGAGGAGTGGCTGGTGGGCACATAGTAAGTACTCAATAAATGGAGTATTTCATGCCGTCATAGTCTGATTAACTATTATATTAACCCCTACATTGATTTCTGAGATCCAAGTGCAAGACTATATCAGGTTCCAAACAATCAGAATATCTCACAACTCCATACCTATGAAGATGTAGACTGTGATAAATTAATTGTAATCCCTAGAGTAAGCACTACAACATCCTGTCTAGAAGCAAACAATCAAAAGATATCACTAAAAAGGCAATATTGAGAAGAGATAAAATGGAATACTAAAATAAAAAACAACAGCAAAACTTCTAATTTTTTAAAAAGTCAGGAAAAGAAGAACATGGGAATAAAGAGCAAAGAGGGCAAACAGGAAACAAACAGTAAGCCAGTACACTTAAATCCAACCATAACAATTGTTATACTTAATGTAAATGGACTAAACATAGCAATTAAAGGCAGAGATTGTCAGAATGGATAAAAAGCAAGTATAAACAGCAAGTATAAAAGTATAAAAGCAAGTGTAAACAGTCACACTTTACATATAAAGACAAAAATCAGACAAAATAAACTTTCACACAAAAAATTGTTTTTTAAATAAAGAGGGTCATTTTATAAGGATAAAAAGGTCAACCCATTGGGAAACATAACAATTATAAATATATATATACATTAACAACAGAGTGCCAAAATAAATGAAGCAGAAATGGAGGGAGAAATAGAAAATTCAATAAGTTGGAGACTTCAATACTCCCACTTTCAATAATTGATAGAACAACTAGGCAACTTAACATGGAGATGGGAGACTCAAACAACACTATAAACCACTGAGACCTAACAGACTTCTTAGGACACTTCATCCAACAACAGAAGACTATGTATTCATCTCAAGTGTACAAGGATCATTCTTTTTTTTAATACATTTTATTGAAATATAATTTATGTACAGTAAAATACACAAAACTAAAGTGACATGGGTCAATGCATGGGTTTTTTTTTATTTTTTATTTTTTTGTAGTGTTCCCTCCCCTCCCCTTCCATCCCTGGTAACCAACAAAGTAAGTTTCCTTCCATATATAAACCTTTCTACAAGGACCATTCTTTAGAATATGATATATGGTAGGCCATAAACAAAGTCAATAAGTTTAAAAAGATTCAAATTATACAAATTACGTTCTCCAATTATGGTAGAATGATATTTGAAAGCAAAACAGAAAGAAGTTTGGGAAACTCACAAATATGTGAAAATGAAACAGCTCACTTTTAATTAACCAATTAGTCAAAGAAGAAATCAGAAGGAAAATTAGAAAATACTTTGAAATAAAAATGAAGGCACAACACACTAAAAATAAAATAATAATAACTGAAAGAGAGCAAAGAGGGAAATTTATGGCTGTAAATGTCAATATTTAAAAAGTAGAAAGATCTTAAATCAACAACCTAACCTTTCACCTAGAAATACTAGAAAAAGAAGAGCAAACTAAACCTAAAGAAGCAGAAGCAAGGAAATAATAAAGAGTTGGGTGGAAATTAACAAATAGAGAATAGAAAAACAATAGAGAAACCTGATGAAATCAAAAGTAGATTCTTTGAAAAGATCAATGAAATTGGCAAACCTTTAGCTAGATTGACCAAGGGAGAAAAAAAAAAGAGAGAAGACTCAATTATTAAAATCAGAAGGTAAAGTGGGGACATTACTACAAACTTCACAGAAATTAAAAGGATTATAA
>NW_006921923.1:2939541-2940913 GCF_000298275.1 Orycteropus afer afer
ACTAGTCTACAAGTGGATGCACAGACAGGTGAAAAGATTAGATGTGGGTAGGTGAAAAGGAATATACTCATGACCATAGATAGGTTTGGCTGACGATACTCTTACATGTGTATCTGTGCTACAAAAATATCCATATACATTATAGAACTAATAAGGGACAAAGTTGGAGCAGCTTCTCAGTGACAACCAAGCTCCCAGAGGGAGTGAGTCACCAGGCCTGCGGGCTTGAGACCATGGTCCTGGGGGATGTCAAGCTCAGTTGGCACAACATAGTACCTAAAGATCTTGTTCTATATCCTACTTTGGTAAGTAGCTACTGGGGTCTTATAAGCTTTCAAGCAGCCACCTAAGATGCAACTATTGGTCTCCCTTTGTCTGGAGCAAAGAAGAGTAAAGAAAATCAAAGTCATATGGAAACAATTAGTCCATGGGACTAATGGATTACGGGAACCTCAGCCTTCACCACCCTAAGACCAGAAGACCTAGATGGTGCCTGGCTACCAATGCCAACCACTTGGAAAGAGATCAAAATTGGAGATCCTGGATAGGAGATCTGGTGGCATAGTGCCTAAGGCATATGACTGTTAACCAGAAGGCTAGTGGTTCAAACCCACCAGCCACTCTTCAGAAGGAAAATTGGGCAATCTACTTCCATAGAGATACCACTTTGGAAACCCAAGGAGGGATCGCTATGAGTTGGAAATGACTCAATGGCAGTGAGGTTTTTGTTTGTTGGTTTGTTTTTGGATAGAATGGGAGGAAAAATGTGGAACAAAATTCAAAAGCACAAAAATGACCAAAATTACTGGTCAGATAGAGACTGGTGAAACCCCCAAGACTATGACCCTGGGTTATCCTTCCAGCCAGGAACTGGACTCACTTTTGTGGGTTAGCTCTCAGCCAAACAGTAGAAAGACCTACAAGCAGAACACCTACCCGAGGGGGATGCACCCACCTATCCTAGGGAGATGCACCCCTTAGATCAATCAACCATGAGAGATCAGAAGGGCAGCATTCCTATAGAGAGAAATCTGGACAGACAGGAATGCTTGGATACAAAGACACAGGAAAGGGGTAATCATAGGAGCAGATGGAAGGAGAGCTTTTTATTGTTGGGATTGTAATCGGTGCCATGAAACTAAATGTGCATGAACTGTTGAAAGTAAAACAAATCTGCTTTGTAGATTTGCACCAAAATCACAATAATTTTTTTTAAAGGGAATATCCTTAGCCTGATAAATGGTATATATGACAAAGCCACAGGTAACAGCATACTTAATGGTGAAAGACTGAATGCTTTCTCTTAAAGATCAGGAACAAGACAACTATTTCCTTTCTTGTCACTTCTATTCAACATTGTACTGCAGGTTCT
>NW_006921923.1:2941013-2942475 GCF_000298275.1 Orycteropus afer afer
TATATATATATATAAACACTGCCATTGTGTCGATTCCAACTCATAGCAACCCCCATAGAGTTTCCAAGGCTGTAAATCTTTAGAGAAGCAGACTGCCTCATCTTTCTTCCACAGAGCAGCTGGTGGGTTCAAAATGCTGACCTTTTAGTTAGCAGCCAATGCCTTAACCACAATGTCACCAGAAGTAATAAGTGATTACAAAATATAACCTCAATATATACAAAAATCAATTGTATTTCTATACACTTGTAATAAATAATCCAAAAATAAAATTAAGAAAACAATTCCACTTACAACAGCATCAAAAATAATACTTAGGAATAAATTTAACAAACGAAGTGCAAAATTTATACCCTAAAAACTATAAAACTTTGTTAAAAGAAATTAAAGAAATTCTGAATAGAGGGAAAAATGTTTCATGTTCACAAATCAAAAGACTCAGTATTTTAAGATGGTAGTACTCATCTAAGATACAACTACTGGTCTCTACTCATCAGGAGCAAAGAGAAGAAGGAAGCCAATATGTAGAAATCAGATAGAGTACATCTGTGGGAAGAGGCAACTGAGAAGCTCAATATCTTCAGTTTAAACAAGATCAGGTGCTGACTGTGGAACAGACCATCAAGTGCTCATATGCAAGTTCAAGTTGAAGCTGAAGAAAATTAGAACAAGTTCACGAGAGCCAAAATATGACCTTGATTATGTCCCACCTGAATTTAGAGACCATCTAAACAATAGATTTGACACATTGAACAGCAGTGACCAAAAACCAGATCGGTTGTGGGATGACATCAAGAATATCATACATAGAGACTTCTGGTAAGATGGCGGAATAGGCAGACAAGCTCCAGAGACCCTCTTCAACAAAGAAAAGAGAAATCAATTGACAGAGATACAGAAAATAATCCTGGAGCCCTGAGCTTTGAAAGGAAGGATACAGAAGTGGATTAGGCACCAATTAGTGGAAAAACCTGAACAAAAACAGTGAGTATGGAGATAATTGAAGCAGTGGACTGTTAGCTACTCTGAAGGGACCAACAGCCTGAATATTTCCAAGTGGTGTTGGAACCTGAGACTTGACCTAAAGATCAGCCCTGGTTGCCAAGGGCTGCAGGGACGACTGTGCTGGTGGCCAATGACTAGGAAGAGAAACAGCAAGGAGGGAGACAACCTGAGCTGTGGACTTTTGGCTATACAAAGGGTGCAGCTATTTTGATTGTTTACAAGTGGTGGCCATTTTGGATATTTAAAGTGACCAAGGATGCAGCAATTTTGAATCTTTACAAGTGGCGGCCATTTTTTATTTTAAAGTGACAGCATTCTCACTCGAATTCCAGGAACGTAAGAATAGGCTCTGTTTGCCAAGGACAGCAGGGACATATGGGAGGCAGACAACAGGAAAGGAGACAGGTGGTGAGTGTATAAGTGCTGCCAACTAGCAAATAGAGGAGCACAGCACAGT
>NW_006921923.1:2943019-2946968 GCF_000298275.1 Orycteropus afer afer
AAAGGGATCAATCAGAAAAAAGATCAAAACAAAATGAAGAAAGCCTAAGGTTCATGTGGGATACCATCAAAAGGAATAACCTATGTGTAATCAGATTTCCAGAACAGGAAGAGACAAATAAAAACCACAGAGAATATTGTTGAAGATTTATTGGAAGAGATTTTTCCTGGTATAATGAAAGAGGAGAATATATGCATTCAAGAAGTCCAATGAACTCCAAACAGGATAGACCCCAAAAGCAAATCACCAAGACATATCATCATCAACCTCACCAAAACCAAAGACAAGGAAAGAACCCTGAAAGTAGCATGGGAAAGGGACCCAGAATAGTCAAAATAATTTGAAAAAGAATAAAGTTAGAGGACACACTTTATTTAAAAACTTACTAAAAAGCAACAGTAATGAAAACAGTGTGGTACTGGCCTAAAGACAGACATTAGATTAGTAGATTAGTGGAACAGATTTCAAAGTTCAGAACAAAACTCCATGTGTCTTTGATCAATTAATAATTTTGACAAGAATGCTAAGACCATCTGATGGGGAAAGAACAGTCTCTTCAACAAATGGTGCTGGGATAAGTGGATATCTACATGCAAAAGAATGAAGTTTAGCTCTTATCACACACTATATACTGGAAATAAAATAGATGAAAGATTTAAATGTAAATTTAAATGATAAAGCTCTTACAAGAAAACATTGGGGTAAATCTTCATGGCCTTGGATTTGGCAATGGATATTTAGATATGGCATCAAAAGCATGAGCAACAAAGAAAAAAGTAGACGAAGTGCACTTATTCAAAGTTAAAAGCTTTTGTGCGTCAAAGGACATGATCAAGAAAACGAAGAGGAAATCTACAGAATAGGAGAAAATATTTGGACATCTTATATCTAATAAGGGAGCTCTGGTGGCATAGTGCCTAAGGCATTTGACTGCTAAGCAGAAGGCTGGTGGTTCAAACCCACCAGCCCCTCCTCTGGAGGAAGATTGGGCAATCTACTTCCATAGTGATATCACCTTGGAAACCCAAGGAGGGGTCACTATGAGTTGGATCCAACTCCACAGCAGTGGTTGCATTTTTTTCTTTTCATATCTAATAAGGGACTGGTATCTACAACATATAAAGTACTCTTACAACTCAATAATAAACAAACAAAGGAGCCAATTAAAATATTGACAAAGGATCTGAATAGACATATTTCCAAAGAGGATATATAAATGCCTAAAAAGTACATGAAAAGATGCTCAACATAATTAGTCATTACAGAAATGCAAATCAAAATCACAATGAGATATTACTTCACATCCACTAGGATGGCTATAAAGGAGCTCTGGTGGTATAGTGGTTAATGCATTTGGCATCTAACCAAAAGGTCAATGGTTTGAACCCACAAGTCATTCTGCAGAAGAAAGATGAGACAGTCTGCTTTTGTAAAGATTTACAGTCTTGGAAACTCAATGGTGGTCACTATGAGTCAGAATTGACTCAGTGGCAATGAGTTTGGCTTGCTGTTTGAGGATGGCTATACACCCATTATCAATATGGTTTGGTTACAAAGATCACTATCTGAAAACCAGTTTTTTGCAAAAACGGAGGGTGACCATATCAGATCACAAAATGGAGGATGACTCCATCATTCCATAACCGCCAACCCACTGATAATCATGGCTCAGCCAAGCTGACACAGAACCTTAACCGTCACAGCCAACATTACTTTCACCTCAGAGGTGGCATTTCTTACTGCCAGACATATGTCATTAATGCACAAAATAGGTGTTAATGAGCAAAATAGCCAGATAGCAGATGTTCTACTATTGTCTTAAATGTGAAATGTTGGATAAGGAGATAGTAAGTGAGGAGTAGGTATAATCAAAAGTCAAGTAAAACAAGTTCTGAAGAGAATATGGGGAAACCAGAACCACCATACACTGCCAGTGGGAATGTAAAATGATGTAGCCACTTTGGAAAACAGTTTGGTGTTTCCTCAAAAAGTTAAAACACTGAGTTACTATTTGACCCAGCCATTGTATTCGTAGGTATATACCTAAGAGAAATGAAAACATATATCAACACAAAAACTCCTACATTAATGTTTATAATAGCAATATTCATAGTAGCAAAAGATGAAAACAACTACCAACTAATGAATGGATAAACATATGGTATATCCATACAATGATATTTCATGGTATGTACCACTGTATTGTGTATTCAATTTTTCCAGTCATAAAAAAAGAATGAAATGCCAATACAGGCTACAATATGGATAAACCTTGAAAATATTATGCTAAGTGAGAGAAGCCAGTCACAAAAGGCCACATATTACATGATTCCATTTATATTAAATGCCCAGAATAGATAAATCTGTAGAGACAGAAAGTACATTAATGGTATTTTAATTACATCTTAATAAAGCTGTTACAAAAAATATATATAACAACATGTTGCTGTTCTTATGTGCCGTTGAGTCGGACCCAACTCATAGTGACCTGCCTTGGGTTTCCAAGGCGGTATCACTATGGAAGTAGATTGCCCAACTTTCCTTCCAAGGAGTGGCTGGTGGGTTTGAACCGCCAGCCTTCTGGTTAGCACTATGCTACCAGAGCTCCTATATAACAAGATAGTTAAGTTGAAAGTTAAAGGATAAGAAAGGCATCCCACGCAAACACTAATCACAAGAAAGCTACAGTGTCTGCACCATTATTTTTAACTTGTCCAGCTCCTCCACTAGGGATGTGACTTCCTTGAAGGCACGGACCACATATAACTGGACTATGGATACCTAGAAATTAGAATAATGCCTGGCCACATAGAAGGTATTTATTACTTGTTTGTGGAATCACTAAATTTTGCATTAATGTATTTGCACTATAATGAATAGTAAATGTCCATTTCTGGTGGGGATGTAAAATGGTACAGGCACTGTGGAAAACAGTTTGGTAGTTCTTCAAAAAGCTGAACATAGAACTATAATATAACCCAGCAATCCCAATCCAAGGTATATACTCAGAAGAAGTGAAGGCAGAAATGCAAACAGAAACCTGTATACCAATGTTTATTGCTGCACTTTTCAGAATAGCCAACAGGTGGAAACAACTGAAGTATCCATTAATAGATGAATGGATAAATAAAATGTAGTATATACATACAATGGGATATTATGCAGCAATAAAGAGAAATAAAGTTCTGATGATGACATAACATTGATTAACCCTGAAAACCTTATGCTGAGTGAAATGAGTCAGTCACAAAAGGACAAATATAGTATGATCTGACTTATATGAAACAAGCAAACATATAGAAACAAAAGATTATTAGTGGTTACCAGGGGTGAGAGAGAGGGGCAAAGAGGAAGCTTTTGCTTAGGGGGCACTGAGGTTATGTTAATAGTTGTGGAATGATTTAGAAAAGGAAAGTGAGAATGATTGCAGTACTTGAAGAATGTAATCAATGTTACTGATTTGTACCTGTAGAGATTGTGGAGATGGCAGATGTTTTGTTAAGTATATTTTCACCACAAAAAAATTTTAAAAAATTAATACCGTTACCTGAAACAACATGCATAAATCTCACAGGTGTAAGGACATTAAAAAACAAAAAATCTAGATATATAAAAAAAATACAATGATAGTGGTTAGATGGAAGTGAATCTGCTATAATGCTAGAAAAGTATGGCATCTTGATCTAGGTGGGTGTTTTCTATATTGAGCTGTACACTTAGTCTGTATAATTTATCAAATGAATATTATTACTCAATAACAATAAAAAATTAATAACAAAAATGACCTATGTATTAGTAGAACCCCAGGCTCTGGGGTTCTCTGTTGTCACATACCACTCTCTTATTGTTGTTGTTATATGCTGTCGAGTCGGCCCCGACTCATAGCGACCCCTCCTTGGGTTTCCAAGGCAGTATCACTACGGAAGTAGGATTGCCCAACCTTCCTTCC
>NW_006921923.1:2947314-2948550 GCF_000298275.1 Orycteropus afer afer
GGGCAAGAGTACCTTTCCTAGCAGAGTTTATAAACAGCTCTTCATTAAAGAGTAAACATGTATGGCTTTTCATATGCTGCCTCCAGAATATCAGATTCAGACTAAGAATTTAAAGTGGAGGAACTTATTGTGGGGAATTGAGGGAGCCTATTCTCCAAGACAACAGATCCTACATAAACTGTGACATGCATCCCCCTCAGCTAAAAGGGTCATTCATTTTTATTTCAAAGTATTTTCTAAAAGTATTTTCTCAAAGAAAAACTATTCTAGAGGGGAAATCATAATGAGTGGATACCATAACTGTAGGTATCTCATGGTTTTTCTCCTTAACCTAATATCTAGAAAGTATCATACCTGATAAAATAAAAATGACTTGACTTTGGTTTATCCTATCAGTTCAATTAGAGAGCTCGGGTAGCATAGTGCCTAAGGCATTTGACCACTAACCAGAAGACCCACCAGCCACTCCTTGGAAGAAGGAATGTTGGGCAATCTACTTCTGGAGTGATACCACCTCGGAAATCCAAAGAGGGGTCACTATGAGTCGGATCCAACTCAAAGGCAGTGAGTTTTTTTTTTTTTTTTTTAATGTAAGTCCAGTTAAGGAGAAGAACTCACTTTCCACATTTTCCATTTTTCTACATGCCCTGAATTATATTTTACATTTGCCCTTACAGGTTGCATGACAAGTTGAACAAATGCCTGTGTCAGCAGATGTTTTGCATATTCTGAACCTAACTTCCATCTGAAGAGCCTCTCGCCAAAGCAGTCCGAAACGCATCAAGTAGCTTTTCCAAACAATTCAATAATAAGAGGGGCTGATTCTCTTCCAGTTAGCCATCTTGCAGTTTTATCGTGAATCTAAAAAAACCATGATTCATGTTCTTCATACTCCTCACTTAAACATGGCTGATCTGGAATAGCTTCAACCATTTTTATTGTCATTCTGGACATTCTTATAGCCAACTGCTTCTGTGTGTTTAAGTTTTTTAAAATGTTAATTCTCACTCTTGTTTTTTTATGACCCCACCCTGACCAAACTCTGGAAAGAAGGCAATGATGTCACTAGGGTTGGTGTCACCCAGTGTGGTAATTCATGGTGTCACCCCTCCCCATGGACCTGCTCCCATACCAGACCATAGAGAATATTTAGTAATGTTTATTATCAATTTTAATCATAGAATAATAAGTGATAAGTGGAGCCCTGGTGGCGCAGCGCCTAAGGCATTTGACGGC
>NW_006921923.1:2949346-2950715 GCF_000298275.1 Orycteropus afer afer
TAAATGTTCAACTCATATGCCTGTATTTTGTTTGGCTGGAAGCCACAGGCATGGGTTCAATTCCAGACCTGAAGGGCAGCTAGGGGCCATAGTCTCAGTGGTTCCACCAGGCTCCATATGACTTCATTCTTAAAAAAGTTAATGATATATGTTCACAAATGCTTATTATCACAATATTGTAGCTAAAACACTTGAAAATTTGACAGTATCTGTGACTTATAGACAATATCAGCAACAAAAACAATTTTGTGTGCTTGTATAGCATGCAGAGGAAACCATGGATTCAAAATGTTATTGTAATTGGGTAATAATGACAGCTCAGACAGGAGCACATTAAAAGGTTCAGAAAGTGAATTACCATAGAGTTATAGCCTTATAGGCATATTGAGACATGTAAACTGGGCTTATGAAAAATGTTTTTGTTGTTACAACTAATCTGTTATCAGTTGTCAAGTGCAGTCGAGTCTGTTCTGACTCATAGTGACTCCATGTACAACAGAATGAAACACTGCCTAGTCCTGAACCATCCTCACAATTGTTGCTGTGCTTGAGCCCATTGTTGCAGCCACTGTGTCAAATCTATCTCGTTGAAGGTCTTCTTCTTTTTCAATGACCCTCGATAGCTAGCGACAGGAATATTTTTATTACAATAACAATCAAATTCTGCCAAAACATTGCACAAAAATTTTACAGACAGACATTTTGGTATCACCCCCTCTGACAGTGTCACCTGGTGCAGTCTGCACCTCCCCCAGCCCACTAGTGATGGCACTGGATCAAACTATTAATTCTTTGGAGTAAACTGTCAACTATCTATGAAGTAATGAGAGCTGGATGAAAACTGCTTTCCTCAGCTATGCAAGAGCACTAGCCTGTACCTGTGCCTCTCACTGTTCACACATTCCTCTGTGGTGGAATTCAGGTCAGAAACTCTGTATCCCCCACCTCCAGCCCTCCTCCTACTCTTCCCACCCTCCCTTCTCAGGCCTCCCAAGAATGAATTCACAACCTTGGAATGAAGAAGGTGAATGAGGGCCTTTTCTTTACTCATCTTAACGTCTGCTCACTGGCCTGGGTTTTCCCAAATTGAATGAATTCATCAAATGTGTCAGGACAGAGGTCCTCTCTTGCATTAAGTGCACTTCAGCATAAAGGTCTTATCTTATCTAAAGTCTATGGCCCAGTGCCTGAACTCTTAGTTGTGAGATATCTATAGAAGCTCTGTTAACTCTTTTGGAACCAAATGAATGTATGACCCAGCACTACGACCCAATGCGAATGATCATTCAACAAGCTGGTTGGGTCGACAAGGATTATAATCCAAAAACAGTTCAAGGCACTAGTCATTTAAGATTCATAAAATGATGTC
>NW_006921923.1:2950815-2953988 GCF_000298275.1 Orycteropus afer afer
TGGGCTCCCTCTTCTCTTTGTTATCTAATTTTCATGTCTTCTTCAAGGCCTAGCTCAAATTCCACCTGATCCAAGAAGCCTTCCCTGACCACCAAGACCTACACTGAGCTCTCCATCCTTTGATCATTTATTGCCTATACTTAGCATAATCATCCTACAGATCCTTGTATTCTATTGACTTTCTATACAAGTATGTCCTGCCTTCCCATTGAAGGTGCAACTTACTTGAGAACAGCAATTTTGTATTTTATATCATATCCTCCACAAAGGCAGTTAAACACACAGATGATTCTGACTCCTCAACCAAGAACATCTCTCCTTTACTAAGTCAAGTCCCAACTCTTCAAGATCCTACACAAATAAACATATAATCCACATAAGAACAAAGTTTTTTTAAAATACAAATGCAGCTTCAAGACAAATCCTTCAGCCTTCCCTTCTAATCAGATTGCCACATTAGAGCCTCTCCTATAAAGACAATCTGAATCAGCCACAGTGGTGATGATCTACTCTTTGAGGCCTTCTTCACCACCCCAAAAGGATGTTAATCACTTAGCATTCTCCAATTTTTATTCTTTACCATTCATTACTGTTGCTTAATTACAGACAACTTAGCACTTTTCATTGGCTCTTTTTTGTTACTATGTCTTCTTTCTCAAACTAGTTATTGGATTATTGGACTGTTGGAACCAGTGTATTCCATTTCTTTTCCATCTGTCACAACCCTTGAAGTCAGTGCTGCATGCATAGTAAACAGTCAAAAAAATAAAAGTGACATTGAATGAACGGAAGACATTCAGGACAAAAAAAAAAAAAAAACGCTAGGTAAAAAGAACAAGTGTACAGGCACCATCTAATTGTCTGAGCAAAGCACATAGAGAGATGTACTGATACATTCAGGTCACAAAGACATCATAGGGAACTTCTGTTCCTTTGCAGCTTTTCCTGATTAGGTAGATCAGTCTTACTGCCTAGACTTGGGGGTCCCTGTAGTGTTGCTCATTCACCCTTAATGCAAACATAGTGTTCTCTGACTGCTATTCAACAAACAAATTTTACTGAAGTCCATTCAAAACTGCCAATTAGACAAGGTGTACCTGTTCTAAAGAACTAATTAGCTGACATTTTGTTTCAAGATAACCAACTGAGACATAAAAATAAACACATATTTATTGATCTCCTTTTACATACAAGACCCTGTGCTAGATGATGTGAGAGTTAAGCCCACAAAAGAGGTGACTATTCTTAAAACTATTGTGAAGAGAAAAACAAAAAGCCATGAGCGATAGATGATAAAATCCTTAAAGTTCATTTTACTCAGTCAGTCAGAATATGGACAACAGTACTCTCCCCACCCTATGCTCACAGCAAGAACTGACTAATGATGAATCAATCTTTGCAAACCCTTGACACTGCCCATCTATTTTAGGCATTCTCAGATTCTGAATCACTTTACTTTTGCAGTTTGTTCTGTAAATCCCTCCTCATTTTATGTAAGGAAACAGACTCTTAGAATCCTAGAATTGGGAAGGCCTAAGAAGAAGTTGTCCAAGGACCTCTGGTGGCATAGTGGTTAATGTATTTAGCTACTAACCAAAAGGTCAGTGGTTTGAACCCACCAGCCAACCTGTGGGAGAAAGATGAGGCAGTCTTCTTCTGTAAAGATTTATAGTCTTGGAGATCCTATGAGCAGTTCTATTCTGTCCTAAAGAGTCTCTATGAGTCTTCAAGAACAGTCAAAACTAATATGTTTATCAAAGTCAGGATAAGTGTTAGTCTAGGGGATTTGTGAATGGAGGGGGACATGAGAGGGCCTTCTGAGGTGCTGGTAACACTCTTGTTTCTTGCTCAGGTGCTAGCTATGCAGTTATGTTTACCTTGCAAAAATTCATTGATCTGTACACTTTTGATTTATGTACTTTTCTGTATGCATATTCTACTTCAATTAAAAAGTTCAAAAATAAAATAAGATATATAGGATTGCAAATAAAACCTACTTCATTGAATTAGAGTTTCTATCTACAGACGCTTAAGGAATCCCTTCCCTAGGTTAAGAACCCAGGAAAAAGAGGTAGGGTATACAAAGAGATATGAGACAGGAGTCCTTCACTTCTAGGAGTTGATCATCTGGTTGAGAAAAAAAGGCTAAAAAACTTGAAATGTGAAGAAACTAATAAGTACACTTGATGAGTGCCATATGACAGGGAAAGTGCAATGAAAAAAGGGAGAATAAATACTTTGGAGCTAGATTATCAGGGCAGACTACGTACAGGATATGGAATCTGTGCTTTAAATAGAAGAGTGTGAAGGTTCTAGATAAGTTGAAAGGAGTACATTCCTCTTGTAGTATGGCCAGTCAAGTGCTTGGGAAGTTTTGTATCTGTTTGACTATGATGAAGGAGATAGGTCACTAGGTAGCATGGCAATAAAGCTGTGATTACTGTTGGGGGCAAAATGAGAAGAGGATTTGAACTTGGATTTTTTTATTAATAGGAAGCCACTGGATGGAAATGCAAAACAGTACAGCTGCTTTGGAAAACATTTGGTGGTTCCTCAAGAAGTTACAACAATTTCACTCCTAGTCAATTAAAAAACTTGAAAGCAGCAACAGACACATGTACATCAATTTGCACTGGAGCACTTACAGTAGCTAAAAAGTGGAAACAACAAAATGTCAATCAACAGATGATGGATAAACAAAATGTGGTACATATTTTGAATGGAATATTACCAAAAAAAACATGGCTGTCAAGTTGATTCCGAATCATAACCACCTTATAGGACAGAGTATAACTGTCCCATAAGGTTTCCAAGGCTGTAATCTTTACAGAAGCACACCGCCACATCTTTCCCTCGCAGACTGACTTGTGAATTTGAACCACTGACTTTTTGGTTAGAAGCTGAGTGCTTTAACCACTCAGCTATAAAAATAACTGAAGGTCTGATACATACTACAACACAGATGAACCTTGAAAACATTATGTTGTGTGCAGTAAGTCAATCACAAAAGGACAAATACTGTACGATCTCACTTACATAAATTATCTAGAATAGGTAAATGTATAGAGATCAAAGTTTATTAGTGATTACCAGTGGCAAGAGGAAGGGAGAAAAGAGGAGTAACTGTTTAGGAAGCATTGAGTTTCTGCTTACGGTGATGGAAAATTTGGCAG
>NW_006921923.1:2956118-2958405 GCF_000298275.1 Orycteropus afer afer
CACAATGACTCCTCCTTGGGTTTCTGAGGCAGTATCTCGGAAGAAGGTTGGGCAATCTACTTCTGTGGTGATACCGCCTCAGAAACCCAAGAAGGGGTTGCTATGAGTCGGATCCGACTCAATGGCACATAACAACAACAACAACAACATCTCTACAGAAGTAGATTGCCCAGTCTTCCTTCTGAGGTGGGTTTGAACCGCCAGCCTTCTAGCTAGCAGTCAAATGCCTTAGGCACTACACCACCAGAGCTCTGTCCTATAGGGTTGCTATAAGTCAAAATCCACTCTATGGCAGTGGGTTTGGTTTGGTTTGATATGTGTGTGTCTGTCTCTGTGTGTGTATGTATATATATAAAGCTTTCAGTTTTTTATATGGTAATGAAATAAACTTTCATTTTGCACATGTTGTGTTTTCCCAAAAGTACCTATTAATTTCTTCATGATATATTTTTGACATAAAAAAGTTTTGAAAGTGATTAAATGTATCAACATATACTTTATGCTTTCAGATTTTTATAACATACTTAAAAAATCATTCCCTACTTCACACTTGAGAATATTTTACTATAATCTATCCTAGGATTTTTGTAGTTTTTATAACTTAGATTTAAAACTTTAATACAAGTGGAATGTATTTTGGTGCATTGTATGAAATAGAGATCTAGTTGCTTTTTCCCGCAAAATTCTTTGTCAAGTATTTCCAAAAAATTTTAGATGCTACTTTTACTATATCTTAAATTCATGTATGTACTTGGATATTTTTCTAAAATTGAGAATTTCTTGAAAGTTTTTAGACAGGTGCCCATCCTTTGACCTAGAAATTTTACTTGTATATCATAAGGAAAATCATGGATAGGTATAAAGCCTCAGCTGTAAGAATGCTAATCCAGCACTGTTCATAAGAATTTATATTGAAAACAATCTAAAATGTCTAACAATAGGGAAACAATTTAATAAATTATGGTACATCCATTTCATAGGATACCACGGAGCCATTAAACAATGATGCATAAGGCTGTTTAGGGATATAAAACATGCTGGTGATATTGATAAGTGAAAACAGAAGGTTACAGAGTCATATGTACAGTATGATTGCATTCCTGTAAATTACAAAAACACACATACAAACAAAAATGTTGGAAGGATATGCAATTTTAATTTTAGAGACTGTAGATTATGTGTAATCTTATTTTCTTCTTTTCACTTTTCTGTATTTTCCTATTTTTACAATGAAAATATTTTACTTTTATTATCAGGAAATTATAAATGTTATATTTAAAATAAAATCTGCAATACCTGCACATTAATAAACAGTAGCCAAACTGAAATATGGAACATAAAACTTATTGTTTATTGCTTTAAATTTATTTCATCCTCTACACTTCAAAAAACCAAATTCATTGCTGTCAAGTCGGTTCTGACTCATAGCGGCCCCTCTGGGTTTCTGAGGCTCTATAGAGGTAAAAAAGGAGCTCTGGTGGCATAATGCCTAAGGCATGTGACTGCTAACCAGAAAGGTTGGCAGTTCAAAACCCACCAGGCACTCTGCGGAAGGAAGACTGAGCAATCTACTTCCATAAAGATTTACCCCACTGGAAACCCAAAAGGGGTTGCTATGAGTTGGAATTGACACGATGGAAGTGAGGTGTATTTATTTATTTATTTATGTAATAGAGAGAGGTAAAAAAGAGGTCTGGTGGTGTAATGCCTAAGGCATTTGGCTGCTAATCAGAAGGCTGGCGGTTCAAACTCATCAGCCACTCCTCAGAAGGAAGGTTTCAAACTCACCAGCTACTCCTCAGAAGGAAAGTTGGGCAATCTACTTCCATAATGATACCGCCTCAGAAACCCAAGGAGGGGTCACTATGTGTCAGGTTCAACTCAACGACAGTGAGTTTGGTTTTGGTTTTGGTGGCATAGTGGGTAAGGCATTTGATTACTAATCAGCAGTTGAAATCCACCAGCTGCTCTGGAGGAGGAAGAGGAGGCAATCTACGTTCATAATGATTTACAGCCTTGGAACCCAGTGGGGGTTGCTATGAGTCAGAATTGACTCGATGGCAGTGGGTGGGTGTGTTTTTTGTAGGAGTAAAATTAATTGTCAGGGAGTTATCCATATACAATTCTGTGAAAATACCTTTACTTAGAGGAGCATATTGTTTTTTCTCCTTTACTGTATTAAATGGTAAATCTACATTTATATATGTTGTAATGTTAAAACTAAGGGCCTCTAGTGGCATAGCGCCTAAGGCATTTGACTGTTAACCAGAAGGTTGGTGGTTCAATC
>NW_006921923.1:2959001-2962840 GCF_000298275.1 Orycteropus afer afer
ACTGCTAACCAGAAGGCTGGCAGTTCAAACCCACTAGCCACTCCTCAGAAGGAAGGTTGGGCAATCTACTTCCATAGTGATACCACCTCGGAAACTCAAGGAGGGGTCGCTATGAGTCAGATCCCACTCTATAGCAGTACGTTTGATTTTTGTATCGTCTTATTAAGAGGAGCTTTGGTGGCATAGTGCCTAAGGCATTTGACTGCTAACCAGAAGGCTGGCTGTTCAACCCCCCAGCTACTCCTTGGAAGGAAGACTGGACAATCTACTTCCGTAGTGATACTGCCTCAGAAACCCAAGGATGGGTTGCTATGAGTCGGATCTGACTTCACGGCAGTGAGGTTGGTTTTTGGTTGTATTCTCTTATTATATTTTTAATGTCTGCAGCATCTTAATTCTCAATACTGATTATTTGTGACCTTTTTCCTTGATCAATCTTGCCAGAAGTTTGTCAATTTTATTACTCTTTTCAAAGAACTAACGTTTTGACTTTAATGACCTTCTCAACTGTATGTTTATTTTCTATATTGTTAATTTTGGCTCCTACTTTCATTTCCTTCAACTTTCTTTAAATTTATTTTATTTTTATTTTTCTAGCTTTTTAAGCCAAATGCCTATCTGCTTCATTTTCAGCTTTTCATTTTTTAATATAAGCATTGAAAGCTATAAATTTTCTTCTATACATACCTTTCACTACATCCCATAAGTTTTGATATCTAAGCTGTCTCATTACCATTCAGTTGTAATGTTTTAAAATTTTTATTATTTCTTTTTTGATTTGCCTTTTTACAAATATCTAAATTTATGGGAATTTAAAAATTATCTTTTTACTGTTGACTTCTAAGGAGCTCCGGTAGCGTAGTGCCTAAGGTACGTGACTGCTAACCAGAAGACTGGCAGTTCAAACCCACCAGCCACTCCTCATAAGGAAGGTTGGGCAATCTACTTCTGTAGTGATACTGCCTTGGAAACCCAACGAGGGGTCGCTCTGAGTCGGGTCCGACTCGAGGGCAAATAACAACATTGACTTCTAACTTAATTGCAGTGTGGTTAGAGAACATGTTGTAGAGATCCTGATTCCTTTGAGTTCTGTTGTCACTTGTTTTATGGTGCAGTGCATGGCCAATTTTTACGTAAGTTGTATGTGTGTTTGAGAGGAATGCATAGTCTCTAATTGTTGGGTATAGTGTTCATAAACATTCATTATATCAAGCTTGTTAATTAGGTTGCTCAAATATTCTATATTCTTTGCTATTTTAAATCTGTTGGAAGCATCAATAATTGAGGATGATGTTTTTAAATTTCCCTCTAAGATTACTATCAGACTTTGCATTCCATTTTTACTAGTGAGTAACTTGCTCTCAATCTAACTTGTTCCTTTACAGGTGATCTTTCCACTTTTAGCATCCTCTTTTAGTTGTTGGTGTCTTGGTGTTTCACTACAATGTGTCTAGGCTACGATTCGCTCTATCTCATTAATTTTGGTATTTGTTGTGCTTCCTGAATTTGGGAGTTTATGCCTTTCACCAGTTTTGCTAAATTCTCAACCATTATGTCTACAAATACTATCTCTCCTCAATTCTCTCTATTCTCTCTTTCCAGGTCTCTAATTAGATTCAAACCTATCGCCACTCATGAAAGGAAGATGGGGCAATCTACTTCTGTAAAGATTTACTGCCTCAGAAACTCGATGGTGGGTCGCTATGCGTCTGAAATGCCTTGATGACAGTGAGTTTAGTTTTTTTTTTTTGGAATTAGATATAAGTTAACTGGTTTCATTCTGTACTCCCTTAGCTCTTAATTTTTATATTCCAACCACTTGTCTTTTTGTCAACACTACAGATAATTCTTTTAGATTTTTCTTCTAGTTCACAAATTCTCTGCTCACTTGTGGCCTAATATGCCATTTAAAATTATTCACTGGATTTCTAATTTCAATAAATATATCTGTCCATTACTAGAAATTCTATTTATTTTTCATATCTGCCTGGTAACTCCTTATAGTTTCTTGTTGCTTGCTCATCTTTGTGATATATCCTGTATTTTTAAAAACATTTTATACATAGGTATTCTATCTGAAGTCCTTGGGGATAGAAATCTTTTCATTATTGTTTCTGTTGAATCTCACTTATGGTGCTTGATTCCTCATGTGCTTGGTGATCTTTAATCATTGTGAACTCCTATCTGCTTGAATAACTTTTCAAACTGCAAGCCTAAATTGGGTATTTTTTTTTCAGAGAGTATTCTTGTCTGCTTCTGTTGGGGTCAAGAGCACTGCCAACCTGTAAACACCTTGGTCCCTTCATGTGTCCTGGTTTAATGTGGGCATCCCAGGTTCAGAGGCCCCTCAACCTTGCTGCCATCCCAAGGCTTAGTGAACTGAAAGCCAAACTTTATAGATATTTCCCCTCAAAGCAACTCCCAATGCTTATATTTCTGGCTTGCTTACAGCTCTCATTCCCAGATATACAGTTTAGTCCTTTTAATTTTGGGGATTAGGCTAGTTCTTGGAATTTCTTCATCCTATTTCCTGTGATCCCAGAAAGGCATAAAAACTATATTTTATCTGGGATCTTGTTTAGTTGGAGAATCCCCCAGTATGGTTGTCTTTTACATCATATGGCTGGAAGCATAAGTGTTCAGGCAATGCAAATTTTTATGCTCAACCACTATATTAAATATTTTGGCTCTTGGGCTCATATTCAAACAAACAAACAAACAAAAACACCAACTCACTGCCATTGAGTCAATTCTGACTCATAGCAATCCTATAGGACAGAGTAGAACTGCCCCATAGGATTTCCAAGGCTGTAAATCTTTATGGAAGCAGACTGCCACATCTTTCTCCCATGGTGCAGCTGATGGGTTTGAACTGCCAACCTTTTAGTTAGTAGCCAAATGCTTAACCACTGTGCCACCAGGGCACCTTTTGGGCTCAGACAGCCCTTTTAATTGAACTACCACATTCAACACCACTAACAATTTTCTAAAATGTACAACTTATTTACCTTCAGCCTAGTGCAAATTATTACTTAAAGAATTGATAAATCAGCAAAAAAAAAAAAAAACCCAAAAAACAAAAAAACCACCTTAATCTGCCTTACCTGTGCACTTGACTTGGCAGAGACATATTCCCATAAATGTTGTTTGTTCTAAGCTTATCAAATTCAAACAAGTGAAGTTTTCTCCATTTTCCAGTTGCTGGGAGCTGATTCCTTCCTTCTCCACCCCCTCCCCCTCAACACTCAAGGCCCCATTCAAGGTCTCCCTCTACGCCTGCTACAATGTTTGATCTGTGGAACTTCATTTCACAGCCAAATTGGCTAGAATACAGGTTTTCCATAAATGGAGGGAGACTTGGAGGTTTTCCTAATAATACAATAATACAAACACAGTTACTTTATTTTTTTCAGTGGAGCAATTTATTTTAGATTTGGCCATAACTACTATATTTTTTCACTTTTTAAATATGTCAACTTTGTTCATTTACTCCTATCAGAAAGCTATGACATTGATTGTCTTTATTTGTTATGCTTTCAGGAATTTATTTCCTCTACTGGTAAATCCTAAACCTGATACAAAATTTGTTGCTTAATTATAGGAGTGGGATGCAGAGGAGACAGTTACTCTATATACAGATCATTCCTTTCCCAGAAGAAACATGTACCACCCTCCCAGTGGAAGTTTCAGTTTATAGGAATTTCACCATTTAGGAATGGAAAATCTCAATTCATCTCATGTATCATATGTGATCAATGACACAGTTAAAGTGGTAATTCTGAAGCACACATAATGGCAGAAGTCCACTGGAGAACAATGACTTTTAATTGTTCATTCAT
>NW_006921923.1:2963245-2965103 GCF_000298275.1 Orycteropus afer afer
TGAAAATTTATAGAGCAAATTCACTTTCCATACATCAGTTCACATAAACTTTGTCTTGTGACATTGACCACAATTCACCACAATGCAACAGCTCCCCTCCCACTTCCTCCCGACAGTCACCTCTTCCCTGTGTTCATCCTCCATGCACCCCTGCCCCCTGAGCTGTCTCCCTGTGCATAAACAGCCCTTCTTTCTCCCATGATTGTTTTCTCCAAGGAGTGCATTTACCTCAGGTAAATGTTCAACTCATATGCCTGTCTTTTGCTTGGCTAGAAGCCACAGGTGTGGGTTCAATTCTAGACCTGAAGGGCAGCTAGGGGCCATAGTCTCAGTGGTTCCACCAGGCTTATCAGGCGAGCAAACCTGCCCCCCCCCTTTTTTCCAAATGCTTTTGAGTTTTGTTCCACATTGTTCTCCCTCTCTATCCAGGGTCTCCTACATAGATCCCTCTCCACGTCGTTGACATTGGTAGCCGGGCACCATCTAGTTCTTCTGGTCTCATAGTTGTCTAGGCTGCAGATTGCATGGTGTACCAGTCACTAGGACTAGTTCTTTCCATGAATCTTTGGTTTTCCTCATTCTTCTTTGCTCTGAACAAGGAGAGACCCATTGTTGCATCTAGATGGCTGCTTGCAGGCTTTTAAGATCCCAGTCGTTTCAGTAGCATATTTCTTAAGAATCTACATTACTTAGCCCTGCCTCATGTACCCAATACCTCATTTCGTAGATTCCCCCTCACCTTCCCCTACATTCTTTCATATTTAGTATGATGATTTAGTGATGTAATGTATGATTTAATGATGTTGAAGTGAATGAAACAGAAATCAGCCATATATGACTATTAATTTCTTTCTGTTTTTTTTAACATTGATGTAATCCCTTCTTTTTAACCAAAAGCAGAGTTTATGTCATGTATTCATTCCACATACTTTGGGTTTTGACTATATTTCAATCTTTTAGAACAGTGGTTGCCAAACTTCTCTTTTTAATGGTATAGTCCTCACCTACTCCCGCCTGAGCCACACAGTAGAAGTAAAGCTTCTCTGATTAAAGTATGGGTAAAGGGACTACTCAGACTCTTCCTTGTCCCTTGCAGCAGCCTAAGTGGCAACAGTTTTATAATTCAGGATCACCTTTAACTAGGTTGTAATGTGCTTGAGGTCAAGGGTCTCCTATATTTAGCATAGACATTCAAGAAACATTTGTTAAATATTCATGTTTCTCCAGAGTTCCATTCTCAGATCTGTTTCTTTTTATTTTACATATTCTCCTTGACTAAGCTCATCCATTTCCATAGATTCAACTACCATCAATGTGTCCATCATTCCTACATGTACATCTAGCCCAAACTTCCACCAAGAATTAGTAAACATGGACCAAGTGAGTGGTGAGATGAGGGGAGCATCTCAAATTTAACACATCCATAGCTGATGTTATATCCAATCCTTTCTAAATCTTCCCTCTTCCCACTGTGTAAACTTTCACCAAAAACTCAATAAAATATTTTTTTCAAAAAAACTTCATATTAGTCATTGTCACCATTAATCTAGAAACCTAGATGAGAGTTTTCCTTAATAATTCCCCTCTTCCTGGCACCACATGCAATAAATCACAAAATCCTGCTAATGCTATCCCAAAAATATTTTTTGAATCTGATTTTTCCACTCCAGTTTTACTATCCATGCCTTAGTTCCTGTCCTTATTATTTCTTACTCACTGGACTACTTACTCAATTGCCACCCAACCATTCTATTTGCCTTCCAGTATCCACCCTTATACTAAAGTCTTATAGTAGATCACCATCCCTTACATGATAAATTTAGTCTTCTTATGTTATCCAATGTCCTCCTTGATCTGG
>NW_006921923.1:2965528-2973383 GCF_000298275.1 Orycteropus afer afer
GGGCAATCCTACTTCTGTAGTGATACTGCCTCGGAAACCCAAGGAGGGGTCACTATGAGTCAGGGCTGACTCGACAGCACATAACAACAATAACAACAACAACATCATTCTTTAAGCAGTAGAATTCTAAATTAGTTCTGATGGATTATTTGCAAACAGGACCAGTGACCTCTTAGTAACTCTTGAGTAGGACCAATCCACTTTCCTTCTTCAGAGGATATCAAGGCCTTCAAAATCTGAAGGTTTCAGCTGAGGAGCCGAGGAACTCCTTACCTCCAGAAGGCTGGGACCTTTGATTCAGATGACAAGTGAAAAAATTATAGCAATGTTGGAGAAAATGGAGAGGGGGGACCAAGAAGAAATTTTGATAATAAATGGAAAGATGTTTTGGGGAGATGGGAAGTTTCTTTAAAATCCAGAGAAGTCAATTGGAATGTAATTCAAGAAATAATTTTTTCAACATCTGCTGTCCTAAGTACTACAATAAACACACAAGTAAATAAAAGATAGTTCCTATTCTCAAAGAACTCATAATCTACCAGTGAGAACTTTGCACAAACCTAGTCATATGTCTGCACCAGTGGTTTCCAAATTGTGTACTGTGGAACCTAGAGTTAGTATCCAACAGAGATGAGCACAGGAGATTAAACATCTTACAATGTTGTAACCTACATTTGAAAAAAGTACAGGTTTCCCCTACTATCTGAAAGTAGAGCATACCTATGAAAGCCTTTGTAAGCGGAAGTGGTGTAAAGCAAAGTAATTACCATTAATTTCTAAGGGAAAAATGATTGATCATGCACAGATCCAAAAAATAACCTACCAAACCTTATCCAAACAACACATAAAACCTAAAATAACACTAACATATAGTGTTCACAGACACAGTTAAAAGCTCTGGCAGCCTGATCCTGAGATTGTGAATGTGGTTCCTGGAGAAGGAGCTTGGCAATGCCACTCTGGAGGCTCAGGGGTGTGCTGCTTCTTTAATGGCTCACTGCAAAACAAATGTGGACTGCTGGCGTAGTGCCTAAGGCATTTGACTGCTAACCAGAAGGCTGGCGGTTCAAACCCACCAGACACTCCTCAGAAAAGAGACTGGGCAATCTACTTCCATAGAGATACCACTTCGGAAACCCAAGGAGGGGTCGCTATGAGTCAGAATTGACTGTTGTTGTTGTTGTTGTTGTTAGGTGCTGTCGAGTTGTTTCTGACTCATAGTGACCCCATGCACAGCAGAACGAAACACTGCCCAATCCCGCGCCAGCTCCACCATCCCTGCTATACTTAAGCCCATCATCGCAGCCACCGTGGAATCTACTGGATGGCAGTAAGTTTGTTTTTTTTTGGAGTTTCGCTTTATGCCTTTTCTCATAATAGCACAATTCCTTTTTGGATTTCTTTTGGTTAGCGAAAACAGGTAAAGCGAACTGTCAAACGGTGGGACATACCTGTATTTCTATTTTCTCATTGCCTGTCATTCCCACCAACTTTCATCTCATATGAGTGACAAGCGAGGTTGTTTTGTTTTTGTTAGCTTAAACAGAGAATGTTTACTCATAAATAAGCCCTATTCCAGCTCATCTAGGATAACAATCATTTTCCAACCTTTTAATAACTGTTATCTCTCTAGACATCAACTCATACTAAAAGGAGAGAAAAAAAGTTGTCAAGGGTGAAACAATCAATATCTGCAAAGATAAAGATTTGGGGCATAGCAGAGGTTGGTGAAAAAAAATAAATTTCATTTTGATATGGTGATTAACGCACAAGAAAGATAAGCCCAGAGGTGGGCCAGGCATGCACTAGTTAATGTATTTTCTTAAAAATCTTACTAGTAAATCATGATTACATACTGAGATTATAGTCTTCTTCTTTTCTTTTTCTTTAATTTTGCTAACGCCAATTCACCTAGGTGTCCAACCAAGAAAATGGTCCTAAGTTCCCAAGCCAGTGACTCCTTCCCTCAAGGTGTTTGGTTATAGCTAAGAAGTTTTCAGAACTCTGTCCCTTGTATGCTCTACTATATACATGGATATATTTGCAGCACATACAAATACATATGTAGAAATCTCTCCTGCCAAACCTACATATATACTCGTGAGTGTAGTCCCATTCACCTTCCCACATCTGTTCAGCTCACGTGTCATTCTATGTTTCCACTCATAGATTATCGTTATTACTGTTACTGTCAGATTGTGTGTATAATACCATATAATTTGGTGCCTTTAATTCTTGTTATAGTCTTTTTGAGGAGCTACCTTTCATCTAGAAAGTGGATTTAAAAAAAAAAAAAAACTCACTGCCATCAAGTTGATTCTGACTCAGAGTGACCCCCTTTGGGTTTGTGAGGCAGTAAATCTTTACAGAAGTAGATTGCCCAGTCTTCCTTCTACAGAGTGGCTTGTGGCTTTGAACCACCAACCTTCTGGTTAGCAGTCAAATGCCTTAGGCACCATGCCACCGGAGCTCCTTAGAAAGTGGATAGTACCTTAAAAATAAAACAAAACTACAGATAAGGTTGAGGATTATTATAATAGGTTTACCTTCAATTTCTTCGAAATGCCAGTTGATGTGACCAATACCAGTTGCTGTTGAGCCAACTCTGATTCATGGCAGTCCCGTGTGTGTGAGTAGAACTGTGCTTCATAGGATTTTCAGTGGCTGACTTTTTGGGATGTAGATCACCAGGCCTTTCTTCTGAGACACCTCTGGGTGTACGTGAAGCACCAACCTTTAGGTTAGCAGCAAAGCGTGTTAAACATTTGCACCATCCAAGGACCTAGTTAATGGGAAGAGGTAGGGAGCTCTGGTGGCATAGTGCCAAAGGCATTTGACTGCTAACCAGAAGGCTGGCAGTTCAAACCCACCAGCCACTCCTCAGAAGGAAGACTGGGCAATCTACTTCCGTAAAGATACCTCCTTGGAAACTCAAGGAGGGATTGCTCGATATGAGTCGGATCTGATTTGAAGGCAGTGAGTTTGGCTTTTTCAGTTTGGGAGGGAGAAGGGAAGAGCTTGGAGGAATATAACTTTAGAGTTGTGTGGGAACTTGTCTACATATTCACTGTTATGTGGAAACTTGGATACAACCCTCTGGCAGAGCAGATATTATTATCTCCATTTTATAAATGAAGCAACTCAGGCAGAGTTGAAATGAATTGCCTAAGGCCACAGTGGCAAGACCAGAAGTATCTCCACTCGGTACCCCATGAGTTTCTATTACTTTCAACCCCGCTTAAACAAAGGTTAGATAAGGGTACTCTGTCACCTGTAAATTTAATTTATCCAGGATATTCTAATCTAACAGCAAAAAAAAAAAAAAAAAAAGAGTGAGATGTATTTCCACTGCTTAGAACCCTAAGTATCTGAGACATATATATCCAGGGAGCTTGTGCATGCCAATGTTGATACTCAGAACATTAAGCTTTATTGCAGAACTTGCAGGTGTTTCAAGAGCATTTCTTCTATTTCATTGTTTTTCTCTCTAGTGATACTGGGAGGGAGGGGGTGCCCAGTGTTGGGGATGAGGTGGCCGTCCAAGGGAAGAACAGCTATTTATGGAAACTACACAAGTGGGGCTGGGGCTGCCTGTTGTGCTGGCAGCTGCATTTCACATGCTAAAATCAGCACTTTCTCGAAAGCACACCTAGATCTTAATGAAGAGGAGCAAGAGATAAACCTTATCAGGGAAAAAGAAAAGACTCACCAGAATATCATTAGTGGTTGTTTTAATAAAAAAGCAGGAAATGTGTTCTGGGATCCATCCAAAATGCTTGCCCAGTAAAGGGAATGAATGATGGTGTCAGTAGATTTGTGGGCTTATCTAGCTTTCCAAAAACAAGCATTGTATGTAAATGATGGTTTATTATTTAAACTTAACCTCCCCCACTACCATCAAGTCAATTCAAATCCTCCTCACAGCTACCCTCATTGGGTTTCCAAGGCTATAAATCTTTACAGAAACAGACTGCCTCATCTTTCTTCTGCAGAGCAGCTGGTGGGTTTGAACTACTGAAATTCTGGTTAGTAGCCAATGCCATTTGACTGGCTAACCAGAAAGCTGGTGGTTCAAACCCACCAGCCACTCCTCGGAAGGAAGGTTGGGCAATCTGCTTTTGAAGTGATACCACCTTGGATGGTGACCCCCAAGGAGGGGTCGCTATGAGTCGGGTCCGACTCGACGGCACATAACAACAACAACAACAGCCAATGTCTTAACCACTACACCACTGGAGCTCCTTGGTTTATATGCACTATAGCTCAGGAGCCCTGGTAGAGCAGTGGGCTGCTAACTGAAAGGTAGGCAGTTTGAACCCATCAACTGCGCCAAGAAAGAAAGATGTGGCAGCATTACAGCCTAGGAAACCCTGTGGAGGCAGTTCTACTCTATCTTATAGGGTCTCTATGAGTCGGAATCGACTCGAGGGCAACAGGTTTATAATTATATTAATTAGAAGATCTAACAACATAGACAAAGGCATTTATATTCTCTCAGAATATATCAGGAACAGCATAGCACACTAGCCAAAGTTTCTATATTCTTCTCACTGGAAATGTGAAAACAAAGCTAATTTCTTATTGTTTGATATGTCTTGAGCCTACTGTGCGAAGAAGCTCTTACTGTGTGAAGGAGTACTGCAGTAAATGCAGAAAGAATGAGTATGTAGAGGTGAGGAGAAGTGTTGATCACGATGTCCTATGTGAGGAGCCATTCTCAGTTATTAGGAAATCTGTGGAAATGGCACAGTGCCTAAGGCATTTGACTGCTAACCAGAAAGTTGGTGGTACAAACCCACCAGCTACTCCGTGGAAGGAAGACTGAGTAATCTAATTCCATAAAGATTTACCACCTCGGAAACTCAATGGGGATCGCTATGAGTCGGAATTGACTCGATGGCTGTGGGGTTTTTTTTGTTTTTTCGTGGAGATATCACTGCATTCCACCCCTGCCCCTACTCATTCTACAAAAGCACCAAATGTCTTTGCCTTTCTTGTAACCTTCTGTTCCCAGCCACATCAGGTACCATCTGTACTGTATGAAAAGGGTACCCAGTTGACATAGGTAAGGTGAGATTTTGCAGCCAGTGTATATGATCCAAATGGGTATACATATACCTGTTAGCCGAACTACTACTGCATAACAAAGACATTTCCCAGACTCAGGGAGACAACCCACTCTTCTGGCACAATCAGAAAATCAGCACAGCCAAGAGTCCCATGTAATTGATTTGGTAGATGCATGCCACTGAATCAAAGCTGAAGAAGAAGGTTTCTTTTGAAAGGTCTTGTCAGTCACTGCTGTAAAGAGGCTTTATTTATTGTTTGACTCATTTGCTCTTGTTTAGAGAAATCTGAAGGTCAGTTGTACCTTATTGTGAAATTTGAACAAGTAGGTTATATGCAAGGAGCTCTGGTAGAGTAGTGGATAAGGCATCTGGCTGCTAACCAGAAGGTCAGTGACTCAAACCCACCAGGTGCTCCACAGAAGGAAGATAGGACAATCTATTTCCATAAAGATTTACAGCCTCAGAAACCCAATGGGGGTCGCTATGAGTTGGAGTTGACCCAATGGCAGTGAGTTTGGATTTTTTGGTTAGGTTATATGCTGTGAGTCTTCTCAATGGCACACTGGAGGATTGCTATACCAGTTAAAGTAATATAAGGTAAAAAGGTTTTATTTGGGGATCTTCATGCTAGAGGGTTAACACCATAGTCTCATACAAAATGACTGCATAAAAAGTGAATCTCTAAATGAAAGTACTAATTTAAAACTCCGATGTAAGAAGATGGAAGATTTAATCTTAACACATTTTATAAGAAAGGAAGTAATTTATTGGATGGAATTGAGTCAACTGCAAGGCTTATAAATTAACATTAATACTTGGGGCTAGTGTCAGTCCAGTCCTTCTGAGTTGATCCCGTGTGCTCTATAGGACCCCAAAAGAGAAGACTTGGCCTGACCTGCCATGCTTCTTACAGCATCTGGGCAGTCTCCATTGCTTTGCTGGAAGTAGGATGCACTGGCCTTGCCTAGCTTCTAGACAATCTTGTCAGAACTGGTTTCCCAGCCTAGGTTACTGGCACTCTGGAGGTTCATAAAGACTGATGGAAATGTAGGAGTTAAACATCTATTATTACTGGTTTTCAAGGACAGTTTGGATAGTATCTAGTGGTTCTCATCTATGCAAAGCTGTTCAGAACCTTCATACACTCAAGAGACACTAATTAAAGGTTTCATTCTCTTCCCATCTCATTTGTTACAAAGTGCATGGGCTGAGGGTTAAGTCTATGGCCACCGCACAGAGCAAAGGGAAATTCACAGAGACACAGAAAATGCAGTGTATGATGATTTTTAATGGAACTCTCTAATCAAACCTCTCAGACTTATGCTCAGTAGTCAGTGACTAATAGGTTGAGGAGGAAAAGATTATATTCAATCTGCCTGTTAACTACAAGACTTTAATCAATTTCAGTGGGAAATGCTCTGAGGCAGAAAGAAATATAATAGGGCAGTGATCTAATCTCTTAGAAAGCTTGATGCCATTTTCCATTTTCTCTCTCCAATTGGAAAGAAGCTAATGCCGAGACCATTCCTAAGTGTATTCAATATCAGTGCTGAGGAAGAAGAGGGTCATCTTGCTCAATGGACCACACATGTCCTCAGCTATGAACTGTTCAAACCTGAATCTCCCAGAATAGTTGCATTTCATCACATCAGAGCATCTGGAGGGTCTGATGTGATGAAATGGGAGAGTTGGGGCAAACTTGTGGCCTTAGAGGACTCTTCTCTAAGGAAGCCAGTACAGCAGCATTAGTGAAAACAACACACATCTTTGAACCACATTTGGATCGTGGGTCACCAGTCTGTAACCTCTAGTCTAGATTACAATTATGAGAGGATTTCAGAGAAAAGGAAGATTAATGAAGGCCAGAATGGTCATAGCATGCTTTTTGCAGAGGTAGTGCAATTTGAATGGACCTTGGCAGATGGGTATGGTTTCTCTTTTCTCTAACTATTTCATTGTTGATAAACACACTGTTTATCCCAGAGAAATCAATTTATCTTAAACATTAGCCCAGATAAACCAAAACCAAACCAAACGCACTGCCATTGAATCAGATCTGACTCATAATGACCCTTCCTTGGGTTTCCGAAGCGGTATCACTACGGAAGTAGATTGCCCAACCTTCCTTCTGAGGAGTGGCTGGTGGGTTTGAATCTCCAGCCTTCTGGTTAGTAGTCAAATGCCTTAGGTACTACGCCACCAGCCGAGCTAGCTGGGTCAAAATTTAGTATTATGGGATCAAATTCTGTTTTCTTTACAAACGTGAGAAAATCTTCAGCATTCAATCTCATAGCTGCAACATTGATCATTGGATGAAAGCACATCTTTTCATGTCTACCTTCCAGAAAAGCAGAAACCAGAACAAAATTCACATCTCCATGATCACAGAAGAGTGCTAAGGGTGTGGCACACCCCTGGCCAACTCAGATTTGCACTCCTATCACTCAAACGTTTGGCAAGATCTTTTAAATTGTCTATCACAAAGAACTATCACCAGCTTTATCTCATCTTTAAGAAATAAGTTCTTACTCTGTACTCTTTTCAAATATTGGATATGAGGCATCATTTCTTCAACTGCAAACACCTCAAGGCCAAGATGTCCATGCAGCTGGCCAGGTCACCAAGCCAGTGTTGGAGCTCTGCATGCAACTCAGCACCCCCACCATGCAGCTGCTGTTGTGCCAGATGGTGGGGAACAGGAGGAGGAGCAGGGCACAGCTTCCAGCCACTGCATGGTTTCTGATAAACATACTTTTTTTTTTTAATTAGGATTTGGGTGAATATTT
>NW_006921923.1:2976648-2990758 GCF_000298275.1 Orycteropus afer afer
GTCTTTTCCTGGTTTTGGTATTAAGGTTATGCTTGCTTCATAAAATGAGTTAGGGAGGATTCCATCCTTTTCTATGTTTTGGAATACTTTGAGAAGGATCAGTATCACTTCTTCTCTGAATGTGATAAACATACTTTTAAAAGTATGTTTACACATCATGCCCCATACCTACCAATATTTATCAGCAAATACCTATACTCCATCAATTGAGAACCAGGTAAAGATTTCTCCTTCCCTTCCAGAATTTATTAAAAAATGAAGGAGACTGGCAGCCATAATTTCATATCACAACTCAAATTTCACCTTTTTCAAGAAAACTTTCCTCACTACCCTCATCTCAAGTAGGCTTGCCCCTCAACTATCCCAGTCAACTACTCTAGGACTTAATGCCTGTACCAATTATTTGACTCACATAAGAGGCTTACAACAAAACAGCAGAGCTCACTGTAAGATGAGATGTATCAAGTCACAGGATGAGCAGAGAAGCAAGAAATGGGGGATTGTGGGAAGACCAATGAATGCAAGTTGTGACTCTGTAAGTGGTTTTTCTACCTATCAGTCAGGTGACCAGTTAATATCATTAAGCCTCAGGCACTTTCACATATAAAATGGGTATAATACTCCTGACATTTTCATATAACTTGTGAGTAGCTGTGGTGTAGTAAATTACATAGTGTGGCTTTTCTAGCCATAAGTCTTTGTAAACTCCATGGTAGAATTTGCCATGAGCAACTAAGTAGCTCCTGATTGTTAAAGTTATCCACCTGGGGTATTTCTGTTGGGAGCAGCAATGAAGCAATCTTCTGGGAAGTTCTGTTTCTCTCAGGTGTATAGAATTCTGATGTTGGGATTGGTTACTTTGGCTACTCTGCCAAGCTCAAAAGGAGCCCTCCTAGAGGCAGAAGGGGTCTCTCTGACTGCTGGCTGAGAAAGACAGGCTGCTGAGAGAGACACATGAGAAACACGCACTACTGAGAGAGAGACGTGAGAGACACATGCTGCTGAGAGAGAGAGTGCTGGCTGCTAAGTGAGATGGCTGGCTGTGAGAGACAGAATGCACTTCTGAATTTGAATTATAGACTGTTGCTTCCTTAATAATTCCCAAAAATCTTTGAGTTCTGTGTGGCCACTGCAGTGAATTATCAAACCCAGTAGAGAAGTGGTGGGTGCTGTGGGAGGAATGGTTAGTGTCAGGGTTGGTGAAAGGGCTGGAGGGAGGCAGCATGTCTGGTCTCGCAGGAATAGGCCTTGGGCTACTGATGATGATTCTGTCTTCCTCTTGTCCGGTTAGAGGAGGTCAGAAGATGGTGCCTCCTTGCCTATTTGGCAGTAGCTCAATCCAGATAGTATATATGAAAGCCCTAAACACCAGCCATTCCTCAGAAGGAAGACTGGGCAATTTATCTCTGTAGAGATACCACCTTGGAAACCCAAGGAGGGATCGTTATGAGTCAGAATCAACTTGATGGCAGTGAGAAACATAAATGTAAAGTAATGTCATCATCATTATTATCCATCATTCCAGCCTGTGAGAATGATTGTTTAAAGTTCACTCTGGAAGAATAATCAACTTTTCAATTTAGTTGTAGCAAAAAGCAAGTCTCACTATGTTTTATTCATTGCTTCTTGTAGCCTTGCATGATTAGAATTTATAAGCAACACATTTTTAGCTGCATATTGGAGATAAGACTTATACACAAGGGAGATTTGACTGTATTCTTCAGGCTCCACATGGGAAACAACAACCACGAAGACCAAAGAGGGCAACCAAAGCACAAGCATAGGCAAAGCAGATAGTAATGCTAAATGAAATGGAAGTAATTACCTAGGGGAGTCTTGGCCAAAATACCTGCCACAGGACTTGAGCCCATAGATTTGCAATCTCCATTGTGATTTAAGTAAATGTTTGACTTGGGTATCTTTCTAACAACCATATGTGCATCCCTTTATATTCCCTGCTTTTCTTCATGCCTGCTGATTAAACAGGGAGGGGTAATAGTTAGGAAAAGGAGATCTGGACTTAGTCACACCTTGGTTTAAATCCCAATTCTGCCACTTGCTAGCCTTGTGACCTTTAGCTTTTCTGAATCTCAGGTTTCTTATTTGTAAAATGGGGTAATAATAATATTTTTGGCATGAATATCTTTGGAGACTATTTTCTAGTGGTGTGATTAAATTCTTTTCCCTAATATAAAAGCCTAGCATTTGTATCTACTGTTGCCATAAAAAAATAAAAAGGCATTCAAAAGTAGTTCACAGCCACAAAATGCAAATTATGATAATCTTCAGAAAGGTTTAGTGGCAGACTGGCCATGAGTTGATAATTGTTGAAGGTGGGCGATAAGAACATGGAGACTTATTTTAATGTTCTCTCATCTGTATGAAATTTTTTATAAGAAAAAAAAAGGCCTGGTATATAAATGACTACAACAAAGGACTTTATGAGAAACTATTATGGAAGATATCTTTATCTCCACAGACATATCATACACAAAAATGACTTTGACTGCACTAATGGCCAGCGTTCCTCAGATATCTAGCCTTGAGCATCTATATATGGTAATAATCCCAGAATTTAGTGCCAGAAGAATAATCAAGATCACCTGATGCCAGAAAACAAACTATTGGAACAATTCAGAACATTATTCTAATGGTTTTTATGTTGCATTCTTTGAAAAGGCTCCTTCTTACTAATCTACAATTTATATTATTTATGTAAAAACTTAATGATGTATTCCTTTACTCCAGCCTGGGGAGAGATTGGTGGTATCTGTGCCTGTGTGTTAAGGTTTGTCTTTGTATTAGAGATGCCTCCTTTATAGTTTATGATTTTCAGTCATAGTCTAATAATGGGCTAGGGCCTTTTCTTAAGCCCTTATCAATAATAAATTTGGTTAAGTCAAAAGATATCATTGAAGAGCTTTATTTTGAACTATACATGAAAAGAACCTACAGCATATTATATAAAAACTCAAACTTGAGAGAGGTTGGCGCAGCAAGTGGAGTAATACTTTCACCATGTTGTTGATTCTATTTGTAATTTTAATCTCTGAACATTTTTGTCACATTATAATTGCCTACACCAATGCCAGAAGTGTATATAATGCCTTATTCCAGATTGAGGGGCAGCAAGGGTGGTGAGACTCCATATTTGTTTGAATCTTACATATATTGTCAGGATTATGCCATTGATCTATTTAGGACCAGTTGTTGGTTTGCTTTAAGAAAGAATACAACCTGAGTGGTACAGGAATCCCAGGAATCTGACTTTATGACATGGAATCCATCAAACCACTGAAAAAGAGACATTTGGATGGAAAATTCCTTCTGTTCAAGTTTAAAGACCACATTCTGTTGTTACCAGTTGTCTGTAAACATAAATTACACTGCTGTCAGTTATACAACTTTTTTTATAATAGGACCTGGTGTAATAAAAAGAAAACAGACTATGAGTCAGAAAATCTGAATTCTAGTCAAGCTTCTCTAATACCAGCTAGCTACATACCCTTAGGAGCTCTGGTAGCATAGTGCCTAAGGCACTTGACTGCTAACCAGAAGGCTGGCGGTTCAAACCCACCAGCCACTCCTGGGAAGGAAGTTTGGGCAATCTACTTCCGTAGTGATATCGCCTTGGAAACCCAAGGAGGGGTCGCTATGAGTCGGGCCGACTTGATGGTACATAACAACAACACATACCCTTGGGCAAGTAATTTAATTTCATCTTTATGGTCAGAGGATCATGGAATTATATCTGTTCTGTTACCATAGCAGTAAACAGGAGGAGGTGAGGAAGAGTCAAAAAAAAAAAAAAAAAAAGAGCATTCTACTGAAACACAACTATTCTAAGCTAATAAATCACTGCAGCATACAACTGCAGGAACACTAGAGACAAAAAGAATTTGAATCAAGGGGGAAAAGCTACTATGAATCGAACAGAGTCTACACTATGCACAAAAATTACCAAACTAAGATGTAGCCTGGTTTCTGAAGAACCAAAAAAGAAGAATGGGTAAAATTGTAAGAAAGTGACTTCAGAAGTTCCAGGCAAAGGGACAAGGCTAGAGATACCAATAAAGTCTTTTTATTAAGTACTCTTTTTATTAAGTACCCTTAAGTGTGTTTGGAGTCATTCGTGCTGCTCACTAAGTAGTTCCAGCTCTCCACCTTCAAGTCACATGGTAGGATTGCACTCCCTGGCCCTTAGCTGGTCTATGAGCAAGGCTGACCAATGGTATCTGAGAAAAAGTGACAAGTGTCACATCCAGAAATAAGATCTAATTGCCAGTGCAAGACCCTCCAGAGCTTGTTTTCCTTCTGTCATGACAATAAGCAGTGTTCCAGAAGGTGGCTGCTTGGTCTGTGTCCTAGATCGAGGTCTATGTAATGTCTCCCAAGTGACCCATGATGGACATGTAGTGTAGATAAGAAATAAACCTTTGTTTATTTTAAGCCACTGAGATTTGGAGAGTTGTCTGCTGGAATAGCATAACCTACCCTGTGCTAACAGAGTGGATGGTAGGTATGTAGTCAGCACTCTACCTAACAGAGCAAGAATAACTTGGCTGTTTTTTTCTGAGTAGATGAGCCTCAGAAGGGGCCTTGGTGTTTTCCAGAGCTTGTGTGCTAGAATATTGTAAGGTTCAATTACGAATATGATCAAAAGTATGTCACTGTTACTGGCAGTTAATGGTGGACATAAAAAATAAAGAGGACAGCTCAGGACAAAGCACGCACAGCGAACTGGTAACTTGATATAAATCCTTCTTCTCATTCCATTCCAAAGAAGTATTGACTGAAAGTCATATGGCTTTTCAATGGCCTGTCCAGCAAGCAGGTATCCTTCATAATAGAACTGACATCTCCATTTGTCAGTCCATTCAGTAGCAGAGTAGGAAAAAAGAAAAAGCTGAATAAACAAGGAAGGGAGAACTAACATCTTATTCTGAGACCCTTAAAAGTGACCAGGTGGAGAATTATGGTCTAAGCTTGGAATGATAGAATTAGATATATATTTGTGTACGGTTGGGCAATCTACTTCCATAGTGATACTGCCTCGGAAACCCAAGGAGGGGTCACTATGAGTTGGGTCCAACTTGATGGCACACAACAACAGTCTTCATCTGGACTTGGCAGTGTTTCATTCTGTTGTACATAGGGTCACTGTAGGAGCTGACTTAATGGCACCTAGCAACAACAACAACAGTCTTCATCTAAATTATTTTTTTCCTAAAAACTTTAGGGATCACTGATCCTGCCCTGATTAGAGCAACTAATAGGTAGAGAGTTACTAATAGTCTAATGAACAGCACTGCAGGAAGCGGAGGCAGTAATTGCAGATTGTCTTGTTGACATGCCCTCTGTCCATTAACCAGGTGTTAACAAGGGAGCTGGGTGATGATGCAATACATCACAATGATATGAGGATAAGACTCCAATAACACCTGTAATTTTATAAGCACATGCAACAGTCAGACACTCTAGGAATATTATTGCTAATCCTCACAACCATATGGGGGTAAATCTTCATTTTCCAAATGAAGAGACTGAGGAATATCAAGAGAGTGCAGAAGTGAAGAGAAGGGAGAGAGTCAAGTGAGTTGAGAGTAAGATGTTCGTTCAATGAGGATGAAGCAATTAGATTTGTTGATTAGCAGGTGCTCTTTAAGAAATTAATCTGTTAGTGGGGTGGAGAAAAAGTCAAAATACAAAGAGTTAAACAGTTGATGAGTGGCAGAGAAGTAACTGTAGACTCTTTTTCAAGAAATCTGGTACCTTATACACAGCTTACATTTATCCATGTTGAATCTCATCAGAGCTATAGACCCTTTCTCCAGAAAAATGCAAACATACCCCAAATTTTACACAACATTTCAGGGAGCTTGAAGGCCCACCTGAAGGCCACTTATGGACCTCAGCTTATGAGTGAATGATATATACCAAATTCAAGATGGTGAATGTGGGGCTGTGGGAGTGGTACATAGGTAGCTTCAAGTATCCTGGTAATTTATTTCTTAAGCTGGTTAAAGGTCACACAGGTGTTGATTATATTATTTTATATTTACATATTTTATAACTTTTGTTGCCTAAATTATTTCACAATTTCCTTTAATACATAATGGTTATAATACATAATGGTTACATCCTTGTTGGTAGACAACACACACTAAAGTATTTGGGTGTGACATAGCATAATGTTGGCAATTTATCTCAAATGATTAAAGGAACATGTTTTTGTACTGTATTTGAAACTTTTCTGTAATTTTGAGGTTTTTCAAAATTATAAAAGACAGTAAAAGACACTTAACACTAAAAAGAAAACAAACTGACAAACCAACCTCCTTAAACAAACACATACTCCCACAGGTCTACAAGATGACATAACCATTTTTGCAGAAGATGTACACATAGAAATGCATTGAGCAGTCCTTCAAAATACAGAAAAGAGCTGCTATCAATTTGACTCTAAAGTACAACCTTTTATGTCAAAACTCTCCTTTCTTCTCTGACTGAAAACTAGGGATCATTGGACAAAGCAGCAGCAATCTTCTCAGTACTTTTGGCTATCACAAGCCATTAGGGAAAGTGGGAGCCTCAAGCCACTTTCAAGGCTTCAAGGATTGGAGAGCTCACGCAGAGTACTTCATACAGGTGCTAAATATCAAAACAGGAAAAGTTATGGGTCTCTTCCAATCTGATCATTGAGCCTTAAATTTTTCCAGTAGTTCTAGAGCAGAGTGGGGTATAGGAATATTAGAAAGAGTAAAGGAATAGAGGAGCTTGGGAATTAAAGGGTTGCTTTTGAGTTATGGTGTTGGTGAAGAATACTGAAAGCACCATGGACTGCCAGAAGAACTAACAAATCCTGGGAAGAAGTGTAGCTGGAATGCTCCTTGGAAGTGAGAATGGCCAGACTTCATCTCACCTACTTTGGTCATGTTGTCAGAAGGGACCATTCCCTGGAGAAGGATATCATGCTTGGGAAAGTGGAGGGTCAGCGAAAAAGGGGAAGACCCTCAACAAGATGGACTTCCAGTGGCTGTAATGATGGGCTCAGATATAGCAAGGATTGTGAGGCTGGTGCTGGACCAGACAGGGTGTCATTCTGTTGTGCATAGGTTTGCTATGAGTCAGAGCCAACTCGACGATACCTAACAACAACAACAACAAGTGGGAAGGATACTTGTACAAATGACAAAAAAAAAAAAACCACTTAGATATTTTATAAGGGCAAAAGGTTCTGTGACTTGATAGATGAGAACTAGATTTGACAATTGATTAGTTAAAATGGAGAATTATATGTCCAATAGAAGAAAAGAAATTGGTTGATGTTAAGTTTCCAACAATAACCACCTCAACAACAAAAATGTTTTGTTGTTGACTGCCTCTAATGCAATTCTGACTCAAGGAACCTCATGTGACAAAGTAGAAATGCCTCGTAGGGTTTTCTTGGCTATAATCATATGAAATAAGATCACCAGTCTTTCTCCTGTGCCACTGAGTGGGTTTGAACCACCAACCTTTCAGTTAGCAGTGAGCATTTAACCACTGCGCCACCAGGGGTCCTTAGCAACAAATAGCAGATAAGACTTAATGACACTTACTGGGCATCAGGGTGTTACACATCTTATTTAAGCTTCTCAATTGACTCTATAAAATAGGTAATATCCATTAAGGTGGCAAAATAAATGAGGGAGATGGGGTTTGAATACCACTAGAGCTACAGGCAGGAACCCTGGTGGTACAATGGTTAAGCACTTGGCTGTGAATCGAAAGGCTGGCAGTTGGAACTCACCCAGTTGCTCCACAGAGGAAAGACCTGGTGATCTGCTTCCATAAAGTTTACAGCCTAGAAAACCCTATGGGGCAGTTCAACTCTGTTGCATGATATTACTATGAGTCGAAAATTAACTCGATGGCACCTAATAACAGTAGGGCTGAAGTGATGGTTGTTCAGAGTGTTGTTCACTGCAAAAGGAAATATGATTGTAGGGTGGCAATATGAGAGTACACCCAAGACTATATACAGGTTTGACAGAGGATATTCCTACATACATATTTGTTTATATTGCCGATAGATCCATGTATTTATTAGAGTATACAGGAGGCGAGGTTATGAAAACTTCTTAGCCATAACCAAAAACCTTAGGCTTAGGGGCTTGGGATCATAGTTTTGGAGAATATCTAGGTCAAGTGGCATAACACAGTGCACAAAGACAGTGTTCTATCCTGCTTTGGTGAGTAATGACTGAGATCTTAAAAGCTTGTGAACAGCCATCTAAGATGCAACTATTGGTCTCTTCCCATCTGGACCTCAGAGGAGTGAAGAAAATCAAAGACTCAAGGAAACAGTCCAAAGGACTAATGGACAACGCAAACCACAGCCTCTATGACCTTGAGACCAGAAGAACTAGACTAGACAGTGCCTGGCTACCACTAGTGATTACTCTGACTGGGATCACAACATAAGGTCTTAGAGTAGAAGGAAAATGTAGAACAAAATTTAAAATTATGAAAAAGAATAGAATAACTGGTCTGATAAAGACTGGTGGAACCCATGAGACTATAGCCCTTAGATACCCTTCAAACCTGGAGGTGAACACCCCCCGCCTTGGGAATCACCTTTTAGTCAAACGATAGACAAGCCTATAAAGTGAAAAAACAACACCTGTGAAGAACATACTCAGCAGAGCAATCAACCATAGGGGACCAAAAGAGGAGCATTTGCTCAAAAACAAAGTTGAGAAAGCAGGAAGGGGCAGGAAAGAAGGCTGAATGGAAATGGGGAACCCAGGAGAGAAGTGGGAAGAGTGCTGTTACACTGAGTGGATTGCACCTCATGTCACAAAACAAAATGCGTACAAATTGCTGAATGGGAAACTAATTTGCTCTGTAAACTTCTACCAACCCACCACCTATTGCCATCGGGTCAATTCTGACTCATAGTAATCCCCATAGAGAATGCCTCCCTAATCTTTCTCCTGAGGAGCAGCTGGTGGGTTTGAACCACTGACCTTTTGGTTAGCAGCCCAAAGTCTTAACCACAGAGACACCAGAGGTCCTTAAAACTTTCACCCAAACCACAATAAAATGTGTGTGTGGGGGAAGGAAACTTGACTGAGGTGGCAGCTGGAGGCTGCAATCAAGTCTGTTGGCTGTTTGCCAAGGTGTGGCTGTGTCCTCCCTAGAGGAAAGTGTGCCTTTTTTCTCATTTCCTCAAATACCTTGTATGGGCTGGCAGCATCTTGATATCTCAACTCATGTTTTTGTTCATGCTATCTAATTAGCTTGTTTCCCCAATACTTAGTAAGACTGTTGTTGTTGTTATGTGCCGTCGAGTCAGCCCTGACTCATAGCGACCCCTCCTTGGGTTTCCGAGGCAGTATCACTACGGAAGTAAGACTAGAACTCTACAAATCAGATGAGTCATCTGTCCTGATAAATACAAGTATATTTATAGAGACTCAGAAAAGATTTCAAAGCAGTGATGTCTGGGAAAACCCATAATACACTGTATCCAAATTTATCGTCCATTTTCTACTATTCTTTCAAAGCCCAGTGCAAATCCTACTTCTGTGAAGTCTTCCCTCACTCCAATCCAATGAAATTCTTCCTTCTTTCACTTTTATAGCAGTTCTTCAATCTTTCCTATGAAGCTGAATACTAGTCTATCAAATAATGAAGTGTTTTTAAAATTGTGCAGGTATTGCAACAGTTCCACAACATTATTTTAATTCCATTAAAAATATTTTTTGCACTATTTTAAAACTGTAATGCAAAAGCATACACTCAAATGGGTTACATACTAAACATTAAGAAATTGGAAACTAGTACCAATTTTGTGAATGTGTGCTGCAGAGTTAACAGTGTGTGTCTGTGCATGTGTGGGAGAGAGAGAGGTTTGGGGTGTGATTTGGCTAAATTAGGATTTTCTCAACACTGTATAACCAAAATACAACAGAAGTAAACTGGAGACCAAAACTGTGACTGTCATTATTGTGAGCCTGAAAGTTCAGATTTTTATGTTCCTTTCCATCTCTTCATTCTTATTAAGTTTACAAATAATTAAATGTAAAAAACTTTAACTTTAGAATAAGTTTATATGAGCAAAATACTGATTTTGATCTGATTTGATTTTGTTTGGGGAAAAAAGGTTCTGCTACTGCCGTAGTGATACTGCCTCAGAAACCCAAGGAGGGGTCGCTATGAGTTGGGTCCGACTCGACGGCACATAACAACAACAACAACACTATAAATTTTGAAATATTTTCTCATTTTTTTCTTCATAATTAGCAATTTCCACATCAACATCAGTATCTTTGAGCATGCTCCAGATATCTAGTAGCTTGCCACATGCTGGAAGGTATTTATGTATCTTACTCATATCTCAAAGGCAAGGCCATATAAATCTTATAATCTACACTCACAAAACAGAATTTAAAGATGGGAGATCCTAGGCATTTTAGACTTTTCTCCCCAACCCCCTTCCCTCTGTGTAAGGCAAAATGGTCACTCAAAGCTTTACAAAGCAAGGAAAAATGTCACTTAATTTCCATTCTCTTCCCAATAGAAAATTTGTCTCCCACAGGACCAATTCACCCTCACAGCCAGAGGTCCCAGACATTTCTGGGAAAGCTTGGTTTTTCTGAGGTAAATGTTGTGGAGTTTTATGACCAAGGGAAATTTCCACTGAACAGCACCAACTTCCCCTCAATACAAGCCAACTGGATTGAAAAATAATGGCAAACTAGGCCTATTGATTTTAGACAAAGGGGAACTGGAACCTCAAAGATGCTTGGGAAGGTGCTTGCAGGCATGTTACAGTTGGGACCCAGGTCTCCACAGGAGGTCACAAAGGTAGGGTAGGAGAGGTAGATATGGCTTTGGGATAACTGGAAAACGTAATAACAATTCTGATTCTTTTTCCGCTTTGAAGCTTGAAAATTAACTCAACAAATAATTAAGTGATTTTCTCTAAATTGCCCTCAAAATTGGCTCACAGTACATTCCTAGTACATAGTGAGGCAATCACAAAGAGTGACAAGAGAACAACAATAACAATAATAATTGTGCAGCTAATAATTAATGATTTGTCCTAAGGCCATAGTTAGTGGTAGAGTCTGTATTTGAATTTAGTAATATTTGTCTCCAAATTTGTAGTTGTGGTGGTTATGTTTGTGTGTCAACTTGTCTAGGCCCGGTTGAGTGGCTGGGCAGCTGGATGTAGTATTCCCCATGATGAGACTGGTAATCAACTCCATGGTGGAATCTACTGGGAGCAGCTAAATAGCTGCCTTTGGGTATATGGTCTGCTTCCTGTGTATAAGGAGAAGCTTTGAGAATGGTCTCTAGTCTATGGCACGCTTGGACCCTGCATGTAGCGGTGTTGTTGCTCAGCAGCCTGCTATGCTCTGCCAACCGTGGGACTTACAGTGGACTTAAGTTAATAGCCTGACGTGTGGTTTGGTAATAACGGGACTATGCCTTTTTACTTGTCAACCTTGGGGCTTCTCAGCCTCAGCAGCCAGCAGCTGTCTGAGTGAAAAAACGCCTCTAGCTCCAGTGGGCCAGGAGCAGGAGGCAGAGCTGGACCCTAAGGTTGAGGGGCTTTCACCCAGCCCCTAGAGCCTGGCACTTTGAACTTGGACTTAAAGCCTCCAAATTTTAAGAATAAACTCCTGTTTGTTTAAGCTATCCCATTTGTGGTATATTCTTGTCAGAGCGGCACTAGGTAACCAGAACAGTAGCTCTTTTTGTACCACACTACACTCCCTAAAGAAATGTTGTTGTTGTTGTTGTTGTTATGTGCCGTCGAGTCGGACCTGACTCATAGCGACCCCTCCTTGGGTTTCCGAGGCACTATCACTACGGAAGTAGATTGCCCCTTCTTCTTTCTGAGGAGAAAAGGGATAGAAGAGGGGAAAAAAATCAGAAAATGGATCTTTAGGCTTAAACATGGAACTGTTTAAAGAGAGCTTTAGACACGTAACTCATAATTTGCCTACATTTTATAAACCTGGAAGGGGCAGATGTGTTTGCACGAGTGGAATCTGAGGCCATGGTACATGAGTCCTCCATACATAAAGGATTTATCACAACGATGGATACAGAGTGCCAAATCAAAATCAAACCCTTTGCCGTCAAGTCAATTCCGACTCATAGTGACCCTACAGGACAGGGTAAAACTTCCCCATAGGGCTTGCAAGTCTGTAAATCTTTAATGAAGCAGATTGGCACATTTTTCTCTCGTGGAGTGGCAGAACTTTCTGTTAACAGCTGAGTGTTTAACCACTGTGCCAACAGGGCTCCTTGGATACAGAGTAAGTGGCCAACCATAATTATTACACCAATTACACCCTACACGGAGAAATACACTACAACATAGGCATTAGGTAAATGCCCCGAGGAGTAAGACAGCAAATAAGAGTGCAGGGCAGGTGTGGTCCTTTCTTATTTGTCTAGTCTTATCTCACACAATGCTTTGTCTACCTCCCTCCACTCCAGCCTCTCCAAGCTCCAGTCACACTGGTTTTGTACTTGCCATGGACTTCCCACAACAGGAGTGATCACAGCACCCGAAACATAGAAAGAACTCAATAAATGCTCATTCAAGAAAGGAAAGAAAGAAAAAACTAAGGTAGAGACAGAAGGACAGAAAGGAGGAGGAGACTTCAGAAAGATATTCACTAAACTGGACCTTAAAGGAAGACTGAGCTATTCATCTGGAGAGATACTAAGAAGGCAGAGGATGAACTGAAGATGTTTCAAACACAGAGGAAAGCGAGAGGAGTGAGTATGCATGCAATATAGAGCCAACATTGAATGTATAACTGTGATCTAAATATCAGGTACATGAGGACAAGAACAGGAGTTGGGGTTGGATGAGTAGGCAGGAATAGATGATAATGGCAATAGAGAGGAGCTTTCATGAATGTAGGAGTGGCAGGATCATATTTCTGTTTTAGAGTAAGCCTTTTTCTTGCAGAGAAGATGAATGAAAGGTGGTGGGGCAGCAGGGGAAGACTGAAACCAAAAGACCAGTGAGGTCTGTTGTAGGAGTCCAGGTAAGAGATAGGGGGAAAAAAAAAGTATAGGGAGGCAGCACAGTATAGTGGGTTTTTAACATAAATAAATAAATTAAAAAAAAAATAAACAAACAAACCCACTGTTGTCGAGTAGTTCCGATTCATAGTAACCTTATAGGACAGAGTAGAACTGCCCCCATAGGGTTTCCAAGGCTGTAAATCTTTACAGAAGCAGATTGCCACATCATTCTCCCATGGACCAGCTGGTGGGTTTGAACTTCTGACCTTTTGATTAGCAGCTGATGCTTTGAACCACTGTGCCACCAGGGTTCCTTTTAACCCAGGATGTGCCATTTACTGGATTTGTGACCTTGGATAAATCAGTTATTTGATCTAGGATGACAATATTTGCCTTATATATTTCTGGACATAGTATTAAGCAACTAGTGAAATGAGAAACTGCTTTGTAGACTTCAAACACTAGAAAATACATATTATTATTATAGTAGTGGAATTGGGAAAAAGAGATGAGGTAGACAATTGAGAAACATGACCATTCTTCTAGGCACACAATCTACAAATGAGAGTCATCTCTGACATCTTCCTTTCCTTCATCCTGGCATATATCAGTTATCAAAACTGGACATGATTTTCAATTTTCCCTTGACATGAAAAAAAATTGGAAGAAAGTGAAAAGACAACCTACACAATGGAATAAAACATTTGCAAATCATATATCAGATAAGGGTCTACTATCCAGAATCATAAAAAACTCAACAACAGTAAGACAAACAACCAAACTGAAAAATGGGCAAAGAACTAGAATAGTGATTTCTCCAAAGACAGACAGACAAATGGCCAACAAACACATGAAAGCATACACAACATTAATCCCAAAACCCAATGCCATCAATTCTATTCTGACCCATAGTGACCCCCATTGGGTTTCCAAGCCTAAACCTTTCGGGAAGTAGATTGCCTTATCTTGCACCTGTGGAGTAGCTGGTGGGTTTGAACCTCTGACCTTCTAGTTAGCAGCCATATATCTTACCCACTATGCCACCAGAGCTCCTTCATTAGTCATTAAA
>NW_006921923.1:2990858-2995469 GCF_000298275.1 Orycteropus afer afer
ACACTCACTGCCATTCAGTCAGATCCGACTCACAGGGACCCCTCCTTGGGTTTCTGAGATGGTATCACTATGGAAGTAGATTTGCAATCTTCCTTCCGAGGAGTGGCTGGTGGGTTTGAACTGCCAGCCTTGTGGTTAGCAGTCAAATGCCTTAGGCACACGGGTGTAATAATTTTTGAAAAACATGGAAAATAACATGTTGATGAGGATATGGAGAAATGAAAATCTTCATACCTTGCTGGTGGGAATGTAAAATGTTTCAGCTTCAGTAGAAAAGTTTGGTGGTTCCTCAAAAAGTTAAACATACAATTACCATAAACCCACTGCCTTTAAGTATATTCCAACTCATAGAAACTCTGTAGGACTGAGTAGAACTGCCTCATTGGGTTTCCTGGGCTATAATCTTTACAGAAGCAGACAGCCCTATCTTTCTCCCATGGAGTGGCTGGTGTATTTGAATTACCCATTTTTTAGTTAGCAGCCAAGTGCTTAACCACTGTGTCATATGACCCATTCTACTCCTAGATATGTATCCGAAAGAACTGAAAACAAGCATTCAAAACAAGTACATGTACCCACATGTTCATAACACAATAGCTAAAAGTTAGAAACAGCCTAAATGTCTATCAGTGGATGAGTGGATAAAAGAATTGTGGTGTGTGTGAAGGAAGACTGGGCAATCTACTTCCATAGAGATACTGCCTTGGAAACCCAAGGAGGGGTCACTATGAGTTGGAATCAATTGGATGGCATTGAGTTTGGTTTTCTTTTCTTTTTTTTTTGGTTTGGTGTGTGTGTGTGTGTGTGTATGATTATAAATAATGAAATATTATTCGCCGATAAAAAAGGAATGAATTACTAGTACATGCTACAACATGGATGAACCTCCAAAACATTATGCTAAATGAAAGAAACCAGACAAAAATGTCACATATTGTATGATTCCATTTAATATTAAACATCCAGAATAGATAAATCTATAAAGAGAAAAGGCAGATTAGTAGTTGCCAGGCACTGGGGGTAAAAAGTAGGGGAAAAAACTGCTTAATGGGCAAGGCATTTTACTTTGGAGTGATGGAAATGTATGGAACTAGATAGAACTGGTGGGTGGTTGCATAACATTGTAAAGTTACTAAATCCACTGAATTGTTCACTTAAAAATAATAGTTAATTTCATGTTATGTGAATGTCACCTCAATAAATAAAAAAATTAAAAAGAGAAATAAGTAGGGGATACTTATGGGTGGATAAGGTAGGAGAAGAATGGGTATTTAATTGTATTTAGCATCTATCTTGTATGTGGCATAGTCACATGCATTATCTCATTTAATCCATGCAACACTCTCAAGAGGAAGGTAGTATTACTCTTTTTTAAAAAAGAAATGATGAGTAAATTGAGCTACAGAAAGGAAAAATGAGTTATCCAAGGTCACACAGTTAGTTAAGTCTCAAAGGGCAGAGGCAGCATTAAAACAAAAGTCTGATTCACACCCCTTCTTTTAAATATCACACCATTGAATCAAATTGTTATTTTTCCATCAAAACAATTGTTGCTGGTGTTATCATTCATAATTCTTAAGACTGACAAGGAAAAGGCAATTGTTACAGGCCATTAAGAGTTAAAAAAAAAAACCAAAAAACTCACTGCCATGGAGTCGGATCCAACTCATAGCAACCGCTCCTTGGGTTTCTGAGGCAGTATCTCTATGGGTAGATTGCCCAACCTTCCTTCCAAGGAGTGGCTGGTGGGTGAGAACTGCCAGCCTTCTGGTTAGCAGTCAAGTGCCTTAGGCACTACACCACCTGTTTGTTTCAAATTAATCTATTGATTAGCTGGTATGAATGCCTGATAGTGTCCTGAACATTGAAAGTACAAGGTCAAAGAGGGCAGCATAGATACAAACATAGTGATTTCACTACCAACTGGTAAGTGCAAGCAAAGAGGACTAAAGAGCCTTGTGAGCACAGGGACGGAGGAATGAATTCTTTCTGAAGAGCTCTGGGACTGTTGCATATATGAAATGACATTTACTCTGAGTATTAAAGATTGTGTAGGCATTCAGTAGGTACAGGAGAAGATGGAAGTGATAGACAAGGATATTCCAAATGGAGGGGAAAGTATATGAAAAAGCAAAGAAGTGTGAAAGAACATAAGTGATTTGGCAATGGTGAGAAGTTCAGTTTAAATGGAGTGTAATGTACACTGTGAATTTGGGAAGGAGAGATGGTAGGAAGAAATACACAGATGTAAGGCTGGAAAGGTAGATTGAAGCTAGATGATGAAGAGCCTTAAATGTGCCAAACTGATTAGTATTTTATCCTGGAGGAAACAGGAAACAAACAAAGCAGGAGATAACATAATTGTATTTGTTGTTACTAAAATAACTCTAGTACCATTGTAGAGATCATAATGGAGTGAAGAAGTAGAAAAATCAGTTACGAGGCTATTGCTGTATGGTGATGAGGTTTGGAACAGAGTATGAATAGAAAGGCTACATTCTACAGATTTTAAGTAAAACTAATGGAACTTGGTAAGAAGGATGGAGATAATGAGAATTGGTACCTGATTCTATAGTTTCTTGCTTGAAACTGAGTGAATAGTGATATTTAACAAAAAGTAAAAATAAAGATCACAGCGATTGGAATGTCATGAAAGGACTAGAAAACAAGTTCATCTTTGAATATACTGTATTTGGGGCAATAAAAATAACAGCTGGCATTGATTGAGTGCTTATACTAAGTGCCAGATACTCTTTGAAGTACTTTGTATATATCAATTCTTTGAGATACAAGTTGAAGGGCTTAGTAGACAATTAGAAATATATGTTTGGAGTGCCCAAGGTATCGCTGGACTGGAGATACAAATTTGATAATCATCAGTGCATAGGAGGGGTAGTTAAAACGACCGAGATAAAAAGAGGGTAGGAGACAAAATGGTGAGAAATACCACAATTTAGGTCCAGGAAGCAATGAAAACTATAAGTTCCATGATGACAAACATCATGCCTGACTTCTTCATCACTGTATCAGTAAAGCCTATGCTTGGAATTCAGTAAATGTTCAATAAATATATGTTGAATGAGTTAAGAGATCAGAGAAGAATAAGTAGAACCAATGAAACATAGTATCCTGGAAGTCAAAAGGGGAAGGGAGGTTTCAGAATGACTGGAAAATGCTGTCAACCATTCTGATAGAGCCTGATGGAACCCCTGAGACTATGGCCCTTAGATGCCTTTCAGGTCTGGAATTGAACCCACTCCTGTGGCTTCCAGCCAAACAAAAGACAGGCATAAGAGCTGAACATTTACATTAGGTAGATATACTCCTTGGAGAGATCAATCATGGGAGAATACAAGGGCTGTGTATGCACAGGGCCACAGCTTGGGGGGCAGGAGTGCATGGGAGGGAAGAACACAGGGAAGAGGTGGCTATGGGGAGGAAGTGGGAGGGGAGGCATTGCATTGTGGGAAATTGCAGTCAATGTCATGAGAAAAAAGTGTATGTGAGATACTGTATGGAAAGTGAATTTACTCTGTAAACTTTCACCCAAATCACAAAAAAATATTTTTTAAAAAATGACTGGAAAATTCAAAATACTATGGTAGGATAGGTTTTTTTCTTTTTTTATTTTCCTGAAAAACCTTTTATTGGTTTAAGTTCTAAACAATTTGCAGGGTTACAGGTGAGGAGAGACAACTCAGGGACTCCCAAAGTAGCAAGCGGGAAGAGCAGGAGAAAGGGGATTAAAAGCCAGGAAGCCAGAGAGAAGAGCAATCAGCCGAAGGGATTAGGTGAGGAGAGGAAACTCAGGCCCGCCCAGAGTAGCAGGCCGGAAGAGCAGGAGAAAGGGGATAAAAGCCAGGAACCCAGACAGAAGAGCAGTCAGCCCCAGGGTTACAGGTGAGGAGAGACAACTCAGGGACTCCCAAAGTAGCAAGCGGGAAGAGCAGGAGAAAGGGGATTAAAAGCCAGGAAGCCAGAGAGAAGAGCAATCAGCCGAAGGGATTAGGTGAGGAGAGGAAACTCAGGCCCGCCCAGAGTAGCAGGCCGGAAGAGCAGGAGAAAGGGGATAAAAGCCAGGAACCCAGACAGAAGAGCAGTCAGCCCCAGGGTTACAGGTGAGGAGAGACAAATCAGGGACACCCAAAGTAGCAAGCGGGAAGAGCGGGAGAAAGGGATTAAAAGCCAGGAAGCCAGAGAGAAGAACAATCAGCCGAAGGGATTAGGTGAGGACAGGAAACTCAGGCCCGCCCAGAGTAGCAGGCTGGAAGAGCAGGAGCAAGAGAATTAAAAGCCAGGAAGCCAGAGAGAAGAGCAATCACCCAAAGGGATTAGATGAGGAGAGGAAACTCAGGCCCACCCAAAGCAGCAGGACCAGAGAGCAGAAGAAAGGGGATAAAAGCCAGGAACCCGGACAGAGGAGCAGTCAGTCCCAGGGACAACTCAGGGACGCACAAAACAGCAGGGCAGAAGAGCAGGAGAAAGGGGATTAAAAGCCTGGAAGCCAGACAGAGGTACAGTCAGCCACAGGGACCCAGTTGGGGGTGATACTAGAGGTCTCCAACAGCAAGACAAACTTGTCTGTTGGTTTGTCCTACTGTGGTGACATGT